>NW_012118821.1:3911736-3916172 GCF_000951035.1 Colobus angolensis palliatus | reverse complement strand
CCCCAGCTCAGGGAGACAGATTTGGGTGTTGGCTCCTGTCTTCTTGCAAGCCAGCTCACAATAAAGCTTTTGCTCTTCTCAAAAGTGAGTGCCATCATATTGGCCTCTTTGTACTTCAGGCAGCAAGCCCATTGCTGGGTAACAGTAGCCCAGGGTGGAGGGAGAATGAGGAGGCAGGGGAGCACAGTGGCCACGAGCACGGTGAACCGTTCTAGTGTGGTGCTTGGCACAGAGGAAGCCCTTAGGAAAGGCAGGGGTTACCCTTATGGCTATTACTATTGTGATTATGGAAGCCAGTCATGCAGGAGTGTAGCAAGATTAGGATTAGCACTGAGTGTGAAGCAATGTCTGCCGTGGTCTGAAAGTGAGGCAAGAGCCTGACCTAGGGCTGAGAAATAGTTTGAATCAGTTGTGGAGCGGCAAGCTGATTAGACAGCAGGGAAAAAAATCAACCCCAAGGCAGCAGAGATGCTTTTCTAGCCCCACAGAGGAAGACTTCCAGCCTGCGAGGTAGACACCATCCTGCTCAAGCCTTGAAGGCCCAGGGAAAACGGGAATCGGCCACCATGTTGGGTGGTTTGGGCCACCGCATCAGCACCCCGAGCCCTGGCACTGCCCACTATGACTACAGGAGCAGGGGGATTTCTCAGCCAGAGTGACCCATTTTGGATGCCAGTACCATGGGAGGACTCCAGTGGTCAGCTCTTTCCTTCCCTTGTCCTATGTGTGCCTTGAGGTTGGCAGCTAAGTCACACCCGACCTGCCCCCAACTCATAGGTGTCTTTTACTAGACAGAAGGCTCCCGAAGAGCCAGGATTCTCATCTATTTTTTTTCTCCATCCCCATCAGGCTGCAAAATGCATGGCACAGGGAAGGGTTTGACAACTTTTTGATGGATGAACAAAGAAGATACAAGCCACTTGTCAACAAGCCCAAAGTGATTGAAAGTGGAAGCGTTTACCCACACACTCACACAGAAAATGACAGGAAATCATCCAGAGACACTTGTGACAGAGATGAGAACTGTCACTGTTGAGAGGTGCTGCAGAGATGGGTGTCCACGGGTGACTGTTGGGAGGCCAACTGCGGGGATGTGGCGCCATTAGCTCAAGAATGGGCAACTCCCTACCACGCTGGCGGCGCCAGCCAGGACAGGACAAGCCTACTGCAGTGACACGGCGCCCTGATCCCTGACCCCACGTGGGTGTTTTACTTTAGCTAATGCTGCAGAGATAATGCAGACAGGGAAATTGAGGCCCCAGTGCTGAGCAGACCAATCACCTCATTATAAACAGTGACGGTTTCTGGCTCCACTCCTGGGCCCCAAACCACTGTGGGGTCACGAAGAATCTTCCAGAGTTGGAGTCAGAATGTCTGGGTTTGAGTGTAGCCTCCACCCCTTAATGACTTTGCATTGATAATTCCATTCCCTGAGGCTCATTTTACCCATCTATAAAATGGGGAGAAATAGTCCATTTCCTGGTTACTTCACTGAGATGTTGTATCAAAAAATAATATATGTAATAAAATGCTTTCCTAAGTAAAAAAAGATTGCCTAAGTAAAACACAGATTTTATTTTATATTTTTAGTTAAGGTTTGCAAAATTAGATGACAGACTAGGAAATCCGGACTACAGTGTGTGATCAGGAACGTTATGACTTCAAAAGAAAACATACTTCAGAAAAACCTTACGTGTGAGGCAGACATGATGAGATCTAATAACTGGTGGGCATTGGTTGAGTGAGTTCTGTCTTACCTTGTGTTTATCTTTTGAAATGCAGGTAAGCTTGGCCAGGAGCTATGGCTCATGTCAATAATCGCAGCAGTTTGGGAAGCTGAGGCGGGAAGATCTCTTGAGCCCAGGAGTTCGAGACCAGCCTGAGCAACATAGTAAGACGTCATCTGTACCAAAAAATAAAATAAAATAAAATATAGATAATCTGACCTGGTGACTTAAGAACACACACACACACCACACAACACACACTATGCACAGCACACACACACACACAGCCTGGCCAGTCTTTGGCTCCTAGGATAAGTCTCAACACCAGGCTTTGTGATTCCACATGAGCTATTTCAAATTTTACCTTTACCAAACACAGTAGGTAAAATCCTACTTTCAGGCATAGCTTCTTGGACAGAGAGACATACTATTATTGTTACCACTAAAAATAAAAGTAGGAGAATATTTACCTCACATATAATAGCTAATGGGTTTGTATACTCAATATAAAAGAATACTTATTAAAAAATAAATCAGGAAAAATATTCCAACAGAAAACATGGACAACAGACCCAATATAAGAAGTGTAAATATAGGCTGGGCGTGGTGGCGCACACCTCTAATCCCAGCACTTTGGGAGGCCAAGGCGGGCAGATCACCTGAAGTCAGGAGTTCAAGACCAGCCTGGCCGACATGGTGAAACCCCATTTCTACTAAAAAAATACAAAAATTAGCCGGGTGTGGTGGTGTATTCCTGTAATCCCAGCTAGTCGGGAGGCTGAGGCAGGAGAATCGCTTGAACCTGGGAATTGGAGGTTGCCGTGAGTCAAGATCATGCCACTGCCCTCCATCTTGGGTAACAGAGCGAGAATCCATCTCAAAAAAATAGTAAGTGTAAATATGCAATAAGCATTCCTACAGACACTTAACCTCATTAATGATTAAAAATTCATGTTAAAATAATAGGAAAATACAATGTTTTGGCTATGAAACCGAGAGTATAAATATGGCAATATAGAGCCAGGCACAGTGGCACATGCCTATGATCCCAGCACTTCGGGAGGCCAAAGTCGGTGGATCCTCTGAGCTCAGGAGTTTGAGACCAGCATGGGTAACATAGCGAGACCACACCCCATCTCTACAAAAATTAAAAATTAGCTGGGCATGGTGATGCACACCTGTGGTCCCAGCTACTTGGGAGGCTGAGGCAGGAGGATCATTGAGCCCAGGAATTTGAGGCTGCAGTGAGCCATGATTGTGTTACTGTACTCCAGCCTGGACAAGAGAGACCGACCTTATCTCTAAAAAAGAAAATACGACAATATATATCAAAAGTCACAAAAGCGCATTTGCCAGTTTTATTTCTAAGAAAAATCTATGAAATTAGAAAACGCTCAAAGCTTTAGCTACAAGATTGTTCACTCCTAATAGCTCTGTCTGTAATAGTGAATAATTGAATATAACTGACAAAATAATAGGGCATAAAAACCAAGGCACCTTTTGAGGGATTAAGATCTCCACAGCGATGTTAGTGCACAAGCACACACACACATGCACACGCACACACTAGTCTAGCAGGATGTTCACAAATACGTTAAGTGGGCAGCTGGGTGGTAAGACTTTTATGGCTTTTTCCCCCTTATCTTTATTTTGTACTTTATCTGCGGTGAGTATATTAAGCATATGTCATGGGAAAGTCTGTAAAGGTGCTCGTGGGTGAGAGCTCCCTGGTGCTGGGGCCTCCACGATGCCCTCTTCTTCAGTCCTCACTCGAAGCAGGGAGAGCTTGGGTGATGAGAAAGGGGCCTGCAGCTGGCCAGGGGAGCTGGGTGTGAACCAGATGTGCCTGGTTCCAAAGCCCAAGGTCTCGGCACTTGATGTGCTCAAGTGGCTGATGGGAAGTGGTATACATTTGGTACACGGTGTTCTCTGGTATGTCTCTTCCAGGGCTGGAGTGCTTCTGAGTAAGTGCCTGAGTAAGGGCACTCTCTGGAGTGCTATTTAAACCAGTCTCATTAGGACTCACTGAACACAGTTCGGCTGTCAAGAGCTCTGCAACATCCTGGCGGCCCAAAGTGGCCCATCCTCCGAGCTGCTCCGGGGCCTCTGGAAGCCATGGTTTGGTACATGTGAATTTGAGGGATTGCAACTCTGACTGGAAGAGCAGGAATCCAGAGCCTTGAGCCTGCCCTGCCTGCGTTCCTTACTGGTTGAGGGACTTTGGGAAAAGCAGGTTGCCTTGTTGAGTCCGTTTCTCCAACCTCCAGATCAGGAGAGTATTTCCTGTTCCACCTCCTCCAAGGGTTGCTTGAGGAGTGCACTAGGAGTGCAATAAGCAGCAGTACTTGTGGGAAGAATGGAAGTAAAAGTGAATGCACACTTAACCTCTCAGGCTGGTATGCAAGGTTCTTATTCTCCTTGAACAAGCGCCCTTGACTACAAAGCCAGCGATGTATCTATCTCGCCCACCCTTTCCTGATGTGCACTCTTGTGCAGAGAGAATGGGGAATGGCTTACATGTGGGGTTTTTTAGGGGGGCCAATGACAGGTATCCAAATACACCAGTGTGATATCCTTGGCACAGAACAGGGGGATTTAGTATGGACGAGCTGGCAATTGAACTCCTGAATCATCATTTGTATGTGTGCAGGTGTCCACAGAATGACCGCATGGCTATTTGGTGATGCTCTCCAGCCCAGGGAAGGAGAT
>NW_012118821.1:3907358-3911226 GCF_000951035.1 Colobus angolensis palliatus | reverse complement strand
AGTAAAAGTGAATGCACACTTAACCTCTCAGGCTGGTATGCAAGGTTCTTATTCTCCTTGAACAAGCGCCCTTGACTACAAAGCCAGTGATGTATCTATCTCGCCCACCCTTTCCTGATGTGCACTCTTGTGCAGAGAGAATGGGGAATGGCTTACATGTGGGGGTTTTTAGGGGGGCCAATGACAGGTATCCAAATACACCAGTGTGATATCCTTGGCACAGAACAGGGGAATTTAGTATGGACAAGCTGGCAATTGAACTCCTGAATCATCATTTGTATGTGTGCAGGTGTCCATAGAATGACCGCATGGCTATTTGGTGATGCTCTCCAGCCCAGGGAAGGAGATGAGGGAGACAGCCATGGTTGTGGGAAGATTTCTGTTTGTTACAAACACTGGCAATGTTTGATGATACCCTGTCCTGCGTGCCCCGGCACTGGGTTTAAACCTAATTTTATTTGGTCACCTACAGTGTTGCAGCATGAAGAAAGAACACAGGCTCTGCCCCTTACCAGGCGCAGGACTTTGAGTTATTTAATGCCTCGGAGACTCAGTTGCTTTCCCTGCCTCTTGGTGGAACTCTGGCCTGGCTCAGAGCCTTTCTGGATTTGAGGGAAATGCATGTTGGATTTGGGGTACACAGCCCAGAAGACACGGTTTCTTTTAGCACCTTAGATTTCTGACAGGCTCTGAGGGCACTGAGCTCTGGAATGAGGGCTGCATGAACCAGGCGCCCCCAAGATGTGGAATGTTGGCAGAGCACAGAAGTCACAGCTGATTCGTTATGCATTCACTAAGTCTCTGTTACCAATGTTTTGGGACAAGTATCTTGTGCCAGGTGCTGGTAAGTCTTCACTCTACCCCTCACTGACTATGGAAGGAGGCACAGAGATCACCTCTGTAAACCTGAGTTTCCTTATCATAAAAATGGAAATGCATGCACTTTGGAAAGCTGAGGTGGGAGAATTGCTTGAACCCAGGAATTTGAGACCAGCCTGGGTAACATAGTGAAACCCTGTCTCTATACATAAGAAGGAAAAAGAAGAAAAAAATTAGCTGGGCATGATGGCACGTGCCTGTAGTCTCAGCTACTCAGGAGGCTGAGGTAAGAGGATCCCTTGAGCCCAGGAGGTCAAGGCTGTAGTGAGCCATGATCATGCCACTGCACTCCAGCCTGGGTGACAAAAACTAGACCCTGTCTCCAAAAAAAAAATAAGTGGGAGTGGGGGATGCCTTGACCAGCTCTGGTCTTATCCACCTTGCAGGGCCTTGTGAGGGAGAGAGTGGCTGTCTCGGGCAAGAGAACCTCAGGCAAGACTAGGGTTCTCCTATTTTTGGGTTCCTGTCTTGGAGTAATTTATTCCGTGGCCTCAGTGGCTCATCTGTAAAATGGGGTAATAATCCTGTAATGACAATGGGGTTGCTAGAAGGAGTCCTGAGATGTTTGCAAAGTGTCTGCCCCAGCCCAGACCCCCAATCCCATACAACCCTCTGCACCACAGTCCAGGGGACTGTCCTCCTCCCACCAGCTTTGTTGAAGATTGTGGGAGGCATTCTAACCTGATGATGTGTTTTCAGCTAAATCTACCCTTCTGAGAGAGAGTGTTGCTTTGGCAGGATGGTTCCATTCGTCATTCTCAGTGGACAAGGCCCTGGATGCTAGTTTCTGGGTAGACACAGAGACGGATAAAACAACCTTGTGTAGCATGCAGTTTAAAGAGGAAGATGGGCTGGGTGTGGTGACTCATGGCTATAATCCCAGCAATTTGGGAGGCCGAGGCGGGTGGATCACCTGAGGTCAGGAGTTCCAGACCAGTCTGGCCAACATGGTGAAACCCTGTCTCTACTAAAAATAGAAACAAATTAGCCAGGCGGGGTGGTGGGTGCCTGTAGTCCCAGCTACTCAGAAGGCTGAGGCAAAAGAATTGCTTGAACCCAGGAGGCGGAGGTTGCAATGAGCAGAGATTGCATCATTGCACTCCAGCCTGGGTGACAGAGCAAGACTGCCTCAATTAAAATAAAAAATAAAATAAAATAAAATAAAAAGAGGGAGATGGACAGACACACAGGACAGAATGACCGAAGGCCCACAAAAGGCAGAGGAGAGGAAAGGGTTTGAGTGGCCGGGAAAGGGGAACTCAGGGGTTGGATGCTGGGGGCCAGGGAGGCCTTTGATGAATGGAGAAAGTGGGAAAATTATTTCCCAGAAAAATACAGGAAGGTGAAAGGGTCCACGCCCCTCCCCAGCTCCTCTGGGGAGATTGTCTGGAATAGAGGGAGGGTGGCAGTAGGTGGGCCTGGGAAGCAGTGTGGGGTCAGGGTCTTGAAGGGACTTGGATGCCACACTGAGGAGCTTAGGATTGATTATGATGGAGGAAAACCACATTGGTGGTTTTGCCAAGCAGAATGCCAAGGGACTCATTGCACCCACAGGGTTCTCTGAGGCCTCAGCTGCAGAGGGCAAGGTGGAGCCTGAAGGCTTCTGCATTAGTCCGTTTTCACACTGCTGATAAAGACATAACACTGGGACGAAAAAGAGGTTTAATTGGACTGATAGTTCCACATGGCTGGGGAGGCCTCAGAATTATGGCAGGAGGTGAAAGGCACTTCTCACATGGCGGCAGCAAGAGAAAATGAAAAGAAGCAAAAGGAGAAATCCCTGATAAGGAAAGCCATCAGATCTTGTGAGACTTACTCACTTCCATGAGAACAGTATGGGGGAAACTGTCCTCATGATTCAGTTATCTCCCACCAGGTCCCTCCCACAACACAGGGGAATTACGGGAGCTACAATTCAAGATGAGTTTTGGGTGGGGACACAGTCAAACCATCTTAGCTTTCCGCTGCAGAGGTCAGAGGGAGGGGAAGGGGGGAGGGAGGGGAAGAGGGAAGCGAGGCCTCCAACTCATCTCTGGCCCTAGACCACTCCTGGGGGAGACCTTGGGGTCAGGGAGCTCCAGCCTTCCTACTTGAGGGGTTTCTGACTTAGGAATCTGACAGTGGCCAAGGCAGAAGGGCTGAGCCCATATCTGTGTGGTTATCCAGGCAGATGCTGCTGTTGGCCCTGTGGACTTGAAAGAGGAAGAATTCTCTCAGAAAAAATTTTCCTGATGTGTTTGGAGAATAGGAGCCATTTCTGAATAACTAGGGACTTCCTCACCAAAATCTCCATGGGCCCCCCTGACATTTTCTCTTATACACTGTCATCCTTCAGAGAGCTAGAGAGGTTTATTATTATTATTATAGATGGAGTTTCACTCTTGTTGCCCAGGCTGGAGTGCAAGGGTGTGATCTCAGCTCACTGTAACCTCCACCTCCCAGATTCAAGTGATTCTTCTGCCTCAGCCTCCCGAGTAACTGGGATTACAGGCACGCACCACCACACCTGGCTAATTTTGTATTTTTAGTAGAGATGGGGTTTCTCCATGTTGGTCAGGCTGGTCTCGAACTCCTGACCTCAGGTGATCCATCCGCCTTGGCCTCCCAAAGTGCTGGAATTACAGGTGTGAGCCACCACACCTGGTCGAGATTTATTATTATTTTTAATCAGTGAGATATGGGAGCAGGAGCTGATCATCCCATTTCATGGGTGAGGCATGCCAAAGCTTGGAAAAGCTGGATGACCTACCCCAGTCACAGCTGCTTCACAGTAGACCCTGCATTCTTGTTCTGCCCTCTAAGCTAGTGACTTTTTCACAGCCCACCTGTGCTCATGGTAATACTTTTAACCAAGGGCTTTTTTGTTTTTTTGAGACGGAGTCTCGCTATGTCACCCAGTGGCCGGATCTCAGCTCACTGCAAGCTCCGCCTCCCGGGTTTACGCCATTCTCCTGCCTCAGCCTCCTGAGTAGCTGGGACTACAGGCGCC
>NW_012118821.1:3906076-3906843 GCF_000951035.1 Colobus angolensis palliatus | reverse complement strand
TGCCTCAGCCTCCTAAGTAACTGGGATTATAGGCCCCCTCCACCTCGCCCGGCTAGTTTTTTGTATTTTTAGTAGAGATGGGGTTTCACCGTGTTTGCCAGGATGGTCCCGATCTCCTGACCTTGTGATCCACCCGTCTCGGCCTCCCAAAGTTTACAGGCTTGAGCCACTGCACCCAGCCTAACCAAGGGCTTTAAGTCCTGAGTATAATGATGGCTTTTCCACTTACTGGTTGTGTGACCTTGATTGTGTTATTAATAGGGAGGCCAGACCAAATACAGGATATTCAGTTAAATTTGAATTTCAGGCCAGGTGCAGTGGTTCACGCCTGTAATCCCAGCACTTTGGGAGGCTGAGGTGGGCAGATCACCTGAGGTCAGGAGTTCGAGACCAGCCTGGGCAATATGGCAAACCCCCGTCTCAACTGAAAATACAAAAATTAGCCGGGCATGGTGGCAGGCACCTGTAATCCCAGCTACTCAGGAGGCTGAGGCAGTAGAATAACTTGAATCCAGGAGGTGGAGATTGCAGTGAGCTGAGATTGTGCTACTGCACTCCAGCCTGGGCGACAGAACAAGACTCTGCCTAAAACAAACAAACAAATATTTGAATTTCAGATAAACAATAAATAGTTTTTAGTATAAGAATGTTGCATGCAATATTTGCTAACCCTGGCAACTATAGTTATTCTCGTCTGTAAAATGGAGCTGTTGTGAAAAGTAAATGGGATCATGCATTAAAAAGAACTTGCCACAAAGCAGCATCTG
>NW_012118821.1:3888341-3905626 GCF_000951035.1 Colobus angolensis palliatus | reverse complement strand
GTTCCAGTGAACTGAGATTGTGCCACTGCACTCCAGCCTGGGCGACAGAGCGAGACTCTGTCTCAAAATAAATAAATAATAAATAAATAAATAAAAATATAAATATAAAATGAAAAACAAACCCTGGTAGAAGGCCATATAAATTATCTCAGGCCTCTTCCCTTTCCTCACCTTAAAACCCTTCACATCTAGGAGTCAGTAAACTTTTTCTGGAAAGCTCCAGACAGGAAATCTTTTAGGTTTTATGGCCCATGCAGTCTCTGCTGTGGTGGCACAAAAGCAGTCAGAGACAATATGTGATCAATGGGATGTGGCTGTGTTCCAGTAAAACTTTATTTACAAAAGCAGGTGGGTGTAGGGTTCAGTCTGGGGCATTTGCCGCTGCCTGCTCTCCTGGGGGCAACTGGGTACTCAGCAAGTGATTTGATCTTAGGTCTTCACCTTCCTTCTGTATTTGCTCATGGTTGGCTCATGGCCAAGCACAGGTGTTTTGTTCTTGTCTGTCAGAAAGCCACATACACAGCCTTGACAACCACAGGCCTGGGGCCTGGCTTCCCTGGGAGCTTGCAGCCCCCTGGCTCACCACACCCAAAGTATGTGGACAAGGCCTGGTGTTACCCTAAAGCTGCCACAGACAGGAGGGCGGCCCACCCCAGCAGGCTGGCTTTCTAGGCAGACATGGTTCCATGCTCCATCCACCAGGGATTGCCATAGCAACCTGGGTTGCCGCTGCCGCCTCCTGCTCAGTGCTGGAGAGGTGTGCTCCCTTGCAAATGAAGTCCCTAGGGGAAAAGAAAAGAACCAATGTCTCCAATCTTTAAAGGAGTCATTGTGTCTGGAAGGACCTAGTTCCTTTCAAATCCTTCCATGGCCATTTCAAAGTTACTGTCCTTGTAAGGCAGGGATGTAGAAAGATTTGAAAGAAATAAAATAAGACCAATAATAATGATGATAAAAGAAATATCCAAATGGTCTGTTGTGTATGTTCAGGATTTGCCTGTCCGTGATCTCAATTTATCTTCACCATCTGGAGCATTTCGTCTAAGTCATTAGACTGCCTGACACCTACTGCGTGTCGGGAGCCATTCTAGGCCCCAGGGACTCAATGAAGCAGCAATCAGACATTGTCTCTGCTCTCATGGACTTTATCGTTTAATGCAGGGTTTGCCAGGGAGCCAAGGAAAGAGAAAATAAAATATTACAAACTGCAAGAAGTGCAGTGAAGGGGAGGCACAGGGTATGGAGCACTAAACAAAAATTATGGAAGGTCATTGACTTGGACTAAACTCCTGTACGAGGCCTCAGCAAGTCAGACTAAACATCAAAGTGGAGTCATCCAGGCTAAAGTCCAGCATCACCAAACTGAAACTAAGTTGTTATCTGACCGCTCAAGAAATCAGCAGAGAGGTGACAGCCAGTTTCCCAAACAGGCTAGTTTCAATCTTCCACTGACACGATAATAAAGTTGCCTCTATTTTAATCCTTACACATAAAAAGGTAACCTGGCTGAAGTTAACAAATAAGTTAATTTCCTATTGTTCTGTCTCCCTGTCCCCATCTTACAAGGACAGTGGCTTTGAAATAACCAATCTACTTTTTGTCCTCTGTGTCCTTTCTGTCTATAAAGGCAACCTCTGTCCAGCACATCAGAACACATACTCTGTTTCATAGAATCCTGTGTTACTCAATTCTAGAATCACAAATAAAGCCAATTGAGATCTTTAACTAAATTCATTGTAATTTTGTCTTTTGACAAGAGTAAGAGATTAATGTGTCTTTGGGGTAAACCTACCTGGGTAGTAGTATGGTGAGGGCTGGCCTCTCAAAGGAGATAATATTTAAACTGAGGGGCCGAAGGGTAGCAAATGAAGTCAGAATCAAGGGCCAAACCCCAAAGCACCTTCTGGTCATGGTTTCCCCCACACTGTTCTCATGAAAGTGAATACGTCTCACAAGATCTGATGGTTTTCCTTATCAGGGGTTTCTGCTTTTGCATCTTTTCACTTTCTCTTGCCTCCATCTTGCCTCCACCATGTGAGAAATGCCTTTAGCCTCCTGCCCTGATTCTGAGGCCTCCCCAGCCTAGGTGACAAGAGCAAAACTCCGTCTCCAAAAAAAAAGGGGACAAAATATAAATGAGTGGGGCAAGGATTGGAGGAGCAACGGGAGAAACGTATTGTTACCCAGAGATGAGTAAGAGGCTGATGCCCCTGGGCCCATGAGCCCACATACTTCCATCCTCATTACACAATTGAGCAACTGAGGCTAAACTTTTCAATAAAATGAAAGGCCTTGTTTTTATTATATACAGCCAAAAAAAAAAAAAAGATTTAGAAAAGTGTAACTAAATGGATGAAATACTGAATAAATGCTAAAAATAATCATAAGAGCCCCTACAAGTCATTAAGAGAAACACTAACAACCAACAGGAAATTAGGTATTGGTTATTAACAAATGGTTCTCCCCAAAGGGAACATAGGTGGCTCTGAAATATATGAAAAGATGCTCACTTCACTGATGGTAAGAGGAATGAAAAATAAAAATCCAGGGGCGTATTAGGGTTCTCCTGAGAAACAGAACCTAGAGGGTATACAGTCATACATTGCATACCAGCCTTTCATTCAACCACGGACTGCGTATGTGACGGCGCTCCCATAAAATCATAGTGCTTCCACAAAATTAAATACCGCATTGTTACTGTACCTTTTCTATGTTTAGATGTGTTTAGATACACTAATACTTAGTATTCATTGTGTTCTAACTGCTACAGTATTCAGTACAATAACATGCTGTCCAAGTTTGTAGCCTGGGAGAAACAGGTTCTACCATACAGCCTGGGTGTGTAGCAGGCTATGCCCCGTAGGTGAGTGTAAGCTCTGACATTCACCAAACAACAAAATCGCCGACAAAGGACCCATTTCTTAGACTGTATCCCTGTTAAATGACATGCGACTGGGTAGATGGATGGATGGATGGATAGATAGATAGAAGAGAAGGGGTTTGTTAGGTGAATTGCCTCGCAGTTATGGAGGCTGAGAAGTCCCGTGACAGGCTGTCTGCAAGCTGGAGACCCTGGGATGCTAGCACCATGGCTCAGTACAAGTCCAAAGCCTCAGAACCAGGGAAGCTCTCAGTCTCGGGGTGATGACCCGGGAACCTGGCTCGAGGAGCCGGGATGCAGAGGGTACTACCGGTGCGTGGCACTGTACCTGGCTTTCTTCATTGACTTTTTAATCCACTCCCACTTCTATCTGGAAAAATAAGTGAACTAGAAATCATCTTTAAGTAGTCCTAGTCAAATGCCCAACTAAGTCATAAAACTTTGGAAGTGAAAACTTCTTGGTATAAAAATTAAATGAGATAAAGTATGAACATTTGCTTAGCTTAGATCCTGACATGTGGCAATCATTGGATAAATGGCAGTTGTTAGTACAATACTAACCTATGATTAATGGAAATTCATGTAACAGAAAATTCTGAACTTAAGAAACTAATAAGTCTATTTTGTTCCCCACTTAGAACCCAGGGTCTAGCAGAGGTGTGATGTATAGAAGACGCTTCATCTGTATTTGTTGAAGGAAGGAACCCCACCGTAGTCTCCATTCCGTTATTAAAACCTAACCTTGGCCGGGCGCGGTGGCTCAAGCCTGTAATCCCAGCACTTTGGGAGGCCGAGACGGGCGGATCACGAGGTCAGGAGATCGAGACCATCCTGGATAACACAATGAAACCCCGTCTCTACTAAAAAATACAAAAAAGTAGCCGGGCGTGGTGGCAGGCGCCTGTAGTCCCAGCTACTCGGGAGGCTGAGGCAGGAGAATGGCGTAAACCCGGGAGGCGGAGCTTGCAGTGAGCTGAGATTGGGCCACTGCACTCCAGTCTGGGCCACAGAGCGAGACTCCATCTCAAAAAAAAAAAAAAAAAAAACCTAACCTTGCCATTACCAGCAACAGCAACCACCACTGAACTCAAATTCCAGCTGACTTCCCAACCACCGAACCCCTGAGTTGCCCAGCAGCCCTGCATGTCCCTAATGCCCTTCAGCTCCCCTGGTGACTCGGCCTTGCCCCCTCGCATGTCTTGACGCTCGCCCGCATCAGCACCTGACGCTCTCCTTCCTCCACGGAGGGGCTGTCCACGCTCCTTCCCAAGGCACAGATTCATACCAGTCCCTAGTCCCCCTTCCCCGCTTCATCCTGCATTTCCCCCACCAAGTGGATTCTTCCCATTTGCATGTACATGTGCTGTTATTATTATTATTTTTTCATCTTTAGTCAGAGACCCCAGCCCAGCCCCTTCCCTGAACTCCAGGCTCATTTTTCCAGCAATGTCCTCAAGAGCCCCACCTGGGCGTCTAACAGGCATTTCAGACCCACCACGTCTGGAGCTGTACCTCTGAGCTCACCCTGACAAGGTCCTTCCTGTGCTAAGCTCAGGCTAAAAACCTGGAGTCACCTTGAGTTACCTTACCCGCTCACCTCCTGAGCCCCCTCCCCTTCATTTCCTGCAGGCACACTGGCAACCTTGCCCTTCCTGGAGCACACGGACGTCCAGACCTCTGCCTGGCTGCCCCCTCACCATCTCCACTCAGACCCCAGATTCTCAGGGCAGCTTTCCCCAGGCACCTCTCAAGCGGAACCTGGGCATGCCTATGCCCCAGCTGTTCCACTCCTACATCTGCACTCAGTAGGAACACCCTTGCATGTTCACCGAGAGACACGTCTAAGAACGCGTCCAGCAGCACTGCTCATGATACATTTTGAAAACATTTCTAATTTACCTTTGAGTTACTCCAGCACTTCTTCTAAACCTCACGCAGAGCCCCACAGGGGAATAGGGTCTTGTCGGGTGAAAGGCCTGCCTCACCGCCTTTCCACTTCACCTTCTCCAGAGCTGGGCGGACTTTCTCATTTGCCCGGGGAAGCAGTGCGGCCAGGGGTTGAGGGCCAAGTTCTGAATCCAGCCTGCTGGAGTTTGAAGCCAGCTCTTTCTCTTGCTGTGTGGCCTTGGCCAAGCTGTTTAACTTCTCCGTGCTCGCTTCCTCATCTGTAACGCGGGGATAATAACACCACTCGCCTCCCAGGGCTGCTCATGAGGATTAGCCGAGTTCACACCTGTAACTGTTTGGAATGGCGCCTGCTGCAAGGCAGGGCTCAGTAACTGTTGCTCATTATTTCTGTAGCAAGGTCTGCTGGCTTAGTGGAGGCAAGCGGGTCTGGGTCAAAGTGCAAGGCTTCCACGTGGAGTTACACAGCTGCATCCAAGTGGCTCAACCTCTCTGAGCCTCAGTTTCTTCATCTGTAAAGCAGTTAGTGGTACGTGCTTCTCAGTGTTTTCAAGAGGAGTGCCCTATGTTACTAATGCTTGACAAGTTCCTGCTGCGTTTTTCGATGGCTAGATCCTCGCTCCCTTTTGCTCCTGCCACTGTCCTCATTGGGAAAGCCAGCTCACTATGCCCAGGTATGGCCATCCCTGCAATCCCTTTCCAATGGATTACAGAATGCCAGGCTTGGAAGAGATGTTAGACCTGGACTATCTAGTCTAGGTTGCTCAGTTTACAGATGGGGAGACCGAGGCCTATAGTGGGCAGTGATAGTCCAGAGTCACACACCTCACGGTTCTGCTCACTTTATACCTCCTTCTCTGTGACAACTTAGACATGTTCGGCCCCTCGAGTGACCTGCTGTCCCCACTTGCCTGGGACCAAAGACATTCCTGGGACCAGGACTTTTCTGTTAATGCTAGGATGGGGTGTTCACTCTGGCCACCTCCAGAAGAAACATGTGCTTGGAAATGTCAAATGCTGAAAAAACATAATGGGCTTTAAGAACGGTGTTTAAGAATCACTGGGTCACGGGTGTGCACATATGCCTGAGCTCATCAAATC
Organism: Colobus angolensis palliatus; assembly: GCF_000951035.1. Lineage (NCBI taxonomy): Eukaryota > Metazoa > Chordata > Mammalia > Primates > Cercopithecidae > Colobus > Colobus angolensis. The sequence continues at coordinate 3,899,739 of NW_012118821.1, read as the reverse complement.
GTACACTTTAAACGTGTGCAGTTTATTTGATATCAGTTATATCTCAATAAAGCTGTAAGTGAAAGAAAAGAAGAAACAGATCCATCAATTAATTGGCCCTGAGAGATAGCAGTTGGTCATAAAATTGCAGTGGTGAGTATTAGTTGAACACGTGTTATGTGCCAAGCACTTTACATGCATTGCCTCCTCCTCATGGTGGCTGGAAATCTCTCTTTGTTGTGTCAAGAGGGAAACTGGGGCCCAGAGGGGTGAGTGCGTTGTCCAAAGGCCCACAGTCAGTCCTCCAGCAGCGTTTGCTTTATCTTCTATTTATCTCATATGTGTATTGAGAGATCTTCATTTCCTCATCAAGAAATGCAGACAAGGCCAGGCATTGTGGCTCACACCTACAATCCCAGCACTTTGGGAAACCAAGGTAGATTGGCCCAGGAGTTCAAGACCAGCCTGGGCAACATGGAGAAACCCCATCTCTACTAAAAATACAAAAAATTAGCCAGGTGTTGTGGTGCAGTCTGTAGTCCCAGCTACTCGGGAGGCTGAGATGGGAGGATCCCTTGAGCTTGGGAGGCGGAGGTTCCAGTGAACTGAGATTGTGCCACTGCACTCCAGCCTGGGCGACAGAGCCAGACCTTGTCTCAAAAAAAAAAAAAAAAAAGAAAGAAAAAAAGAAATGCGGGTGAACGCAAGGAAGTTTATGACTTAAACTGCTTTATTATGCAACAGCCCATGCCAGAGACCCAGGAAGTGTCCTCCCAGACTCAAGAAAAGGAGCAACTGGAGTTCTTTGCTCAAGCCTGTCTTGGAAGCCATAGAGTACAGAGTCTACCAAATCTCCCAGGCTTGGGTTCCCAAGGGAAACGGAGATGGGGCCTCATGGAGCTCAGTTCTGGTGAATCTTTCCTAGTAGGGGGTGTCTGGGTCTCTGGATCACAGAGTTGCAAGATTCAGATTCACGTAACTTGAAAACGGAAAGAAACCCTAATCCCCCAACTCCCCATTAGCAGATGGGATAAGCTAATGCCCAGAGGGGGGCATGACTTTCCAAGGTCACACAGCAAGACAACAGAATCCCAGGTGGGCCTCCTGACTGTGCTCTGACCATTTAGGTTCCCCTGAGCAGCACTGAAGGGGATGTCTGCAAGGCAGAGACTTTGGAGAACTTACAGTCTTGGGGTTCCCTAAGCTGGCTGCAGAATCACCTGAGAATCTTCAAAGAGATACCCATGTCTGGACCCCACCCCAGACCAGATAAATCAAAACCTCTGGGGGTGAGACCTGACATAGACATCCTTCTAAAGCTCCTCAAGTAATTCTAATGCGCAGCTGGCGCTGAGCACCACTGCTCTAGACAAACTAAGCATGAGCCCCAAAGATGGGAAATGCCAGGCTGTAGTGACAGCTCTGAAGACCAGAGAGGAGCTCACCCCTGGTCTTCAACCCCACTTTTAGGGATTTTTTTTTTTTTTTTTTTGAGACAGGGTCTCATTCTGTCGCCCAGGCTGGAGTGCAGTGGCACGGTATCTGCTCTCTGCAACCTCTGCCTCCTGTGTTCAAGTGATTCTCTTGCCTCAGCCTCCTAAGTAACTGGGATTATAGGCCCCCTCAACCATGCCCCACTAATTTTTGTATTTTTTTTTTTTTTTTTTTTTTTGAGACAGAGTCTCGCTCTGTCACCCAGGCTGGAGTGCTGTGGCCGGATCTCAGCTCACTGCAAGCTCCGCCTCCCGGGTTCACGCCATTCTCCTGCCTCAGCCTCCCGGATAGCTGGGACTACAGGCGCCGCCACCTCGCCCGGCTAGTTTTTTGTAGTTTTTAGTAGAGACGGGGTTTCACCGTGTTAGCCAGGATGGTCTCGATCTCCTGACCTCGTGATCCGCCCGTCTCGGCCTCCCAAAGTGCTGGGATTACAGGCATGAGCCACTGCATCTGTCCCAGGGCTCTTTCCAATCCAATACACTGCTGCCTTCTACACAGTCTGATGTTTGATCCCCATCAGAGCAGCGCCAAGTCTGGCCGGGGAGGACGTTGTGCTCAGATGCGTTTGGAGCAGAGTGCCCCAGTGAGGAAGGCAGACTCCAGGTCAAGTCCCGAGCAAGTTGAGAATTCTAGTGTCACCGTAGCTGAGTCACTAATTTCCAGACTTGGAGAGACATAGCCACCCCACTATCCCCTAAGTCATTCTGTCCACCCTCCCAGTGGCAAGACCTCTACCGTCTCTGTCATTCCAGCAGACCTGCGGTGTCCATTGCTAGTGCTAATTCACAGATGAACTGAATAAGGCCTCAGGGAGGTTAAGCAACTTGTCCATGGTCACAGGCCAATAAACAGGCCTTGGCCAACAATTTGAACCCAGTTCAGCATAAAACCAAAGAACATGTTCTTGTTCCAGTCTTTTGCCAACTCCGTTTGGGTCTTTCCCGGATAGGCTCAGATTAGCCATTTGGTCATCATCCACCCTGGTGTCTTTCTAGCCCCAAGTGCTCCTTTCCTTGAGTCTGGGAGGACACTGCCTGGGTCTCTGGCAATGGGCTGTTTCCTCCTGCTCCTCCTTGCCCAGAAACCACTGGCCAGATTACGGACCAGGGGCACACACAGCGTCTGTCAGGGTCTGAGACTGAACCTGAGGCTTGAGACCCATTAAGCACCAGCTCTGGCTCCAAAAATCTGCCTCTTGATCTCGCAAAGAGCTGGTATAGCTGGAAGAGAAACAATTAAATCAGAGCCGAGATTCTGTGAGGCTTATGTTGCAGCAAAGCCTGTCATCTGAAGCCTGGACTTTCTTTTTCATCTTCATTTAAAAGGAGGGTGTTTATGCAAATCTGTCATGAAGGTTTAGCAATCTTGGCTTGTCCTGGAGCCAAGCTCTGCTTCCTAATTGGATCGGGGGTAATTGTTAATGCTTACAACCAACGTTCCTCTTAAAATCGCATGTTTTATAACAGTGGCTCTTGAAAACATATAATCCTGATGTCGTGAAACCATTGCATCAATGCAGACTTTTGAAAACATGGAAAAGTTCACCAGGAAACTGAGGGGGTTGTCATTCTTGCTTGTGACAGTCTTGGATGTCACTGGTTGTGATGCTGTCTGGACATCATGGAGAAGGAGACACAGGCACTTGTGGTTTGATGTCTCAATCATACAGGAAGATCGGTCATTCTGGGATGGGACACAAAGAAGAAAGAGAATCAGATTAGGAGGCCTGGCCATGCTGTGCCCCAGGCTGCTGAGCTGTCTGAGGCAAATCTTTGCAGCCTCAGTTTCCTCACCTGTGAAATGAAAGGGTTGGGCTAGATGCCCCCAAATGACTTTGAGTCACTGAGAAACTTCACTTCTCTGGGCTTCACTTTTCCCATATGGCAGTCAAAGGTATTGACCTGGATGACTCAGAAAGAGCCTGGCCCTAAAATTCCATCACCTCTGAAATGTTCTAGTATTGCTGAATGATTCCCAACCTGCAAGAGGTGTTGCTGGGCATCCCCCTTCATCGTCTTCTTCCCTTCCTCCCAGCAAAGTTAGTGGAATATTTCCTTGACTGCACGTGGCTTGATCTTTCCAGTGCTGGTAATACAGGTGGATTTAAGGAAATTTCATTTTCTCCTTTCAGAGTCAATCATAGTTTAGCCTTTTTCTATCCATTATAAATGTATCGATGGATGATGGAGGAGAATGAAAGGTGCACAGCAGGCTTAGAGTCACATTCTTCCTTCTTTGCTTTGCAAAGAAATGAACCTCTGAGACTTCTTGCAGGGCGGACAGTCTGCCAGAAGCTTCCTCTCTGTGACTTTGATGCTTGCAAGTCTTGAGTCCAGGGCTGGGGAATGGCCAGGGGTGCTGCTGCGGGACCTCTCAGTACATTGTCTTCTGTGAGCCTAAGAAGGCTCCTGGACAAGGCACGCCTCTCCTGCAGGCTCCGTGGCTGTTGGGGACCCTTGCAGTGACCCCTTCAAGCTACACGGCTCTGTCAGCTGCAGCTCACAGGAGGGTGGGGCAGCCCCCTGCTCCCAGCTCCCCTTACAGTTCCCGGTGTATCCACTCTTGCACTTCAATGTCAGAGTTGTTCTCTCAGGGGCTCTGGGCCCTCATGAAACCAAGTCTTTCTTATTTGGGCTCCATCCCCTATTTTGGTTCCAGTTAAGGATTGGCTAATCCTACCCCCATTCCAGTTCTGTGGCACCTTGGATCTGCTAATGGAACCAGCTTGCATGATAATCTCGGTTCTAGTCTGACCACGGCCATTTAAACAAGGCTAGCCCTCCCATGCACTGCCTCCCACAGAATTACTCACGGCCACCAGTGCGCACTCTTGATACAGGTAAGGGCCACTGTCTTATACTCCTGACATGTTGCTTCTAAGCAGCCCCTTCTTTGATCCCCTTCCTCTCCAGTCCTCCACTTACAACCCTGGCTCCCAAGATCTGCTTCTGTTCTGCCTGGACAGTAACCTATTCTGACCCCCTCTTTGTTTTCATGGAGGCAGCATTCTCTTAGGTGCTTGGCTCTGAGTGTCTTCCTTATGTGAGTGTCCCTGAAACTCCAGATAATTCTCCTCCTACTGCCCTGGGGCTCCTAGGGCTCTCTAAGGCCTTGCCCTGGCTGGAGAAGACCACAGAGATCAGGCTGAGCAGCCACCTGGATATGTGTTCAGGAGAAGCTCTTCCAGCCAGCGCCCACCCCCGGGCATACACTCTTGCTCCTGAGTCTTAGGATTAGTTGCTTTCACCTCAGACCCTTCCAACCTGATTTAGAAACCATTTCTTTCTTCCTTTCTTTCTTTCTTTCTTTCTTTCTTTCTTTCTTTCTTTCTTTCTTTCTTTCTTTTTTATTTATTTATTTATTTATTTATTTATTTATTTATTTATTTATTTATTTATTTATTTATTTATTTATTTATTTATTTATTTAGAGACAGAGTCTCACTCTGTCTCCCCGGCTGGAGTGTGGTGGTGTGGTCTCAGCTCACTGCAACCTCCGCCTCCTGGATTCAAGCAATTCTCCTGCCTCAGCCTTCCAGGTCACTGGGACTACAGGTGCACACCACCACACCCGGCTAATTTTTGTACTTTTAGTAGAGATGGGGTTTCACCATGTTGACCAGGGTGGTCTTGAACTCCTGAGCTCAGGTGATCCTCCCTCCTCGGCCTCTCGAAGTGCTGGGATTACAGGTGTGAGCCACAGTGCCCAGCTGAAACCCCCATTCATTTCTAAAGGGAAACATGGGAGTCTAGATGCCAGAATGCACACAAATCCTAGATCGAATTGGGGGAAAACCTTGAAAAAGCAGGGCCAAATTGGCGGAAAGGTGGGAAATGTCACTGGAGGCCAGAAAGTCAAGAAAACAGAAATCCAGAGAGAAAAGTGGTCACTGAGGCTGGGGTTTGCCTGGACAGACACTGAGTCACACAGGTGGGATCCCAGCGACTTGTTTGAGGTGGAAGGTCACATTGGAGACCCACCCCCGACATAAAGCCACCACCACCACTTCCAAGAAAGGTGTTTGGGATTCTTGCCTGCCTGTGCCTGGACTCCGGCTTTAGGGGAAAAAAAGAAAAATTGTCCACTGAAAATATGTAGCATAAGCCCCAAATCTCACTCAGGTTTGGGGCCAGAATTCTAGCAACCCACTGCCACTTTTTTTTTTGTTTTTCCTTCTAGCTGCCTTTTAAACAAAAATCCTGTTGCTGATTTAAGTTAATGTTTGGCTTTGGGTTTTTCAGGCCACACAGATAGCATGAATTCCAACGCCTGGTAGGAGCAAACAGGAATCCTATCTGAGGGAGAAGCACTTAAAGCCAGGCCTCAGTGGATTTCCACAGATTAAGTTCTAAGGAACACGAGCTGTCAACTAAAAATCACAAGACACATGCCGAACAAGTAAGCAGAAAAATCAATTCCAGAACCAGACCCTTAAGACTGCACATATTGGAAATATCAGACCTGGAATACAAAACAGGTAGGGTTGAGGTTTTTTTTTTTTTTTTTTTTTTTTGAGAGAGAGAGGGTCTTGCTCTGTCACTCAGGCTGGAGTGCAGTGATATAATCTCAGCTCATCGCAACTTCTGTCTCCTGGATCAAGTGATCCTCCTACCTCAGCCTCCTGAGTAGCTGGGACTACATACAGGCGCACACCACCATACCTGGCTAATTTTTGTATTTTTGTAGAGGCGGGTTTTTGCCATGTCTCCAAGACTGGTCTCGAACTCCTGGATTTAAGCAGTCTGCTCCCCTTGGCCTCCCAAAGTGCTGAGATTACAGGCATGAGCCACTGTGCCTGGTCCATTTTGTTTTGAATTTATCTTTATTTATTTATTTATTTTTAAATTTTTGATCTTTTGTTCAGCTCATATCTATGATTGATATGTTTAAAGAAATAAAAATAAATAAATAATTACCAAAAAATATTAAAAATAACCAAATAGAACTTCTAGAAATAAAGAAAAATAAGAATTGAAGTTAGAAACTCAACAGAAGTCAGCAGTTAGATTCAGATAAGGAGAAAATTTATGAGCAGGAGAATAGATCTGAGTTCTACAGAATAGCACGAGAGATATAATGTAGCCCAGAGGAGAAAAATGAAAGGAAAAAGTATGAAAAGGAAAGTAAGATTTGAGTGATGAAGCCAGCAGGTCTAATACACGTTTAATAGGAGTTCCAGGAAAGAATAGAGGGAAGGCAAGAGAGGCAAAGAAACAATGGGCTGAGAACTTTTCCAGGAGTAAATGAAAGACACAAATCCTTAGATCCAATAATGAAGATAAATAAAAATAAATACACTCTTGGACATATCATCACAAAGTTTCAGAATGTCAAAGGCAAGATCTTCAAAGCAGGCAGATGACCTACGAAGAAGTAATGATTAGATGGAGAGATGACATGTCAGTAGCAACAGTGGAAGCCAGAAGACAATAAAGTGCATCTTAAAGTGCAGAGAGAAAATAACTGCCAGCCTAGAAATGATGCGCAGTGAACCTAACTTTTGAGAAAGAAGGAAAATAATTACATTTCAGTTAATAAAGGAAATAGCTCATTACGATTCTCATTAAAAGGACTTCTAAACTAGGCATGTACTTCAAGAGAGGGAAAATGATCCCAGAAAGAAGATCTGAGATACAAGCAGAAGTGAAAAACAAGGAAAATGATAAACTTTTGGGTAAATATAAACAAATATTGACTAAAAATTATAATTATAATACCAGGCAGGGCATGGTGGCTCATGCCTGTAATCCCAGCACTTTGGGAGGCCAAGGTGGGTGGATCGCTTTAGCCCAGGAGTTTGAGAACATCCTGGGCAACATGGCAAAACCCCATCTCTACAAAAAATACAAAAATTAGCCAGGCATGGTGTTGCACACTTGTAGCGCCAGCTACTCGAGAGGCTGAGATGGAAGCATTGCTTGAGCCTGAGGTTGCAGTGAGCAATGATTGCGCCATTGCATTCCAACCTGGGAGACAGACCCTGTCTCAAAATAATAATAATAATTGTTATTATAGTATCCAATGTGTGAAGTTTTAAAAGCTAAAACCATAGGCCTAATATATTGCCCAGCAATAATATTTAGGCTGAATAAGAAAATTATAAGCATTCTGAGGTTATTTTGTTATTTGGGAAGGTGATAAAAATGTTTATTAATTAAATTAAATTAATTAATTATGATTATTATTATTTTTTTGAGATGGAGTCTTGCTCTGTCTCCCAGGCTGGAGTGCAGTGGCATGATCTTAGCTCACTGCAACCTCTGCCTCCTGGGTTCAAGCAATCCTCCTACCTCAGTCTCTGAAGTAGCTGGGATTACAGGCGTGCACCATCACACCCGGCTAATTTTTGTATTTTTGGTAGAGACGGGGTTTTGCCATGTTACTGAGGCTGGTCTCGAACTCCTGACCCCAGGTGATCCACCCGCCTCAGCCTCCCAAAGTGCTGGGATTACAGGCATGAGCCACTGTGCCTAGCCAATTAATTTTAGATTCTATTTCAGAAACTATGCATATCAAGATATCTAGATAAGTACCAAAAGAGTAATAATTGGTGTGTAAACTTCCAAACCAGAAGGGGGAAAAAATGGAATAAGAAAATTAATCAATACAATACAAAAGAAGGTAAGAAAGTGAAAAAAAAGAAAAACAACCCAACAGAAACAGTGGGATGATTAGAAAGCACAAAATGGTAGGAATGATTCAAATATGTCAATTATTTCCCAGTAAATGTAAACAGACTAAATTATCTGGATAAAAGACAAAGATCATTGGAATGGCTGAAAAAGGTGGTTAGAAGAGATTTATTAATAACATAAGAACAGAGGAAAGTCAAAAGTAAAAGGATGTTTAAAGATGTAAGTAAAATACTAACCAAAAGAAATGATAAGAATATTTATTTAAAAATGAGAAAACAGACAATATGACCTCTATCACTATTTCTATGTTAAATTTCATGGAGTCTTAGTATAATAAAAATATTAAAATAAAACTTGTAAACACTAGAAAGAAAAAAATTGCCATTATTCACATATTACATAATTGTCTTCAAAGAAAATTCAAAATATACTACAAATCTACTCACATGGTAAAAATTTAAGTGAGTATTGAGTGAAAATTAACTTCCCTCTTATCCTGGTCACCAGCTCTCCTTCCCAGCAGCAACTACTGTCACTGATTTTCTAGAGTACCCTTTCAAAGATAGTCTATCTATCTATCTTCAGACTTAATGATTTTACTCCAAGACCCCCTGTGTGGTTCTTTTACAATCACACCCCCAGCAGCATTCTCAAAGGGCTTGTCTCCCATATTGTGTGTCTGGGGGAGCTGTATTCAATGTGTCGGCAAAGTTTCACTGAGCACCCACTATGTACCAGGTACTGTGCTGGGGACTAAAAGATGAAGAAAACATTATCCTTCCCTGAAGTTTCTCAGGATCTAGTGAGGAGAGACAGGGAACCAACTAAGCCTCATATGGCAGATCAAATGATAGATGTCAGATGTCATAATGGAGGTAGAGAGAGGTAAAGAAAGCCTGGGGAAGCCCAGAGGAGAGAGGAATGGACTTGGCATCAAAACAGGACTACAGAGGAGGAACTTGAAGAACAAGTAGGATTTTCAGGTGTAAAGAAGGTGGGGAAAAGCACTCTAAGCTAAAGGAATAATGTGATGAAGTGCAGAGACACAGAAGAGCTTAGCGTGTTTGCCAAAGCGGGCAAGTGGTCTGATGGGGCTTTGTGGTTTGGGGCAGGGTGGTGCTGGAATGGAGACGCCAAAACGAGTCAGATGGTGAAGAACCTCAAATGCTAGGCCAAGGGTTTATGACTCAGGCACAGGCACGGGGGAGAGAAGAGAGGGGTGATGTGAGCAGGTCCATGTTTCCAGATGCTTACTCTGCCTTGTTTAGGGGCCCCATGTCCCTGTCCATTCCCTCTTCCTAGGGCTCCCCTCCACCAAGGTGGTCTTTGTTTTCTGGGTGCACTGGCAAGTAGTGTGGGATGGATTTGCTCTAATACTGAACAGTTCCCTGCAATTTCAGAAACACCTATCATCAAGCTTGAGGGGGCAAAACTGCAGAAGGAGTTTAGGGGAAGAAACCTGGCCCCTATATAGGGGATGCTGTATCATAATTTTATCCCACATGACTGTCATATTTCAAGGCCTGGGGCAAATGACACCTCTTCCAAGAAACTACAATGTCACTATTATCTTTTCTGGAGAAACTTTCTTTACCTTCCTTATGCTCATCTAGCATGTCCCCTACTGACTCTATTGGAACACTTGCTGGGCCAGCCCTTGTATGAATTTAGTTGGATTATATGAATCCATCGAGCAACTGCAGAGGTCCACCCATGTCAGGACCTGAACCCAGCTCTGAGGATGTAGAAATGAAAACATTGAGTCTTTGTCTTCAAGGAAGCAAGCTCACCCCAGAGATCACCTGGGGATCTTTATGTGCATAGTAAGACAACATTTGTTCCTGTGCAGCTCTGCCTCTCACCTTCCTGTGACTTGTCCCATCTAGCGCTGAAAGAGAATCAATTACTAACCATTGTCTGAGCATCGGGCCTAGTCATTTCCCCGCGCCCCTCTCTGTTATGAAGAGGGCATTAAGCCTCAACCATCTGGTCCCTCTTCGAGTTCATGTTTTGTAAACACTGTTGCACATGTGGGCACATAATACCTTTGTTAAGATTTTCTCTTGTTAACCTGTTTTTTGTCATAGGGGTGTTGGCTGTGACCCTTTATGATGGGGAGAAAGGGGATCACCCCTTTCTGTCCCTACATCTTCAAGGTTTATTTACATTCTAGCATGTGTCAGAATTCCATGCCTTTTTATGGCTGAATAATATTCCGTGGCGTGAATATGCCACGTTTCGTGTATACATTCATCTACTGAAGGACGTTTGGGTTGTTTTGCTATGGTCAATAATGCTGCTATGAACGTGAGTGTACAAGTACCTGTGTGGGTCCCTGATGTTTTGGGTAGGTACTTGGGAGTGGAATTGCTAGGTCACACAGCAGTTACTGTGCTGAACTGTGTGAGGAGATTCCTCCCTCTCAGCAGTTCTTATGCTCACCTTCCTTTCTGTGTCTACTGCTGCCTTCTGCCTTCAGAAGGCCCCTCCTTCTTTCTGCACCTGGGCTAAGACAGCAGCTTCCTATTTGGTGTTTGATTCCCACACCCACCTCCAGAGCTCATCCCAAAGAGTGATGGTGCTGTGGACCAAACTGTCTCCCAAATGCATGCATTGAAGATCTTATTTGTGACTGTATTTGGAGATAGGGCCTTTATGGAGGTAACTAAGGTTAATGGATTATAAGGGTGACCTCAGTTACCTAATCCAATAGGACTGGTTTGGAAACAGATTTCTGTTGTCTAAGCTCCCAGCCTGTGGTACTGTATTATGGCAGCCTGAGCACATGAATGCAGGTGGTGAGCTGTTCTTCCCCTGAGCCACACTGCCGAGGCTGCCCTGCTCAGAAACCTTTGGTGTTGCTGCCCTGTAACACGGAATCCTAACGCTTCATCATTTGAGGCCGGCCATTCTCAGCCTTGCCTGCACTTCTGGGTCTCTCTCCTTGCTCTTCAACCCGCAAGCTCTTCTTCAGCTGAGTCAGTGTATTGGCTCTTTGTGGAATAGGTGTTATGCATTCGGCCTCTGTCCAAGTGTCCCCCTACTCCCCCGAGTGCCCTACTCTCCCTAGTACCTCCTACTTCCTCTAGTACCCCCCACTCGCCCAGTGCCCTACTCCCTTTAGTACTCCCCACTCCCTCTAGTAACCCCCACTCCCCCAGTACCCCTCACTTCCTCTAGTACCCCCAACTCCCCCAGTATCCCCCACTCCCCCTAGTGCTCTACTCACTCTAGTTCCCCTGCTCCCTCTAGTACTCCCCAACCCCCTAGTGCCCCCAACTCCCTCT
>NW_012118821.1:3882694-3887954 GCF_000951035.1 Colobus angolensis palliatus | reverse complement strand
TCTAGTACCCCCTACTTCCCCAGTACCTCCCACTCCCGCTAGTGCCCCCCACCCCGTCTAGTACCCCCCACACCCCAAGTACCTCCCACTCCCTCTAGTACGCCCCACACCCCCTAGTCCCCCCCAGTCACTTTGGAATGCCTTCTCCTGCTTTCTGCTTATTCCGCTCCTTCAGGAGCTGCCCTTGGGGGTGGGATGCAGGAGTGCAGTGATGTCCACTCGAGAAGCTCCTTGGGACATTTGCATTAGTGCCATCTCTGTGCACATACAGTGGTGCACACAGTCGTTCAGCCCAGAAACTTGTGAACACACAGCTACTACTGACCGAGCACCTATTCCATGCGGACTTTAAGAGGATACTTTGAGATATAAATAAGAGAAAAAGCTCAAAATGGCTTGTAATAGTCATAGCTGACCCTTACATAATATTTACAGCATGCCAGATGCGATTTGAATACTTTCTACACATTAACCCCTTCAATCCTCACGATGATCTCATAAACCAGATACAGTTATTATCACCATCCCCGTTTCACAGATGAGGAAACTGAGAAGAGAGAGAAAATAAACAAGCCAAAAGTCCTCGGTGGTAGTGGTGGTGGATCGGACCGTCAAGCTCCAGAGCCTTTGCCCCTGGCCCCCACTATCCCATGTCTCTGACCTTGGGACAGCTTTCTCTCACTTAATGAGATGTCTCAAGGTGGGGACATCCCAAGGGAAATTAATTCAACCGCTCAAGGCTGTCACCAAGGGCTTGGCTTCTTTTCACCTCGACACTCTGCCACGGTTAGCCTCTTGGCTTTTATGCTGGTTATTACCCCTTTATGTCACAATATGGCTGCAGCAGTTCTAAGTATCATGTTCTCACCCAGCCACACCCAAAGGTCAGAAAGAGAGAAAGTCCCTTCTTTATGGCTCTTTTTCTAAGAGTAAGGGAAACTTTCCCCAAATTCACCCAGAGATTTCCCCTCGTGTCCTGTTAGTCAGAATGAAGTTACACGCCTGTTCATAAACTAATCACCGGGTCACCCTGACTGACTTAGACCAATCAAGACACTCTACCAGGCTCTGAGGGAGTCCTGCTTCTCCTGAAGCATGTGGCTGCCTGAAAACCTGAATAAAACAGGCGTCTGGCTTGCTGGTAAGGGAGAGGAACTGGAAGGGTTGCAGGCCTGTCACACACCATCACTATTTCTGGCTGTCACATCAGCCTTGTGAGATCAGGACTTTTATCGTTTTATAAAAAAGGAAACCAAGACTCAAGAGAGAACGAAGTGCTTGGCCAAGGTCAGCGGCTGGTGAGTGGAGTCCGCATGCTCAGCCCATCCCCAGCAGTCTGGCAAGGTTGGAAATTGGTCTTTCTTTTCCCATCCTAGACTGATTGTGTTGGAAAGATTCATGCTCCTGTCAGCTGGCTCTTGCTGTCCCTTCCTGACGGCTGCGCCTCTGAGAACAGTTTAATTTCAGAAACCCTCACATGGTGGCTCCTCTCCCTGCCAGGCATCAGGAGGCCGCAGAGGAGCAGCAGAGGCAAGACTCGCTGTCCAGACTCCCTTCTGGGGGGACTGCGGTCAGGGAGCCCAGGCTGACCCTTGTGTTCTCATGCCTCGGTCCTGTTGATAAGAGGGAAATCAGTGCTGGGTTCCTATCCACAAAGCCCTTGCGGTGAGTGGGTCCCACGCGCTGCTTCTGCAGACCCAGCTCATGCTGTTTCTGGTGTCTTTCTTTCTTTCTTTCTTTTTTTTGAGACGGAGTCTCGCTCTGTCGTGATCCGACCCCCTCGGCCTCCGGAGGTGCTGGGATTACAGGCGTGAGCTACCGTGCCTGGCCCTGTTTCTGGTTTCTGATTCTCTTAGGACGTCATTGCCTTTGATCTTCTGAGCCCCCGGAAGGGCTCAGCCCTCTCACATCTGCCTTCCTCCTAGAGGTGTGGCGCCTGCCCTTCCGCCGCACAAGGGAGGGGAGTGACTGGGCGCCCAAGTCCTGTTGCCCGCCCCCTCTCCCTTGCCTGTGCTCAGAGCCAGGGACTCTGCTATTTGTAGGCCCTGCAGGCTCTGTCTGGGGTCTTTCCCCAGGTGAGGATGTGCGTCCGGGAAGCAGAGGCAGCCTGGAGTTCCTTCTGGATGCCGGCCAGGGCTGCGCTATTTGCCTGGAGAGGCCATCCGCACCACTGAGAAGGTCCCTGGGACTCGCTGCTCAGACACAAATGTGGCAGTCAGTCAGGAGCTACGTTCTTCTTTGCTGGAAACAAGCAAGGATAGACTGTGATTTTCCTCTCCCTCTGTTGTGTATTTTTCACTCCTGTCTTTCCACCCACCCATCCATCCGTCCATCCACTCATCCATGCACCCACCTACCCACCCATCCATCCATCCATCCACTCATCCATCCGCCCACCCACCCATCCATCCATCCATCCATCCATCCATCCACCCACCCCTCATCCACCCACCCATCCACCCATCCACCCACCCATCCATCCATTCACCCACCCACCTATCCATCCACCCACCTGTCACATAGCATAGCAAATACAACAAAGACTCATGTATGGTTCCTGCCCCTACACCCTCAACACTCACATCCTAGTGGGGGACTCCTACAGCTAACGAATGCATAAGTTTTTAGCTCCCTGATGGGCATTTGTATTTGAAGTTGGGGGTGGGGAGCTGCACAAATGTGCACAACTTAATAGAGGTCTCTCTGGCACTGTGTCAAAGTGAAGCTGAGAAGCAGTTAAATTTTTGTTTTTTTGGTTTTTCAGCCTCTGTGGAGAGTCTCAAAAATTCTCGATGCCAACTATATTTCAAGTTGTCATGGCAAGCTAGTGGGAAAAGTTTTCAATTAGCAATAATCATGCCTCAGGTAAACCTCATTGGCTATGGTACCGCCACTGCTGAAAGCTGAGGAGTTATTTTTAAGCAAGGGCACTGCCTTCCCAGCATGTCTTAAATTTTTCCAGGGTGAGTCAGATCACCCCTGTTCTTGGGGACCTCTTACACTGGCTACTGGTCACCAGGTCTATTGGAGGTTAGTGACCTTAGCCCTGGAAGGGGAGCCTCAAAGTCACTGATGAGCCTCAAAAGAGGCTGGCAAGGCTGCCTGCCCTGACCCATCTGCTACAGTTATAATGGGGAGTGTCCTTGGGTAATGAACTGCTATGTAGAGCTCATGATTAAGCACTAATTAACTATTAATGCACTGTGTCATAATTTTGCCTGACTCTTTCTATGCCAAAGAATTGTATCCTACAGTTCCATTTCTGATCCCACATTTTCTGATTTGTGGCCATGGTGGCCCCTTTTCAAGCTCACCTGTCTCTGCAGTGGCCGGATGGAGCACTGAGAGTACATGCGCTACGAGGTCATTGTCCACTGGTAGTAGGTGGTATAGATGACGACTCATGGGTGTAACGTGTGTAAACAACAACAGATACACTAGCTGGGGTCAGCCACACCTGGAATTCTGGCTGTAATGCTGGCTGTGGTTTGGATATTTGTCTCCTGAAACCTCATGTTGAAATTTGATCCCCGATGTTGGAGGTGGGGGCTTATGGGAGGTTTTTGCGTCATGGGGACAAATCCCTCATGAAAGTCTTGGTACTGTCCTTGTCCTTGTTATAATGAGTAGATTCTCACTCTATTAGTTCCCTCAAAAGCTGGTTGTTTAAAGAGCCTGGCACATCCCCCTCCTCTCTCTGGCTTTCCCTCTCCCCATGTGATCCTTACACATACCGGCTTCCCTTTGCCTTCTGCCATGAGTGGAAGCAGCCTGAAGCCCTCACCAGAGGCAGATGCTGGCACCACGCTTGTTGTACAGTCTGCAGAACCATGAGCCAAAGAAACCTCTTTTCTTTATAAGTTACCCAGTCTCAGGTATATCCTTTATGGCAATGCAAATGGACTAAGGCAAATGTACTCACCTTGGTGTTACCTCAATCATGTTACTTAACCCTTTGAACCCTTCTCATCCATACAGGAAGGAGAAGAGTAGCACCTGCCTCACATGTTTCACCAGAAAGAGGACCTCAGGCTCCAGTGATGGATCGGGACATGTCTTGTCCTGAGGTTTCCTTTGCTGTACTTCACTTGGGGCCATCTCAGGAACTTCCGAGACACCACTTGGAGGAAGCACTCAGCTCTGCCTCTGGCCTGTACCTGTCCTTGGGTTTATGGGTGGGGTCAGTTGTTGGGACTATTTTAGTTACAGGTTCCAGAAATCCATCTTCAAGCTGCAAAGGGGAATTCTTGTAAGGATTTGGGGGTATCTCCCAGAATCTGAGGGTAAGAACTGAGCTGGCTTTCAGGAGCGATGGGAACTCGTGGTTCGGCTCCACCTGTGTCTCGTCCTGGCTCCTCTTTGTGAATCTGCATTTTTCTTTTCATGGAGATGAGATTTTCCTCCTTCTCTGTCCATGTGGCATGACATGTAGTCACAAATGCTCCCAAAATTTAGCTTCTCGTAATCCCAACGCTTGGGGAGGCTGAGGCGGGTGGATTCACCTGACTTCAGGAGTTCAAGACCAGCCTGGCCAACATGGTGAAACCCTGTCTCTACTAAAAACACAAAAAATTAACCGGGCATGGTGGCAGGTGCCTGTAGTCCCAGCTGCTTGGGAGGCTGAGGCAGGGGAATCACTTGAACCCGGGAAGTGGAGCTTGCAGTGAGCTGAGATCTCACCACTGCACTCCAGCCTGGGTGACTAGAGCAAAGCTCTGTCTCAAAAAAAACAAAAAGAAAAGAAAAGAAAAGAAATGCAGCTTCTCTACTCAAGTTATTAGTTAAGACTGAGCTGACATGTCTTGGTCCTAAGTTCCAGATGTCCAGCTGGGGCCAGGGGTCTGTGACTGGCACATCACCTGCAGCCACAGGTGGGGTCTGAGAGAGTGGCGTTTGCTGGCAACACGTGAACAGTGAGAAAGCCAGGCCAGCAGTCCTCAATGAGGTGGGGTGGTGTTGGGATGAGCAGGGTCCCAGGAAAAGGGGTTGTGGAAACTGCTCTACCGCCACCTGCCTGGGGCTGCTCACTGAGAGGACACAGTTTCCTGGAGTGTCATCATTCCCCCATGATGGCTTCCAAGAGGCGGACTGAGCATGCACTTAGGGCACCAGCAAGGCCAGCAACAACACTGAAAACATTTTTTTTTTCCTGATAAAAATTGTTTGGGTTTTTTTTGAGATGGAGTTCTGTCACCCAGACTGGAGTGTATTTGCTAGATCCCAGCTCACTGCATCCTCTGCCTCCTGGGTTCAAGGGATC
>NW_012118821.1:3837728-3880399 GCF_000951035.1 Colobus angolensis palliatus | reverse complement strand
GAACTTAAAGTATAATAAATAAATAAATAAATAAATAAATAAATAAATAAATAAATAAAAAATAAGAATCAAAGTCATCATAAGAAAAAAGTTAGAAACTAGAAACCTTCTGGACGTTTATTACACTTCTTATAAAGTTGATGATTGTTTTTATCTTGAATGATATTATTGGGTGCATTGGATTGCATAATGTCCCCCCAAAATTCATGTTCTTCCCAGAAGCTCAGAGTGTGACCTTATTTGGAAATAGGGTCATTGCAGCTGTGATTAGTTAAGATGGAGTCATACTGGAGCAGAGCAGGCCCTAACTCCAAAAAAGATTGATGTCATATGAAGAGGAGAAGAGACAGAGACACCACACATAGGGAGAGAGCCACACAGGGAGGCAGAGACTGGAGGGAGGCACCTGCAAGCCAGGGAACGCCAGTGGCTGCTGATGACACCAGAAGTTACGAAAGTCAGGAAGGGTTGTCCCCTGGAGCCTTCAGCAGGATCACAGGCCTGTTGACGTTTGTATATCAGATTTCTAGCCTCCAGTGTGTGAGGGGACATGTTTGTGTTGTTCTAAGCCATTCAGTCTGTGGTTCTTCCTCACAGCAGCCACAGGGAATCTCCGTTGGGTTGGGGAGTTTTATGCTTTTCAATACTTGCAGCATAAAACGCCCCAAAGTTCTTAGTTTATTCCTGAATAGAGGTGAACAGCACAGGCTCGAGAGTTATCTGTGTCTGAATAAAAACCTTATCTTTGCTATTTACTAGTTATATTGCCTTGGCAGGTAATGTAACCGCTTTGTGCCTCAGTTTCCACATCGGTAAAATGAGGTGAATAGTCCTACCCAGGTAATGAAGGTGTAAATCAGCTACTGCATGCAAAGGCTTGACAAGGTGCCTGGCATGTGACAAGGCCTCAGTGCAAAACACTTGTTCTCATCACATCCCTCAGCAGGTCAGATGATGGCGGGGGTGGCCAGTCCAGGGGCTGTGGGCTCCCTTTCTAGGTGGGCAGGCTGCGAGGGGTCATCTGCAGGGACCTAGCTTTGTTGGGGGCTGCCTGGGAACCGTGAACTTCCTGCAGGAAGAGCTCTTTTCCTGGGGCAGGCTGCTGTAGGAGGGGTCCTCTGGCACTGGGACAGGAACTGAAGCTGGTCTGGATCTGCTCAGGGACTCAGCAGAACTGCAGCCCCGAGCCACCCGGCTGCTGGTCTAGTGGGGGACGTGTTTACCACCAGGCCCTTTGCCCCGTGATTCTCTGCCCGACGGAGGATTGGCCCCAGTCCAAGCCTTGCCCTGTACTTATGACCATTTTAAACACATCTACAGATGCTGTCATATTTAATAAAATATACCCTTGGAAAGGCAATGTGAAATTTATAGTGGCTTTTCATTCTTGCACGTTTTCTTAATTACGGATACTAAAAGCCTAATCATGATCGTGTGAGGCTTTGTAATAAAATGGTTTTATAAAATGTTGAGAAAGTGTTTGAAAAACGTTGGAAGCCTGTGCCACTGGAGGGTGACCCCTCCGCAATCCCGACAGAAGGTTGTGCAAGCTGGAGTCCACACCTGCTACAGGAACTCCTGCCTCCAGGGAAGCCTGTCTACAGGCAGCTCTGATTTTCAGAAAGCTGACAGCTACACTGCCTGTGACCCTGCCTTTAAGCCCATGACTACGCTGCCTGCGACCCTGCCTTCCTGTCACTGCACCCCACGGTCCTGTTAATCCCTCCTGGAGCGCCTGAGAACAAGGGTCCCTCTTTTCCCCACCACAGTCCTCCCCATCCCCCGCTTCTGCTGACTGCCATCTTCAAGGTCACTCCCTGGGCCACCTCATCAGGGCCTATAGTCCAGTTCAGCCTCTTCTGCAGGCAGCACCATTGGCGCCGGTGGCTGCTCCGACTCTCGGTCCCCTGTGAGTGTCCTGCCTTTATTTTGCAGCAGAAGGGGAAAGGATCCAAGGAGAAAGCCAATAGGTGTCCTCATGAATCCAGAAATGTCTCTCCCTTCCCACCACCTTAGAGGAGTGGTGCCTCCCCCTGCTACTGCCACCCTCTTTCCTCCCCACACCCACTGTGGGAAGCAGCACAGTGCCATGGAAAGGCCTAGAACTGGGAATCAGGGCACATTGGGTGTGCATTCCTTTTGTACCAGTCACTAGCTTTGCAACCCAGGCAACTTCCTTGACCTCTGCTTTCAGTTTCTTCATCCAAAAATGAGATTGGCAATTCCACCTCCCAGGGCTTTTATAAGGATTAGGTGCACGGTACTTAGTAATATGGTACCATGGTACTTAGGTGCTTTGTAAATATTAGATAAGCCTCGACCTCCTGGGCTCAAGCAATCCTCCCACCTCAGCCTCCAGAATAGCTGGGACTATAGGTGCACACCATCACATCCACCTAATTTTAAAATTTTTTATAGTGACAGGGTCTCGTTCAAGTGATCCTGCCACCTTGGCCTTCCAAAGTGTTGAGATTACAGGCATGAGCCAAAATTCTTGAACAGGGGCCACAGGATCATATTACAACTTCATAATATTTACTTGGAGAGAATTAAGCTGATAAGTGGATATAACAGGTGTGAAATTCATCTTTTCCCTGGCCAGAGCACCTGAAGAAGAAAACAGTGATCCCAATCACCATCACTGAAGCAAATCCTATCCTCTGGTTCTGTCTTCACCTGGAGGCCTCTAGCATCCTTCGAAGACGCTTCTCCACAATTCCTTCCAGAAGTCTCTGCAGATGCTTGCCTGTGCTTGGCCATGCTGGAGTGACCACGTGGATCATGTCCCGGCTCTTCTTCTAGGTGCTCAGGACCACTGGGGGTGGGGGTGGGGAAGTGAGAAATTGGAGGTTGATGCGTTACCTACGGATCCTTAATGAGTACCCCAAAACCTAGTAGCTTACAACAGCTTTATGATCTTACACAGTTTCTGAGGGTCGGAAGCCCAGCTTAGCTTGGTGCCTCTGGCTTGGGGCCTCCTGGGAGGCTGTAGTCAAGTTGTTGGATAGATCCGCATCACTGAAATCCCGGAAGGCTGGAGGATCCATTTCTAAGATGGGGAACTCCCATGGCTGGTGGCTGGTGTCCTCAGTTCCAGGATGGCTGTTGTCTGGGGCCCCCAGGGAACCCCCAACCACCTCTAGACTCCATAGAGGTATCTCCAGGGCAGTTGACTCCACACAGTAAGTGATTTGGGAGTGAGCAAGTGACAGTGCCACCAAAGCAGAAGCTGCAGTGTCCTTTATAACCTAACCTCAGAAGTGACATACCCTCACTGTGGCCGTATTTACTGAGTTGAGTCCACACTCCAGGAGCAGGCTGTGAGGGCCAGGAAATGGGATCCCTGGGCCCCCTCCTG
This sequence comes from Colobus angolensis palliatus, assembly GCF_000951035.1. Classification (NCBI taxonomy): domain Eukaryota; kingdom Metazoa; phylum Chordata; class Mammalia; order Primates; family Cercopithecidae; genus Colobus; species Colobus angolensis. The sequence goes on along the minus strand of NW_012118821.1, from coordinate 3,877,041 downwards.
GAGCCTGGCTCCCACGGCTGCTAAGCATAGAATCCAAGCAGAGAGGCCTGGGCACTCTTAAGTGACGTTTCCCTCAGTCTGGGCAGCCCGAGGAGTTGTCGTCTACTCTGAGCCGGGGTGGGGGAGCCATCTGCTCCCAAGCTTTTCCCGGGGCAGTGCCAGATAATCCAGGCAACCCCCCTTTGCGATACAGTTTTTCCTAGGAGCCATTACATTCCTCCTCTTTGATCTAGAAATCGCCCTACTGTTGCCCTTACCATGAGCTTTCCAAACCAGCAACCTCAAATTAATAATCAGCACAGCTCTCGTACTAATTACCATTTTAGTCCTGGTCCTGGTCCTAGGTCCTTGGTTCGGAACTCCCACCTGGGGAGGCTCAGCCAGTGACCCAAAGGACCCGTCCTCATGTTAATCTGCGCACCCACCCCCGGCCCCGGTTTCAGGGGTTCCAGAAGGCAGAGTGTTCCTCCTACGACCCACAAGGCAAACCTCCTGTCGTGGCATCAGGACCAGGCTACATAGTTTGGGAGGCCCAGTGCTAAATGAAATGTGTGGACCCTTGTGCAAAAATTATTAGGAATTTTGGCAGGGCTCAGTGGCTCAGGCCTGTAATCTCAGTGCTTTGGGAGGCTAAGGTGGGAGGATCACTTGAGTCCAGGAGTTTGAGACCAGCCTGGGCAATGTAGTGAGTGAGACTCCATTTCTACAAAAAATGTAAAAATTAGCTGGGTGTGTTGGCATGCACTTGTAGTCCCAGCTACCTGGGAGACTGAGAAGGGAGGGTGGCTTGAGCTGGGGAGGTGGAGGCTGCAATGAGCCATGATTGCATCTCTGCACTCCAGCCTGGGCAACAGCGAGATCCCATCTCAAAAAAAAAAAAAAAAAAAAATGTTTTAACATGATGACAACATCAAACCAATTGCAGGAGCCTTGTAAATGTGGGGCTCTGTGCAACTCTGCGGGTCACATGGCCATGAAGCTGGCCCTGCACAGCACAGCACGCAGCAGGTCTGTTGGAGTGAAAGGTGTCACAGTGGGTTTGCGTCTCTGTCCCAGGGCCTGGCACCGGGATGTACCCCCTTGGCCAAGGCTGCTCATGTCCCTAGCCCTGGTGAAGATGTGGCTGATGGTCACAGCATCTTCACAGACCCCCCCCTACCCCCATAGAGTCAATTCACTTCACTTCAAGGGTCATGGGAGTCTGAAATGTTTATGAAGCTGCCTGTTAATTCTTACTTAGTTTTAAACGTGGCCCCTTATTCTACAACTCAGACAGAAGTCACATCAGGCTTGAGGATAAACCCTGCCTATTTAATTTCAATTCTCTCAGACTCCTCAGCGTTTTAGAAATATATTTTATGTATGTATGTATGTACGGAGACAGGGTCTCACTTTGTTGTCAGCGGGAGTTCAGTGTGATCACAGCTCACTGCAACCTTGAATTCCTGGGCTTAAGTGATCCTCCTGCCTCAGGTTCCCAAAGTGCTGGGATTAAGGGCATGAGCCACTGTCTTTCAACATATAGTAGCTGGTTTATTTCATAATTGCTATGTTTTGAATGTGTCCCCCAGAAGTTAGGGCTTTAGAAACCTAATCCCTTTGCCTTCTTGAATGGATTAATGGATTCATGAGGGCTTTACCTTTACAAATGGGTCAATGTCACTATCACAGGAGTAGTTTCATTATCACAGGAGTGATTTTGTCATAACATGGAGCTCTCTCTGGCTCTCTCACTCTTGCTCTCTCACCATGTCCCATGCTGGGATGCATCGTCATGCAGCACAAAGGCCCTCGCCAGAGGCTGATGCCATGCTCTTGGACTTCTCAGCCTCCAGAACTGTGAGCTAAATAACCTTTCTTTAAAAAAATAAAGTACTCAGTCTGTGATATTCTGTTATAGCAACAGAAAACAGATTAAGACAGTAATTCTATGTATTATTTTATTTTATTTGTTATTGGCAGTCACCAAACTACCAAAGGGGTTCATGGAACAAAAAGGATAAGACTGTCAGGAGCAGATGACCTGGCAAATGCAGATGTGGAAAAGGAATAGGCTTGGAGCAAATGCAAGGTTTAATCGCTCTTTCAGGGTTTTATGCTCCTTGCCTCTATTAATTTAGTAAATGGCTTTGTCATGGGTGTGTTATTGTTTGCTTTTCTTTGATGGCATCCCTCATGTCTGGGCTGAGCAGGTGACTAAGCACTTGGGATTTGATGGGCTGAAGATGGGACATCCCCAAGCTCTCTGTTCTTGGAGAAACAGCTACAGCGGGTTCCTTGAATATGTGTCAGGATCTAATTTTCCTAGGAGGAAAAAAAACCCTGTGAAACTATATATGCAAATGTGAAAGAACAGAGGGGAGGTTATCTCCCTTGGGCGTTCCCTTCTCCTCCTGGTCATTTGTTGAGCATTTACATGCATCGCCCCCATTTAATTCTCATAGAGCCTGGGAAGTAGTTTTCTATTCCTACTTAACAGAAGAGGAAACGTTATAGGAGATATCTCAAGACTTACTCCAGGTAAAGCTGTTTGCAAGTGACAGAGCTAGAACTTGGTGGTCTCAAAGCCTGTGTCACACTGTTCTCACTGCCTCTGTGCCCAGCATATGCAGGGCAGGGAGAAGAACACCAGGGTGGCCTTAGGCAACTCATGGGTGTCTGGGGAGTCAAACAAGGCAGCATATACCTGATGAAAGGAGCCTCAGAAATTCAAAGCAAGTGATTGCTTTCATCTAGGGTGGTCCAAGAAGTCTTTCTTGAGCTGGATCATAACAGATTCAGACATGGAGAGGTGGAGAGAAAGCTGTGGGGCTGATCGTGTGGGGCAGGGGCAGCAAGGGGATGGGTAAGGACAGAAAAAAGGAGGTGCAGGGGATCAGTAAGAGAGGAGGCTGGTGGCCTGGGATGGCTAAATGCAAGCCTGATTCCCAAGTTGAGCAGTTTATACTTATTTCAGCAGGATATTGGGGAGCCACCAAAGGTTCTTGAGAGGGTAAGTCATACAATAAAGCTTCACTTTAAGAAATGAATTGGGAGTTGGAAGATGGTTTAGGGGGTGGCAGGCCTGGAGACTGTGAAACTGGTTAGGAAGTTACTGCAACTGCTTGGGTGAGAAATGCTGAGGACCTGAAATAAGGTGATGGAGGGGAGACAGGAAGGTCAGCAGGAGCTGGATGCCTGATTGCATGGCAGGGCACGGGTGGCTGAGAGGACCCAGTGGGGCACGTGGACAAGAGAGAAGTCAAGGGAGGCTGAGAGGATCAGCCATATGGCTCTTAGCGTTGAAGTGACCGTGGGGAGTTTTAGCCCATTCATCCTGCGGTTTCCCATAGGTCCTGCAACAGTCCAATTGCAACAGTCCAATTGGCCTGTCATAGAGACCTGTCTGGAGCCCAGGCTCTCCAAGCTGTCTCCTGGTTTCCAGGAGAGATCAGCCCTTGCCCCAAGCCTGCTACATTGGCTTTCGCTTTTCCCACAGTTTAGCCCCAGAAGTGGTGGGAGCAGAAGCTTTGACCACAAACTGGAGCCATAAAGCCAGTAGTGGTGGCATGAAATGAACGGCCTCAGACCTGCGGAAGTATTGCACCTGTTCATAGATGATCAAAGGAGCGGCAGGTGCATTTTCTTCCTCCTTTGCAAATGGCCAATTGCCCTGAGTTTTCCATGAAAGAAGGGCCATGGAGAGTAATGGTGCAGCTCTCAGACTCTGGAGCCCAACTATTACAGGTGGGCCCAAATCCCAGCTCTGCCGGGTACTTGCCGTAAGACTTTGGGCAAGTTACTTAATCTCTCTGTCCATCAGTTGCTTCATCTGTAAAATGGGAATAATATTCGGACTACGGAGGATAAGTAAGTTAAAACACATAATGCTAATCGTGCCTGGCATGTAGTTGGTGCTTAATAAATAAATGTTGAATGAATTCCTTTTTTAGAACGAAACATCCCAAAGAGAAGAATCAGAGGTGATTTTTTTTTTTCCCTTTTGCATGTGAAATGGAAAAATCTAGATAAGAAAGGGCCTAGCTTTGTTCTGTCCACTTCACAATAGTCCACTTGAGTTGGGGGAGAGGAGAGTTACTGGAGGGAGTATGCTAAAAACTCATGAAAAATGATTTCCTTTCTCTGCTTGTTGAAATTCTGCCTTCAAGGCCCAGTTTAAGTGTCACCTCCTCAGAGGAGCCCTCCTTGGCTTCCGCCCTTCCTCAGCCCTGTCAGACTCGTGGCTTCCTTCTCTATGCTCCCCAGTGTTCAGCACGTAGGTTGATGGTAGCACTCACTAATTCTGCTTTGTTTTACCTGTACTCAAGTTCATGGCCGTCTCCTCTCTGTGGTGAAGCTTTGCGTTGGATGGGTCTGGGAAGTCCCACCTACAGCTGTCAAGCTGGGCTGGGCTCCAGGCCATCCCAGGTCCTCCAGCAGCAGCTCTCTCCACCCTGGCCTTGTTCCTTCAGACAAATGTGGCCAATGCGTTGAATTCGCAGCACTTTTAGGATCAAATCACAAAGCAACTCCTTCCTCTGTCCCGATTTAGTCAGTGGAATCACCTCTTCCCTGGCCACTGCTGCAAACTCAGGCAATCCTACAACTTTTCTGGTTGCTCTTAGTTAATAAAAACTGTCTCATCACACATCGGGGCCTATCATGGGGGGGAGGGGGGAGGGATTGCATTAGGAGTTATACCTGATATAAATGACGAATTGATGGGTGCTGACGAGTTGATGGGTGCAGCACACCAACGTGGCACAAGTATACATATGTAACAAACCTGCACGTTATGCACATGTACCCTAGAACTTAAAGTATACTAATAAAATAAAAAAATTAAAAAATAAAAAACTGTCTCACTGCAGGAAGGTTAAATGTCCCGTCCAGAATTTGAGTTAAAATGAAGGCTTCTTGCCTCTGCCATCCTGAGCTTGCTGCAGGTAGGAAGCCTGCAGCTGGGAAGGGGCTTAACTTTTCCCTCCTTCCTCACCCAGCTCACTGTCCACATGCTACTCAGACTTCCCAGCATTTGACCCAGCGGACAGCTCCTGCAGGTGTCTCCCCTGGCTCCTGTGAGGCCCAGTGGCCTGGTTTCCACTCTTTCTGAGGCTGTGACATTGGAGCTGTCTCTTTGGCTCTTCTCTGTCCTTACTCTATCCCTGAAAAGCTGCACCCCAGCAACATTCCCATCTCTCCCTTCAACCCAGACCCTCCCTGAGCTCCAGATTCTGGTTTCCAGTGCTGGTTTCCAGTGTTCAACCTGACGACGGCCACTGGCTCCAAGGCTTCCTGAACTCAGTAACTGCCCCGCTTAATTGCTGAGATGAGAAACCCCTGGTGGTGCTTGTTTTCTCTCTTTCACTCCAAATCCATGCACAATCTAGCCCCAAGTTCTGCAGGCTCTGCAGCAGTGGTTCTCTCTGCAGCAGTGGTTCTCTGTGCAGCAGTGGTTCTCTCCGCAGCAGTGCTTCTCAGCCCAGAGTGACTGTGGCCCCCAGGGGACATTTGGCAATGTCTGAAGCCATGTTTTATTGTCTTCATTGGGGGTGAGTGGTGCTATAGGTGTCTAGTGGATTGAGGCCAGGGATGCTTCTAAATACCCTACAGTATACAGGCCAGACCTCACAGTGAAGTGTCTTCCAGTCCAAAATGTCAGTAGCAGCACCCCAAGAAACCCCGCTCTGCAGCCAGAACGCATCCTGCACCCTACGTTCCTCCTGCCTCCACTGCCGTGGCCCGGCCAGAGCAACATCTCGTCTGGCCTGACTGACTGCAATGGCCTCTTCCACTCTTGCCCTCCCGCAGACTGGTTTCCACCGCACAGCCAGCAGTGCCTTTCTTTTTTTTGAGACAGAGTCTTGCTCTGTCACCCAGGCTGTAGTGCAGTGGTGTGATCTCAGCTCACTGTAACATCTGCCTCCTGGGTTCAAGCGATTCTCGTGCCTCAGCCTCTTGAGTAGCTGGGATTACAGGCACGTGCCACCACACCCAGCTAATTTTTGGGGTATTTTTAATAGAGATGGGGTTTCACCATGTTGGTGAGGCTGGTCTCGAACTCCTAACCACCTCGGCCTCCCAGAGTGCTGGGATTACAGGCATGAGCCACGGCGCCTGGCCAGCAGTGCCTTTCTAAAGCAGGAAGATCCTGCCCTTCCCCAGCCTAAAACCTTCCGGTGGTTTTCCGTGGCTCTTAGAACCAAACTCATCTCTGGTCAGCAAGGCTCTGGATAGTCCCTGCTGCCCATCATCCTCCAGGCTCAGTCTCAGGCATGGCTGCCCTGGCCTGTCTCTTGTCCCTTGCTGGGGGACTTTGCTCTTGCCATCCCATGGGCTTAGCATGCTCCTCCCAGACCTCAATGCACCTCCTCATCTCTCAGGTCTCTGCTCCCACGACCCAATCTCAGGAAGCTGGGGGGGCGGGGGGCAGGCTGTGGCCCAGGGCGGGTTTGGGGCTGTGCTTTGTGACTCAGCGCTGGTTCACTTCTCTGCACTGGGGTGTGGTGGGGGTGATGCTGCTTTTAGTCAAAGCAGCTACAAAACTCCGAGAGCAAGTCAGCTGTTTTCTACGTCTGGAAGCTGGCCGGGCTCCTTCTCAGATTTATCGAAGGCAGGCAGCTGCTGACCCCTCCCTTTGCTATTGGAGGTGAGGAGACAGAAGGGGACACAGGCCCTGGGAACTCACCCCTGCTGAGTCACTCTACCTTTGGCAGCCTGAAGTTCGGGCTCCTGGCCCAGCATTGCAGGTCCCCCACTGTCGGGATGGACCCCAGGCTCAGAACCCTCATCTGGTCAGGGCTCTGCCGCTGCCTGGAACCAACACACAGACCTTCCATTCCCTCCCTTGACTCAGGACTCAGGCCAGAGCAAAAGTAAGGGGCACAGTGGGGAGAAAACTTGTGGAGGTGCCTGCTTGGTGCAAGCTCAGGCAGAGGCTCTTGACAGGACACTTCCCCTTTAACTGACTCATCACTCCCAGCGTCCAGGCTGCATCATGGCCATTGTGCAGAAAAGTCAACCAAATCGCAGAGAGTTCATTGACAGGACAGAGCCTCGCAGGGGAACAGATTCAATCGCAGAACTCAGGCCCAAATGACTCCATACCACGTGTGCAAGTGCAGACACACACACACACACACACACATACATACACACACAGCCTGCCTGTGCTGCTGAGGGTGCAATAAGGACCAAGACCAAGAGAAAGAGTAGCCAAGGGAAGAGGGACAGGCCTTTGTTGGGACAGTCCTGGTGGCAAAGGGTATTTTGGCTGAGAAACCCCTAAAGTTAGATTTGACCCCATGACTGGGGTGGGGGGCACAAGCTTATCTCAGAGCCGTCACCTCCCCTGCTCTGGGGTCTGGTTGATCCGTGCAGGGACACAGCCCTGTGTGCTGAGAGGAAAGCTGGCCCTGTGTGGGGGGCGGGACAGGCACCCAAGGGCCCCGTGGCCCTCCCTTTTCTTCCCCAGGTGGCTGCCCCGCCCCAGAGGCGCTCCTGCCACCCGCCCCTCCGAGGGGGCCGCCTCCAGCCACTTGTCCACAGCCTCGGGAGTCTCCACAGCAGAGACAGACGTGGGAGGGTGAGTTCTGAGGAGATTCGGAGTTCTGAGGAGACTGGGATCCTCTCCAGGGATGCGGGAGCCAGGCTGGGGGGGCTTGCGGGGAGCGGGGGGACTCTGCTTCTGCTGATAGAAGAGGAGCGCGCTGTGGGCATCTAGTGAACTGAGGCTGATAGAAGAGAAGGCCCTGGCCAGGCTCCGTGCTGAGGGCCAGGCGCCTTTGTTGCTTTTGAAGAGAGAGAGCCTTGGGGGAGCAAGCCGCAGCTGCCTCTTCCTCCCTCAGATGATCTCTTTGCCCTAACTGGACACCCGGTGGGGCTCAGAGTTGATGGGGTCACAGGGGATCTGCCAGTTCAGGAAAGAAGAAGGTGAGCAACAGGGACAACTTCGGTTCTCCCATTCAGGGCAGGGTGGCCTCGGGCAGGTTACCCCATGGTTCTGCTCCTAAGCCTCCTCCCTGGGAACCAGGCCAGCACCTCCTACCTCACGGGCAGGCCGTGAGAACCAAACCTCCGAGTCATTCGCCACCAGGAAATGCAAATGAAAGCCACAGTGAGATGCCACCACACGCCCACGGCTACAGTGACGATCACTAATGGCGGTGGGGGGCCGGGGGGCAGACGCCCCCCTACCCTCCCGCTCCTCTCTGGTGGGAACAGAAAACAGCCTAGCCCCCTTGGAAAACAGTTTGACCATTTCTTAGAAAGTTCCACATCACCTCCTTATGCCAGATGGAAGAAGAGTGTGTGCTGCACAATTCCATTTAGATAAGTTTCTAGAAAATGCACACTCGTCACAGTGACAGAGGCAGATCAGAGTCTGCCTGGAGAGGGAGGGTGCGCAGGGGCAGGAGGGATGGGCGACAGAGGGGCACATGGCTTCCGGAGGCGGTTTCACAGGTGTAGACATGTCAAACTCATCAAATTGTACTACTTCATTAAATATCAGTTATACCTGGGTAAAACTGTAGAAAATATCTTTTTGGAGGCAATAAAGGGTGGATTTATGCTGCCAAAAAAAGGCAAGGCAAGTGAGGCACCTGGCACAGGACTGTTTAGTCAATGCCAGCCGCTGGACATGTGAGCCCAGACTAGTTTCTCACAACTTCCATTCATTCTTTCCTTCCCGAACACGGAAACGGAGCAAAGGGAGGGATGGGAGCCCTGAGCCCTGCCAGCAGGAGCGCCCAGAGACACGCATCACAGAACTGGGTCACGGTGCTGGGGATCGAGGACAGGAGGGCCTCGCAGACGCCTGGAAGGTTCAGAGGCAGCAGCTGGAGAGCAGGCAGAGAAGAGGGTGAAGGAAGATTTCACAGAGGAAATGGCATCTGGGGTTGTGAGGGACTCTGCCTTGAGGCCACTGCTTAGGGCTGTCTGGGCTGGTGAGTGGGGCCTAAGGGATCCTCTCCTCCACGTGGTGGGGTATGGAACACGGGACATGGGACAGGAGAGCTCAGCCCAGGAGAGTGTTCCCAGAGCCCCTGGGAGGAGAGCAGCCACAAGCAGATGAGGGGCCCAGAAGCAAGAGGGGCTGAAGGGCCAAGACTTGGGGGGGTATCAGTTTCCCAGGGCTCCATAACGACCCGGTCAGGAAAGGCACCGGGTGGCACTGCTTTGGGAGAAAAAGCCTCCCGTGCCCCTAATCCCTAACCCTTACCCGGGGGCAGGGGAGCCACTGGGATTCCGGGATGAGGCCTTTGCAGGCTTCTTTTGGGAAGTGGCTCCCCTTTGAGAATGAGGGTGGAACACAGGGAGATGGAGGTAGCACAGCGTGGAGCACTGGCTCCAGGGTCTGATGAAGTAGCTTCGTATTTGCCTCTGCCACATCCTAGCAAGGTGACTTTGGGCACAGTACTTTGCCTTTCTGGCCCTCTGGGTGATTGGTTGTTACTTTTATTTTGTTCTGAACTCTCGGTAACATCTAGCATGTATATGAGCCTGACTAATGGTTCACTTCGTTCATTCATTCAGACACTCATTGATCAAATCTGACCAGCTCACACTCTCCTGGGTTAGCCATTAAATCCCAGCACCTGTAGCCAGGTGGACATAGTTCCCCACAGCTGGGCCCTGCTGGGGACTCATCTCCCTGTGCTCTTGCCACATGCCTACCTGCAGTTTCCAGAACGTGCCAGGCTCCCTGGTGCTTCTGAGCCTCTGCAAGTGTGGCTCCCCTGCCTGAAACGCCCCCACCCTCCTGCTGGTCTGGCCACCTCCCAGTCAGCCTTGTCCAGCTACATTTTCCTGCCTCACTTCCCCACTGAGTGAGTGTGGCCCCTCTCAGCTCTCCCAGCCCCTTACCCTTGGGCCTCAAGTTTGGCAGCTGTCACACAAGCTACAGTCACAACTGGTCTGCCACCCATTGCAGACGGGGCTCCTGGAAGGGTGATGCTACGGCTCCCCCCACCTCTAGCACGGTGCCCAGCACAGAATGGGAACTGAGGAAATGTTTGTAGCAAGAGGTAAAACTGCTTCACAGTATGTGTTATGAGTTGAACTGTTTCCCTCAAAAAGATATGTTGAAGTCTTATGACCTGAATTGTGTTTCTCCAAAATCCATATGTTGAAGCCCTAACCCCTGTACCTCAGAATGTGACTGCATTTGGAGAAAGGGCCTTTAAAAAGGAATGTAATTAAGTTAAAATGAGGTCACGTGGCTGGGCTGTAATCCCATCTGCCTGGAGTCCTTACAAGAAGGGAAGATACGGACATAGCCACACCTGGAGGAAAGGCCAGGTGAAGACACGGGGAGGAGACGTTCCTCTGCAAGCCAAGGAGAGAAATCTCGGAAGAAACCAGCCCTGCGAACCCCTTGGTCATGGACTTCCAGCCTCCAGATCTGGGAGAAATCCATTCCTATTGTTTAAGCCCCTGGGTCTGCAGTACTTTGTTATGGCAGTCCTGGCAAACAAATACAAGGTCCTAAGCCCCGGTGCCTCCAAAGGACCCTTATTTGGAATTAGGGTGATCGCAGATGTGCTAAGTTAAGATGATGTCTTAACTTATCAGGGTGGGCCCTGATCGAATATGAATGTATCCTGATAAAAAGGGGAAATGTGGACACAGACACGCACACAGGGGGACCGCCATGTGGACACGAAGGCAGAGATTGAGGTGATACATGTAGAAGCCCAGGAATGCCAAAGGTGGCCAGAAAACCAGCCGGAGCTGGGGAGGCCTGGAATAGAGCCTCCATCCCAGCCTCAGCAGGCACCATCCCTGCTCGCACCTTGATCAGAGACTTTTGGCCTGCAGAACTGCAAGGCAGTGAATTTCTATTGCTTCAAGCCACCTAGTTTGTGGTACTTTGTTAGGGCAGCTCTGGCAAACAGAATATGAGAGATTAAAATATCACCCCGCTACAAGTTCATCCAAACAAGGGGCTCTGCTGGCAGCAGCACAAAGCTACCATGAAAACACCTAACCATGAGAAATGAGCTCCCAGACCCTCCTGCCCGTCACTCCCTGATCTTAGCAACTTCTGCCCCTTCCACTCACAGAGACAACTGTTTATATGTCTGTGTTGCCCCCAAGCCAGCCACCCCCAGAACCATGCTCTGCCCATTGCTGGGCTCAGTAAATATTCTCACTTACGGCTAGGTCACCCATCCAGAATCGTCCTCTGCTCCCTGAAATCCCATCTCCGGGAAATCCAGACCCAGGCTGCACTGAGCCCTCCCACGTGGGTACAAGAGCACATTTAGACCAAATTTCCGTCGGTCCAGGGAGGCCCTGGATGCCAAACTTTTGCACCTTCTGGTGCTTCCCGACATGCCACCCGTGGCTGACTTGCATTCTCTACCTTGGCTGCTGCCTGTCCAGCTGCACACCTGTCCACACCCCAGCTCCAAATAAGGAGAGGAACTACACCCAGCACTGCCCCACGGCAAGCTGTGGAGAAGGAATGGGAGTGGGTGGAGATGTACCTCCCTGCTCCGTGGACGTGTGGTTAGGAAACGCCTTTCCTGGCCAGGAGCAGAAGCTGGACTGGGGTGAGCCGAAATCTCGGCCAAGACTCTTTGACCTTCAGGGAGTGCCTGAGACGCTGCACAGCCAACAAGCTGCGCGGCCAGGGACACTTGCAGAACGCGGATTGGCCTACTTTAGCCCCCTGCTCAGGGCTTCAACCCCCTCTGCAGTCTCCCTGCTGAGGGGACACCGCTGTGTGTGAACACCTCAGCTGACGTGGGACAGCTGGCATCTTTCCTGCCTGGACCTGAGAATGGCTGGCCGAGGCTGAGGCTTGGGGCGACTCATTTCCTTCCAAACTTGCTCATATCCGTGCAGTGGGCCACAGTTCCCATCTGGGAGCCCCCCCAATCCTGCAGGTCCTCCACAGCAGCCTTCCCCATGGCTCCATGTAAAATTTCACCCCCACTCATTTTTCCTGCCATATTTCTCTTCTTGTCACTTTCCACCCTCTAAGTCCTGTTTGTGTGTTTAACTGATTGCTTTTGGTCACTGTCTGTCTCCTCCCATAGAGAGGCTGCCTGGGAGGGAGGGTTTATTTGAGGGCTTGGGGTTGCTATGGCAGGCACAAAGTCTGCAGCTGTGGCCTGCCCGAATAGAAGAGAGGCTGGAGCGTTAAGTGGGAGGCATTTCTGCAGTGGGTCCACAGCCACGCGGGGCTGGCTGGAGGGGGCTAGGCGGGGGTCCTACAGGCAGGCAATGGGTCCTAGTAGCTGCTCCGGTTCTCCTGCAGAAGAGGTTGCAATTTCAGATCCGTGAGCTTCTCCTCATTCCAAACACTGGCTTCCTCCACTTCTTTTTCCTCTCCTGGGAATAATTGGAAAAATGATTCCTAAGCTGTCAGGAGAAAATAAAGAAACCATAGCGACCGATTTGCAGCCTCTCCTAAATCAGCCAAATGAGAAATGGATGTGGAACCACCTCTGGAGGGGGCGGCTAACATCTCCAGGAAGGCGATAACCATAGATTGTGTTTCAGCAGGCAGGGAGGGGCAGGGCTGGGGTGAAGCTGCCGAAAGCCTCCCTCAGCCACCCCCTGCACTTCTAGTCCCTTGCCTGGCTCAGGGCTGGCCAGAAAGAGACGTTTCATGCAGGGCTCCGCAGACAGCAGGCGTTCCACACCCATTCCCTCACTTCTCTGGAAATAGCCCCGGGAAGTAGGCAATGTTGCTGACTCCAGGTCACAGACCAGGAAACACAGACCTGCCTGTGGCCACAGAGCTAGTTCATGGGAGGAGGCTGGAGCCAGTGCTCACGCTGACATTGGCCTGGTCCCCACAACTGTGCCTTTTCTGTTGTGTCCCCAGAATTTTAACATTCTCCAGCCAGACACAGGCCAAGACCAACAATGCTTCACTTGGTGAAGACCATTTCATGTTCCTCCAGCAGCCTCTGTGACCTCTGGTGGGCCATTCTGTCAAGTAATCCTGAATTTACCTCCCAGTGACATTGTGTCTCTGGGTCATCATCAGACTTCTTTCAGGGTAGACCTGCGGGACTGTGGAGAAAAGGGCTTGAAGGAAGGAGGAGATTTGTGCCGGAGCCTCTGGTGCTGTCAAAGTCAAATAAAATATACAGACAAATCTCTAAGTTTAAAATGTTTTATTTGAGAAGAATTTCAGTTTGGGACATACACACAGACTGGGCGGTCTTCAGTATGTCCAAAGAGCAAAGAGAAGGTAGGAGGTTTCATAAAAATGAGAAATATTAACGGATTGTTACGAAAGCAAGTTCATTCGTGCTGGAAACGTTTTGGGGACCCAGCAAGCTCTGACTGGTGGGTGGGTGAAACTAGTCTTGGATTTCCACAGGTTGTTTCAGTAGCTATTAGATCAAACTGGTTTCAGCTTGCAACACTTGTTCCAGCAGCCAGGGTTGGAGACAGTTATATTCTTGGGGCAATCTTACGTGCTTTTTCCCCTGGTCTCCTAACTCTGCTTGCCTATGACAACAGTGACCTTTGTATGATCAACTTTCACAGTGGTGACAGGAGGAGCCAGATCTGAGCCCACACCCATGCCTTCTGGCTGGCTTTCTCTCTCTTGCTCCTAACAGGGAAATGCAGGATGAGTGACAGAAGTGGACTCAGCTACAGGCAACATCGAGTGATCTAGGTTCCAGGTTCAGCACTTTGTCCATTGTCTTGTCAACATAAAGAATTGGTGTTTTGAAATTTTGTCAGACGGGCGGATCACGAGGTCAGGAGATCGAGACCATCCTGGCTAACACAGTGAAACCCCGTCTCTACTAAAAAATACAAAAAACTAGCCGGGCGAGGTGGTGGGCGCCTGTAGTCCCTGTTACTCGGGAGGCTGAGGCAGGAGAATGGCGTAAACCCGGGAGGCGGAGCTTGCAGTGAGCTGAGATCCGGCCACTGCACTCCAGCCCGGGCCGTCTCAAAAAAAAAAAAAAAAAATTGCATGTGATGTTTAATGACTCTTATTTACTTATCACAAATACGATTTTTTTTTTTTTTTTTTTTGGAGACAGAGTCTCACTCTGTCACCCAGGCTGGAGTGCAGTGGCACGATCTTGGCTCACTGCAAGCTCCGCCTCCCAGGTTCATGCCATTCTCCTGCCTCAGCCTCCCGAGTAGCTGGGACTACACGTGCCCACCACCACGCCCAGCTAATTTTTTTTCTTTGTATTTTTCAGTAGAGATGGGGTTTCACCATGTTAGCCAGGATGGTCTCCATCTCCTGACCTCATGATCCGCCTGCCTCAGCCTCCCACAAATACGATTTTCAGTGATACGAGAGACAAGTCGCAAAGACGAGATTAAACATGTCCTCTCTTCTGTTGCACTGGCTTCTCTACATCATGGTAACAGGTTGTCAGGTTCAACTGCAGCATTGCTGTTAGAGGCAAAGGTAGGCAGGAAGCTCATTCTTGCAATCTCTGGAACTTTACTAAAAACTCAAGGATATCTATTTTTTCCTTTCCCTAGAATTTTCTCAGCGTTCTCACTAACCAGATAATGTTAGCTTTATTTTGCATCCATTCATTTACTGAAGCCTACACGTGTTTCAGTTACTATGCTAAAAGATCCTGTTTGTCCCTATTTAAGGGCATTCTCAGTTCAGTGGGAGTTGGTGGCAGTGGCAGATATGTACAGTTACAAGGTGATGCAATGACAGTGGCAGGTAGAGGGAGGTCTGGGAGCACAGAGGGGAGGCACCTAATCCAGCCTGGTAATATCAGGGAGGGCTTCTTGGAGGAGGTGACATCTGAGTTTCTCAAAGGAGAGGGTAGCCAAGGGAAGGAAAAGAAGTTGCAGGAAGTAGAGAGGGGCTGTTGAAGGAACTGGGGCACGGGAGCATTGGATACTCAAACAAGGAGTGGTCTGGGGAGATAGACCTTAGGGAACACAGTGGGAGTGGGAAAAGCTCAGCCCAGCCCTCTGCCATGGGTTTTGTATGCTGAGTCACTGGGAGACTTAAAACAAAGAAGATCTTTCTTAAAGAGCAGTTTTAGGTTCATAGCAAAATTGAGCAGAAGGTACAGAGAGTTCCCATAGAGGCCCTGCCCCCACTAGAGTTGTACATTTGTTACAATAATGAGCCTGCATCAACACATCATTATCGTCCCACTGGAAGATTCTGAGCAGGGAAAACATTTTCACATTACCTTTTACGAAGTCTTCTTCCTGGCACTGAGTCACAGTCGTTTTTAAAGAATTAATGGTGTAGGTTGTTACTTAGCATTTCCCCAGAGCAAATGTTTCTATGATCTCCAAAAGGCAGAGGCTATAATGTCTTCTTGTCCCACGCTGTAGATCTGTAAACCTAGAACAATGCCTGGTATAGCAGATGCTTAGAAAGTAGAGGAGGGTAGAGGCGGGAGGAAAGCAGGGGTAGAGGGAGGGAGGGAGGAAGGAAAGGGAGGGAGGGAGGAAGATAGCAACAAGGTCTGTTGTGTATTTCTGAAACATCATTCTGGCAGCAAATAGAGGAAAGATGGCAGAGGGTGTGGCTTGTGGTCAGGGACAGTTAGGAGGCTACTGTCATGTTCTAGGTACAAAGTGCAAGTGGTCTGAGTAGGTAGCCGTGGTGGAGAGGAGGGGACATGGAAAAGGTGGGCTCTACCCCATCAGGTGCCTGAGGACGTGAGTGCAGTAGAAAACCACCAGGAAGGTTTTGAGACCCAGGCCCAGCTCTCAGTCTTCCCTGAACCACTGAAGTAGAGGGAGAGTTTGTAAGGACTCCAAAGGGAAAGAGAACACGGGAGGGAAGGAGGGTTGGGGAGGGTCAGGTAGGATACTTAAGTTGGATTGAGTTTGAAATATACAAACTAAGAAAAATGTCAGATGGTTCTTGTTTATTGTCTAAAGAGTAGAGGGGAGAAAAACAGAAAACAGACGTTTACGTTGGTTGGGTGTTAGATAAGAGGTCCCGAGTCGTCTGCTTCTGAGTGAGAATGACGATGCGCCATAGGATGACAGGGCCCTTTGGAGGTTCTGTCTGCAAGGTAATCTGTTTGCAGATGAGCTCAGGCACGGGGAAGGTGCATGGTGTGAGTGTGGCTTGCTGAACTCACAGCGAGCCATTTCGGGGATGCTGGGACGGAAGCCGCCCTCCCTTTCCTGCCTCTGCTTCCAAGTTCTTTCTCTGCAGCCCTGTCAACGCGCCGCCTTTGCTTCATAGCACATTTCCTAATGGGCTCTGGCGGCACTGAGGCAGCCTTCATATTCCATTTGTTCCTTGGATAATAAGCTTAGCCTCGAAGCCAAAAAGAGAAAGCTCTGATGATTGTTAAATACACATGCACAGGGCTGACTGCTCCCCAAAACCTCCAGTCAGACATTGCACCAGCTCTGCAAGGCCATTTGCATCCAGTCAAATGGCCCTCAATGACTAATAGAAATCCAACTCTATCTTGGCAAGGAAGGCCTTCAGTATGCAGCATTAATTTGGTTTGCACAGTAGAATGGAACACATCTTTAGTTCCTTTTAGGGAACCTGACTTATACTTTCTCCAAAGGGTGCTTCCTGGGGGCTCCCAGACATTGGAAATGCCAGCTGTAACTCATCTCAGGGGCTCCCTAGTCCCAAGCACAATCTGCCTTATTTTTTTTTTTCCAGTTTTATAGCTCAGAGAGGATTGTGATGACGAGGTCACCTGAATCCTAATCACGCTTCGAGTCATCATTAGGACTTGATGCATTTGTTCTGGCACAGACAGCACCGCTGCAGCTTATAGCCAGAATGATTCTGTCTGGCTTCCCGCTCCACACCAGAAGTCTGGAAATGCAGGCTGTTCTTTTCCATTTGGAGTCCTGGGATCTGGGTTATTATTGCCAAAGGCAAAGGAATGAGTTTCTAGAAGTATCACTTGGAGGAGCAATGCACCAGGGAGTAAACCTAGGAAGTTTCCAGAAAACTAGAACGTGATTATCTCCACAGTATACTCTGAATGTGAAAACCCAACTAATAGAACATTCGGAGGTCAGTGCCGGACTCCTCAGCCTGTCTCCACCAGGCCTTTTAGTCAATCTAGGAGGGCAAGAAAAATCACTTCAATTTTAGGATCTTACCGCGTTCTTGGGGCAAAAATAAGCCTGTGGCCTTCAGGAGTCTCCAAGACACCTGCTCAGTAAGGAAGTTTAGTCTCAACCTCCAGAATGAACTAGGCTCAATTCAAACAAAATTGGTAAGAACCCACTAGTGCCAGGTGGGAGGTGACTAAGGTGGGCATAGGGGAAGGGATACCCTCAGTCCTACAGTCACAGACTTGCTAGCTGGGCTCTCACCCCAGAGAGCAGCCGCCTAGGGGCTGCAGCAACAGAAAGCCTTCCCCACTGTTAAAGCCTAAGGCCTTGTCCGGGGAAGACTAAGGCCTGGAGGAAATCACCTGGGGAAGAACTGGGACTAAAGGGCGATGCTTTGTGCCAGGATCAGGCATACGGTTATGCGTGTTGTCCACTGTGCAAGGACATCCAGCTGAAAGGTGAGCAAGGGCTAGATTCCAGCATGCCTGCCGCCCACCACATTGTGTGCCCATGGTGTTGCGTCTGTCCAGAAGGGGCATCCTTCTCTAAGTCACACAGACAGACCCTGTGGGCTCACGAGGGCCCTGGACATGAGGAGAATGAAACAGCTCTGGGAAGGGGTCAGTGAAATTTGGCCGAGCAGCACAGGGCTGCAGACAGGACGGAATATACTCCCTTTACCACACTGGCTGCCTTGCCTTTGGTGCTTAGGAAGGGAATTGAGGAAATTAATAACCAAACTCACTCTATTCCATTCCTAGCACCTTGTACACATCCATGGCCATGTTAACTCGACCTACGCCTCCTCCTGGACTTGCGAGCAGTTATTCCCAGGGAATCCCTGCAGGTGCTGTAAGAGACAGATCTCTGCATGGGCAGCTCATCCTGCCAGCTGGAGTCAAGGTTATCTCATCCAGGCTGGCTGAAACCCCTAAGCAGTCCTCTTTCGGAATTCTGCCTGCTGTGCTAACCAAATGTAGTTCATGTTACCTGTCTTTTTAAAATATTTCTAGCCTTTTTCCCCCTGTATATTCATGATTTAATTTTGTATGCCACTTTTGTGAGTTGCTACATGCTAAGCATTTTCCATAGTGCCACGTCATTTCCACACTGCCATGTGTCAGTATGGCGGTATTATCGCCAGTTAAGCAGGGCTCTGTAGTCTGACTAATCATTATCAAATGGTTTACTTAGCAGACACATGTGCCCCAATGTTGAGTGGTGGGTAGAAGATCTCTCCTCAACTCTGTTCTGTTCAACATTTTTGCTGATAGCCAGGATGAAGGTGTAGCATGCAGACCACTCAACAAATTGGCAAAAGACACAGAACTGGAAAGGGTAATACATTGTTTGGACAAGGTAGTCAAGATTCAAGATTGCCCAGCAATGCTTCCCTGGAAACTTTTTCTTACCTACCCCTATCTGCATAGGGTTTTGTCAGAAAACATTTTAAATGGTCCATTTTCAAGGCATGATAAATCTAAGCACTGGCAGCCAGCCTGTGAATGTAACAAACAGCACGGCTCACGCTCCTAGAAGGTCACGATACACGAACAGAATGTAGAAGAGGGGTCAGCCCATAAAAGGGAAGAAAGTTCCATTATTGGGAAATTGAAACTTAAGAGGGGAAGAGGACAGGGTGTAACCTTATAAGGGGAATAATGACACTTAGGCAACGTCCAGGAAGATTGTCACCCCACAGTACTCAGCCATGAGGAACTAGGGGAGGGACTTGCATGCTGGGAGATAAATTACCTGCTGTAGCTGCCCCAGGTGTGCCTACCAGCCACCCGATCTTGCAAGACCTCTATTAAAAGTCTCACTTTCGCTATTCTTTGTGCCTGAGTCCATTCTTTGGGTCTGGACAGGTGAGCGTGTTTCTCACAGTTTTACTCAGCAGCCGCAACCACAGCAGGTGGCCCATCGGTGCAAGGTGGGCAAGAGACCTGAACTGGGCCAGAGAAACTTCCTGATGATTTTGGAATTGGGGCAGATTCCAGGCATCTCCATGTGGCTTGAGCATAGCACATCAGCTAGGGAGACACTGTGGCTGTGTTTTGTCTTGTGACCCCGAAGTGGAGGAGGCTGGTTGGGAGAGAGACTCAGGGAGAAGGTGCAGAGAGAAGCAAGAGAAAAGAGAGGCAACTAGAACCCTGCTTCATTTGTTCCTGAAGCCCAGTCACATTTCTGCCCCCTTATTCAGAGAGTCCATATCATGAGAATACAATCCCCTCGGCCTGGGTTGCCATCTGTGTTCATTGCAGCTGAGAAGGTCCCAGTGAAGCCAGCCGGCAGGTCTGCAGTCTTGGTCTCCAGCTGACAAAGTTCAACAGAGTCAATAGGCTGCAGAAGAATCAAGCCCCAAATTGGGGGGAAGACCACATTTGGAGGGTGACAGTTTTGGTGTGACCTTGGCAAACAGTAGGATGCCTAAGGAAGTCCCCAGGACAGTGAAATCAGGCTCTACACTCAATGGCTGAAAGAATCAGAGACATTTTGGCAGAGGAAGGGAAGAAGATTTGGCAGAAAAACACATTTGTCATATAGGGTGTGGAGAACCAAGGTCCGAACTAGGACAAACAAATGAAAGATGCCTGAATGCAAATTTGGCAAGCTTTTTCTAGCAGGTATCTGCGAGTGGGCTGGGTTTCCTGGGAAGAGGCAGCCAACAGGCAGGAGTTTTAGCAGAGGCTGGGTGACCGCACGGTGGGTAGGTGAACTTCCTGAACAGAGGTGGTTAGACGCATCCTTCCAGCCCATGGTTTTGGGGTTGGCGTGAAGTGGGCATTTTTCCTTTCCTCTGTAGACTGAGGAGTGACCCTCTAACAGATGTTTCAGAAATCCCAGGGGTAGAACGTTTGGCTTGAACTCCTCCTCCCCAGCAGTCCCTCATTTAGGAAATCATTCGAGGGACTGGGGAGGTCCTGGGCGGTGAAGGACCTCACCCCAGTGCAAGCAGCAAAAGAAGCATTCTCTGAGTGAAGGACAGTGTCCGCAGTGGCCCGCCAGGAGTAGGTGGCCCTCCCTGACTGTCCCTACCCCTGTTGGGAACCTAGAGGGGGCAGGAGGGCATATGAGTAAGTGCACCCCCTAAAGAAGGACACGGGGGCTGTTGCCTTGCAGGGGGTCACATGCTGGGCTTGTCTGGTGAACTGGAATCTCTCAATTCAAAGTCCACAGGCAGACGGGGAAGTAATTTCCTAGAAATTGTCTGAACACTCCACAGCCTCTCCCCAAAGAGTGAATATGGGCTGGCAGCTGGGGCGCACGGGGGCCTTGTGTGTGCACGTGTAAGGGTGTGTACTGTTATGTGTGTGCACATCCTCATACACATACACACCCTCACACATGTACATCTGCACACACACACCTGCCTCTACACACCCACATGTGCACACGCTCACACACCAGGGCACATCAGAGGAAGCTTTCTTCTCTTCTGAGGAAGTCCAGGAAGCTCCTGGCAGGAGAGTTGAGCTGGACCGACCTGAGGCCTGCAGGCCAAGGAGGCTGAGGACTGGGAAATGGTGCAGAGCCCAGCGTAGCTGCAGAAATCTGACCCCAGGCTGGGCATGTCAGCACAGTGACCATGAAGCAGCAGCCCAGCAGGCGGGGGCTCCCTCCCCAGCCCAGAAGGTTCGCTATAGGGTGCAGAGCGGCCGGCCAGCCTTGGGCCCACTCCAGTTAGAGCTCAGCCAGCAGCGTCTGTCCTCCACCAGCCCTGCCCCAGTGGCCCAGGCTTGCCGCTTCCTCCCGCTCCTGGAGCAGGGCCCTGACTCATTCATACCTCTCAGGCCTGTCCCCCATCTCCCACTCGGTTCCCAGCACTGTCCACAGACATTCTTTTAAAGGAGACTTTGCTTGCATCACTCCCCTCCTTAAAACTCAAGTGACCCATTCCTCAGCAAAAAAGCAGGCATTTTTCAGCCTAGCATTGCCTGGCATTTTAGAATAATAACACATTTCTCAAGCCCTAATCTGAGTGCTTTTACATACATAGGTGACCCTTGAACCATATGGGTCCACTCATGCACAGATTTTTCTCCATTAAAGTTATACCATAGGCCCGCCCTTCCTGCCTCCCCTCCCACCTCCTCCACCTCTTCTGCCTCCGCCACCCCTGAGACAACAAGACCAACCCCTCCTCTTCCTCCCCAGCCTACTCAATATGAAGACAACAAAGATGAATGTACTTCCCCTTAATGAAGAGTGAGCATGTTTTCTCTTCCTGATATTCTTAATAACATTTTCTCCTCTCCAGCTTACTGTATTGTTAGAATATGGTTTATATATAATATATACTGTATAAAATATGTATTAGTCAACTGTTTATGTTATCAGTAAGGCTTGTAGTCAATAGTAGGCTATTAGTAGTTAACTTTGGGGGGAGCCTAAGGTTATATATGTATTTTCTTTTTTTTTTTTTTGAGACAGGGTCTCCCTCTGTCACCTAGGCTGTAGTGCGGTGGCATAATCATGGCCCCCTGTAGCCTCAACCTCCTGGACTCAAGCAATTCTCTCACCTCAACCTCCTGAGAAGCTGGAGCTACAGGCGCAGGCCACCATGCCAGAGTGGTTTTATTCTAATGTTTGTAGAGACAGGGTCTTCCTATGTTGCCCAGGCTGGTCTTCAACTCCTGGGCTCAAGTGATCCTCTCACCTTGGCCATCCAAAGTGCTGGGATTACAGGTGTGAGCCACTGCACCGGCCTTTACATGGATATTCAACTCCATGGCAGGGGCGCAGTGTCCCCTAATCCCCCCTGTTGTTCAAAGGTCAACCGTATTTGCCTCTTTGTCCTCACAATCACCCCCTTGAAGGAGGCATTATTATGACGATTATCCCCATATTATAAGTGAGGGAACTTGGGCAGGAGGAGGAGCTCATCACTTGCCCACTAGCACAGACAATAGGGGACAGATCCAAGTTCAAACTCAGACAGTCTGACATCTCAGCCCACACCCTTGCAGCTCAAAGTGTGGTCCCTGGACCAGTGCATCAGCATCACCTGAGAGCTTGTTAGAAATGCAGAGGCTCAGGCCCCCAACCCTGCTGAGTCAGGAAGTTCCCCGAGATCTGAGAAGCTCTGCTTGGGCTTCAGAGCCAGGTCCCCTCTCACCCACCTGACTCAACCCTGTCAGCCCCATGCCTTTGCTTGTGCCGTCCTTCAGCCTGCAGCTCTCTGCCCTGGTGTGAGGACCCATCAGGCCCCCCACCACATCCACAAGTAGCTCGCATGCTCCCTCCTCTTCTGACCTCCCTGGTCCATGGCTCCTCCATCCCTTAGGGAAGGATCGGTCCCTCCTACCTTGAGCTCTTGTTGTAAGGTTGTGCCTCAGTTATTGTTCTGACATTGCAGAGGGTATTTGTGAGTGAATTGGACTTGGACGAATTCCCCTTTTTGTGTGTACGCATGCATGAATGCACACATCTCGTGTTCCTCGTGGAACCGGACAGCTGGCCTCTGAACCCCAGTTCCTGTACCTGTCAGCCCGGGCTCCCCTCCTCTTTCCCTCCTCCTTGAATCCAGCTCTGAGGACCTTGGTCCTCCATGCCTGGCCTGATCCCTAATGAAGCCCTTGATCTCCGAACTCAGTGCATCATTCCCCACCAGCCAGGAGGAGCCGGACAGCTTTGCCTGCCTTTTGCCTTTCCCTTCTGATACTTTCCTCCTTGATCTCGAGCCCTATCGGTAGCAAAGGGCAAGGAGGGGCCTCCCAGCAGAGCAGCAGGTGCCCCTCGCCACGGGTCACACCTCCCTGCCCCAACACCTGGCCTTGGTGGCTAAGGGCGATTGGGAGGGGTTGGCTGGGCAGTGGCAGCCAGCACAGAGGGCCCAATCTGGCCTGAGAGCCAGGTGGGCAGTGTTGGAGGGAGCAGGCAGGAGAAGAGCAAAGGCTTGGGAGCTGAATCCTGTCTCCACAGCATCCCCTGCGGCCTCACTCGTCAGCACTTCGGCTCCCTCCTTCTCAGCTGGGGAGAATGAGACAGCCCACGAGGCTGAGGCCATTATGAGGATGAGAGGAAGCGCCTCGTGTCAAGAGAACTGAGTATTTAGCCAATCGCCATTTGATGGACTTCTGGACAGTCAGAACTGGAGTTCACAAGGAATCACTACCAGGCAGGGAAGCTGTGTCCTGTGCAAGGGGGCACGGCCAGCTGTTAACAGAATGAGGTGACGCTTCCCCCATCCTGGCGTCCTGCCCGTGGCCCTCTGTGGCTCCCCTTCGTTGATTAGGAAAATGGAATCAGGGTGGCGCCTCGGGAGAAAATGCTGTGGATCCCAGGGTCAAAGCTCGTTGTGCCCTTGGTGAGCTGTTTGCCCTGAGAAAAACCCAGCAAAGATGGCTCCTGAGTTGTCTCCCTTGACCACTGCTGGGCCTGGATGTCCCTGGAGAGTGGGCTGAAGCCAGGTCATGTTCCTGTCGTTGGGGAAGTGGAAAAAAGGGGCTGCCATCCCGCCTCTCTGACAAACACAGGGAGGTGCCCCTGCACCTCTTCCACTCTGCCAGGGATACAGACACTCAGGCAGCACCACAGGCCCCAAGAGGCACAGGCACACTGACAAAAGCAAACCCATACCGGGGACACAGACACCACACACATTTAGTCATTGCTGGCGGCCCCCAGGTCCCAGAGACCCTCACAGAAGCTCAAGGACTCCGATGAGGTGTTGGTGTGTTCAACACCCAGGCCCCCACACACACCTGTGTACACCCACACGCTGCCACTCTGACCTGTGGGTGGGGGCAGGCACATGAGTGGGCACTGAGCCTTGGCCTGAGCAGGTGCGTGGGTGTCCCCCCACACTCAAATGGGCAGCTGGAAAGCAGGGTCAGGCCTCAGGTGCACAGAGCACAGCGGCCATGAGTGGGGGTGGTGGGCGTTGCCATGGAGATGAGAGCCGGAGAGGCAGCCCTGCAGGCGAGCTCCGTGTGGGCGGGTGAGCCCACAGATCCACAGATCTCGGGAGGGACTGGGCAGTGCTGGAGGCTCCAGCACAGGAGGAGGCTCTTGAGGTGGGGGTGGGGCTGAGGGGCTCTGGAAATGACAGGAGCAGCTGCTTGTGTTGCAGGCCTGGGTGTGGGGTCATGAACTTGTGGTCTTGGCTGGGAGCACAGACAGACTATGGGGCCTCTGCCTCCCCCAATCAGTGTCACTCACTCCCACTCCTGTCCCCCACCGGCAACTGTGCTGCGCTCACAGCCAAGGCAAAGCTATATCAGGGAGGGCGAGCAGAGGCGGGGAGCTAAGGATCGTGGCTGGTTTGGGGAAAACAGCTGAGGAGGGTCAGGCTGATTCTCCCCACCTCCTGGCATCACCTGACCTGCTCTTTCTTTTCCACTGGTCCCTCCTTTGCAGTCTAGTAGAATGGGAATCACAGGATTGGGAGTTAAACAGTAAATCAGGATGCCGGTCCCTGTCGACCAACTCTGGGACGGTGAGCAACCTGCCCAGTGAATCCCAACCTGGGTCTTCACATCTGTAAAATGGGATGAGGAACCCCGATCGACCTACCTCCAGAGCTGCTGAGAAGGTCCAATGACTCTCAAGAAATTCAACTAGACTGATATGGACAGACGCCTACTAGGCACCAGCACGCTGTGGCGCTCCAGGGATGGAGAGGAGCACACTCTGGCAGAGCTCACCAGCGAGTGGGTGGGAGAGGAGTGCGTACAAACAAGACAGCTCGGATAAGCGCCAGGACTCAGCCTGTTCCAGCAGCTCCTGGGAATGCCTGCTTAGGGTCAAGTACTGGGTACAAAGAGGCAGGAGCGGCGGAGGAGCCCAGGGACTGCATGGGATTCAAATCACAGAAGAACAGCGGCCTCCTCCAGAGCAGCCCTCACATGCATCCGACTCGTTCATCCTCATAACCCGCCAGATGGAGCCACTGAATGCTCTCCCCATTTTACAAGTGAGAAAGCTGTGATCAGGAAGAATAAACAGCTGTCCCAAGTGCAAACGCACCCCGGGAAGGGGTGGGACTCCCATCGGGCAGGTCCCAGAGTCCCTGCTTTGGGCCACTGAGCTCAGCTGCTTCTCCTGGCCTCACCCTTCTATGTGTCTATGGCCTCTGGGAAGGAGTTGCCTGGTGTCAAAGGCCCTCCCCTGCCCCCTGCCCCGACCCTGGCCTGGGCTGTGGTTCCACCAGCCACTCACCCCTCCGCCTGCCCCGTTCCCTCCTCCTTGCCTGCCTTCAATAAGACAGTCCAGGGGTGTGGACAGATAGCACAGTGTCACAGAGCCCGACAGCACTGACATCAGCGTCCTGCGCCACCACTTGCGAGCTGTGGCAAGGCTATGGAGGCTCTCTGAGCGCCGTTTCCGTGCTGCAGTCCACACACGGGCAGTGCGGGGCATTAGCCGGGCTCTCAACACCTTCAGTGCTCACGAGGCACTCTGCGCCCCCCTGTGCTTCCAGAAGGGGCCATCTGTCCCCTGTTTCCAGGCAGTGGAAGGTGGAGTCTAGCCTGGCAGGACAGGAGGCAGAGGCTCAGCCTTATCTCCAGAGAAACCTGCCTCCTCCCTCACTCGCTGTGTGTCCTGGGGAAAATCACAAGGCCTCTCTGAGTTTTGTTCCTGGGGCCTCCCACCCCAGGGTCCCAGACAGGATGCAGCAGGACCCGAGGGCCATGGGTCTGAGCTGGCAGGATCTGAGCTCAGAGATCTTGCCCCTCTCCAGAGGACCAGCACCCCACCCAGCTCCTCCAAGTGGCCCCCTGGTAGCCTCCCTGGGCCCTGTGAATGGGGGAGGGGGAAGAAGCAGCTGTCACCTGGGTTTGAGGGGGCACTGGCGGATGGCAGAGGAAGCCTGCCTGGGCTGGGAGTGGGCACCCTACGCCTCCCCTCTCTGTGCCTGGCTCCCCCACCGCTGGCAGCCTGGGCTGTGAACAGGCCTGTGGGAGGGCCTGCACGGGTGGGGAGGCCCCCACCTCCCCAGGGAGGATGTGAGGCCGAGGCTGACCCAGGTCTCAGGCACAGCCTTACAGTGGGCAGCTTTGAGAAACCCTGTGAGAAGGGCCAGCTCTGGGCTCAGAGGCCAGGGAGGGCGTGGGAGAAAGAGGCAGTGCCCCCGCACTGGCTGGCATCTCTTGAGGTTTCTGTAGAAATGTTTGCTCTGGCAGGAAAAAAAAAATCTGTTGCCATGGTAACCTATGTCTTCTCTCCCCAGCTGAATCCTGAGAGGGAAAATCGTCTCCGAATTACCAGGGATGCGTGGCCGGCTACACTTGGGGGAAGCTTCCTGAACCCAGGCCTCCCTGCAGGGTGAAGGAGCCACATTCGCTCAAACACTGGAGCCTCATTCATTCATTCATTCATTCATTCGACAATCACTGAGACTGTACGCCCCACCCTGTGCTGGGCCTGGGGATGTGGAAATTCATCCAACTCGGTCCCAGAACTCAAGGAGCTCAGAGTCTGGTGGGAAGATGGGTGTGTAAACGTGAATCCACGGAGGTGGTGAGACCTTTGACAGGGGATGGAGGAATGCTGCAGAAGCACAAAGGGAAGGTGGGAGGGCTTCCTGGAGGAGGCCTGCTTTGGCTGGGTCTTTGGGCTGCTCTAGACCCTGGAAGCCCTTAGAGCCCACCCCCCTGCCTGGTGCTGCACCCATTTGACAGGGGAGAGCACTGAGGTCCAGATAGGGTGAATGACTTGCCAGGGTCATAAAAGGAAAGGCAGCTTCATATCTGACCTGAATAAATAATGTATTCTGGATTTTAATTATTTAAAAAGCCTCCATTTCACTGAGTCTCATCAAATATAGAAACTCTCTTCCTTTCACTCTAGATTTCTCTTGAAAGTGGCAGGTGGGCGCAGAGGCGGGGCCCGGGCCTCTGAAGTGTCCTGCTTGTGGCAGCGGCTGTGACATAGAGGCCGAGAAGCAGAGGCCACGAGCCCTGAGCCTCTGCCGGAGAAATGACAAGTGACTGTCATCCTGGAGCCTCCCCCTTGCCTTAGGCCACTCCACACCCGGTCCTCAGATGGGTGCTCAGCGCCCCGCCATTCCCGCAAGACTCGGGTGGTCCCCCAAGTCCGCCAGCCTCTCTTTCCTCCCGGGCACACGGGGGTCATGACAGCACCTCTTGGAGATGTTGAAAGAATCTTGCGTTGGGTGTCTGTGGGGGGGGGTCCCATCTCTGTCCCCAGACCTGACACACCATAGACCCCCAACCTATGGACATTTCCATCCTTCAAGGACAGGCCTTAGAGAAAGGAAGAAAACCAAATCGCCAAGAGGTGTGAGAAGAAAGGGTTGGGGAGGGAAAGCCAGGACACACCGGCCTACTGTTGGCCACTGGGGTGATCTTATGGCTTTGAAAATCCGGATCAGTTCCCCAAAACTCAGCCAATCAGGGGCTCCTGCTCGCCACTGTGCTCTGCAGCATTCCCGCCCCTTGTTCCTCGGTATCTTACCAAGCCTGCATCACACAGATCAGCTTCTTTTCCATGGGAAGCAGCGGCAGCTCCAGCCCAGCACCAGACAGAATCTCACTGAGGCTCCCAAGCGCCACCACCCCCACCTGTCTTCCTTGTCGTGTGCCCCTGGGGCTTAGCTCTGAACACAGATGCCACCCAAGCAGGGTAGGCCACCACAAGTCAAGGTCTGGCTTCCAAACCAGAGCACACTCAACTCCGGTCCGCGTCTCCCTGCTTCGCTGTCCCCAGACCCCATCTGTAACATTTGCATCTCCGTTGGAGAAGGTCGAAGGCCGCCCACCAAACCCCACGCCCCCTCCAGCTCCTGCATCCGCCACACCGCCCTTGACATTCCTCCCTCACGCTCGGACCCTCCGCTGGGCTCTGTGATGAACAAGCACCGCAAAACTCTGGGGGCGCTGCAGCTCTCCAGGTGATTTCTACCAAATAAACACTGCCGGGCCCAAACCGTCTGGGAGGTAAATACTATTACTAAGTAACGGGCAAGTGGTCATGAGCTTTGGAGTGGCAGAAGCAGGGCAGAAATGGAGGTCAGCGTCTCCACCTCCCATTCCCGCCCTTCCCCTCTCTCCAGCCTTCTTTATCTCATTTGATCTTGACAGCTGTGGAGAGCTACCACTCCCCACTTTACAGGCTAGGGAGCCTCAAAAAGCAAAGTGACTTGCCCAGAGCTCTGGAACAAATCCCTTGACCTCCACAGGGGCTGCATGAATGTCTTTGGTGGCTTAAACCACCAAAACGTGTTGTCTCCCAGTTCTGGAGGCCAGAAGTCCAACAGCAACGTGCGAGCAGGGTTGGTTCCTGCTGGGGCTGTAAGGGAGACTGCTCCAGGCCTCTCCCTCCGTGTCTGGCGGTTTGCTGGCCATCCCCCACGTTCCTTGGCTTCTAGATGCATCTCCCAGTCTCTGCCTTCGTGCTCCCATCTCCCAGTCTCTGCCTTCGTGCCTGGGTCTGTGTCCAAATGTCCCATAAAAATAAGGACACTGGTCATCGTGGGTTAGGGCACACCCTACTCCAGAGTGGCCTCATCTTCACAAATCACATCTGCAATGACCCTGTTTCCAAATACAGTCACATTCTGAGTTCCGTGGGGTTAATATCAACATGGGAATTAGGAGACATAATTCAGCTGTAAGGGAGGCTCAGGGGTCATCCCCGGAGGTCATCCCTGAAGGCAGGGTGTGCTCATCCCATCCTGACCCGCAGAAGCCACTGTGCTCATCCCATCCCTACCCGCAGAAGCCACTGCAGAGGCAACTGGCCTGGCCCCAAGAAAGCTTCCCGAGGACTCCGACTTCTACCAAAAGGCTGAGGAGCACTCGGAGCGGGAAGGAAGGAGCTCATGTGGAGGCCGTCCCACTTCCCCCAGGAGAACACGTCATCCTGAGAGCCTGGACCTGGACTGAGGGCAGAGTCTGCAGTTCCAGTCCCCGAGATCCACTCTCCTGCCCGTGACTGCAGTCCCAGGGCTCATCTCTGTGGTCCTTAAAGGCAGTGGCTGCGGCAGCAGGAGTGGGGATGGCAGAAGGACGTCTACACGGGACTGCTTAGGATCCTAGTTCCCACGTGTTAGCTGTGTATCTTCAGACAACTGACTTTTCCCTTCTGAACTTGAGTTTTCTCCTCCAGGAAAAATGGGGCTTTGCAGGGTTGCTGTGGGGACAGCGCCTGAGCTCACCTAGGCAGGGACAGCAAGTTCCCACCTGGCCCCAGAAGAGACCGAGCTTGCTTTCCTAGTATCCAAAAAGCCCCCAAACCAAGATGCCAACCCCACACCTAGCATGCCCCCATACCTGGCTCCAGGCACAATCTTCTTCACTGGGTTAAAAAGAAAAATCTCTTGGGATCCCAAGGCAGGTGGATTGCCTGAGCTCAGGAGCTCAAGACCAGCCTGGCCAAGATGGTGAAACCCGGTCTCTACTAAAATACAAAAAAAATTAGCTGGGCGTGGTGGCATGCGCCTGTAGTCCCAGCTACTTGGGGAGCTGAGGCAGGAGAATTGCAGTGAGCCGAGATTGCACCATGGTATTCCAGCTTGGGTGACAGGGCAAGACTCTGTCTCAAAAAAAAGAAAAGTATCTCCCGAAAATGAGGTCAGATTGTAAGTCACACTCCGCGTTCTTCCCCAGTGCCAGACAGAGTGGACCTGAGGGCTGGCTTCAGCCACTTCTGTCCAGAAGCCTTCAGACTGCCTCTGAGTGAGTTGGCCCAATCAGGAAGGTGGGGTTTAGATAAGAGAAAGGGGGACATCATTTCCAATGTATTCTGGGGGTGTCCTTTTTCCTTTTTCTTCCTTGGCCAGAGTGAGTCCCTCTGGGAGGGGGGCACAAGAGGACCTCAGAGATGGGCCCTGGTCGGGGACTCAGGAAACGGAACGTGTCGCCATTCTGCCTGCTCTCCGCTGTGGGACGAGTCCTCACGGCCATGGGACAAGTGAGGGTTCCAGACAAGGACCTGCCATGAACCAACCCAGCCACTTGGGGCAATGACTTTCTCTCCCTCAAACGTCCGTTTCCTCACCTGAGGTAGGGAGCTCTCTAACCTCACCCAGCCCCTTTCATGGAGCCATTGAGGCAATCAGAGGACCGGTGTCAAATGTGAAAAATGCCTCGGATGCTGTGAAATGCCACAGAGGTGTCAGCTTTGGGGGGGGCCACTAGAGTTCTCTGGCAACGAAGGGCTGCAGAAGCCATGCCAATGATCCACAGGGACTCTGAGCTCCAGGGAGAGAAGGGGGAAAGTTCAGTCTACATGGCAGGTGGGGATAGAGCAAGCGGGGAGCTCAGACCTGCCGACCCCCAGGCCTGGCTGAACCAGCCCTTCCTCTGGGCCTGCAGGGGATGGGGGGGGCTCCCCTTTGCACAGTAGAGGTGCTCCTGGGCGCAGCAGCCTGGGATAAAGCATTTTAAACCCAAGGTGTTTGGGGACAGGTCTTACTGTTGGTTATTTTCACAGGGACAAGTCAGACTCTGCATAACAGTGCGGACTGAGGAAGCTCCTGGCTCCAGGGAAGGCTGGCAGGGCTGGATCTTGCACTGCCTCCCACCTCCCTCCTGGAGGCCAGGTACACCATCCTGCCCCCGGGGCCTTGGCCAGAGATGTTCCCTCAGCCTGGCTGTCCTTCCCACTCCTTCCCAGCTGGGGAGCAGCACCCTTCAACCACCTGCCTATGGCCCCTGCTCCGGGAAGCCCCCCTCACAGCCAGCTGGAGGTGACTCTGCCCTCCCGGCCCTGGCCATGAAGTGTGGAGCGGGGGAAAGGGTGAAGCCCGGCTCTGGAAACCTGGCTTTTCCTCCCACCGCACCATGACTGTGAAACGCGAGCAAGCACTTCGCCTCTCGGAGCCTGGTTCCTTATCTATAATTGAGTCTAATTCCCAGGGGTGCTGGGGGGAGGAGGGTTAAATTTGTACATGGAAGAAATACTTTTGAGCATCTATTAAATCCAGGCTTAAAAATGCACACTTATGTGTTAGTCATTAAAAAAAAAAAAAAAAAGCCAGGCCTGACTTTAGGCATTTATCAAAAAAGACAAAGCCTGTATGAGTGAATATTCTAATGGAGGACACAGTGAACAGATAACCACGACTCAAACAAGAATAGCAGAGCAGGGCAAGGGTGTAGAGTCATCCACGGAGGGTGCTGTGCTCTCTATAGACACCATAGGCATTAATAAATGCTGAATGCACGGGCGGATGGATGGATGGATGGATGGACGAATGCATTGATGGAGGGTGGGTGGGTGGATGGATGGATGGATGGATCGATGGAGGCTGCCTCATACCCCCACCTCTCATAACCAACAATGATCATGGTTGTCACCCACAGTATCTCCTTCTCAGAAGAGCTTGCCAACGCCCCAAGTTGGGCCAAGGAGCAGCCAGAAGGGGGCTCTGAGTGGAGGTGGGCCTGGCCCCCTTCCCGCACTGCCTCCTCCTCTCCTAGGACCATCTTGGAAGTAGCCTCCCCTTGCAAGGAGGCTGGCAGGGCAGAGAGGGTCACCCAAGGCCTGGAAGGAGCCCCAGCAGCTGACAGCAAGTGTCCCAGGCACAGGGCGAAGGCTCTGCCTGTTTCCTGTCTGGACCTCACAATGCCTTGGTGTGGCAGGCCTTCCTCCTGGGAGCTGGTGCTGAGAGGGTGGCGGAGAAGGAGAGGAGGAAATCCCACCTCGGGGGATCAGGGGCCAGGAGAGTCAGCAGGGCCTTGAGAAGTCCCCTGATTCGGCTTTCTTACTTCTAGGTGGGGACATGGAGCCCTACAGAGGGTCAGGACTGCCAGAGTTAACACAGCATCAGGGATGGGGCAGAATTAAGCCAGGTCTACCTGAGTCCCTTTACAATTTACCTTCAAAAGCCCCCAGATTCTGCTGAATGTTTCCTTCCCTTTTAAATGCACCCTGCCCTTGGTATTGTCCTTGACTAGGCCCTTGGTCCTGTCCTTGGCCTTGCCTTTGGCCCTGTCCCTGCCCTCGGCTCTGTCCTTGGTGGCCCTGCTCCCTGCATGCCCCCTCCCTCACCCACCGCTCCCTGTCTTACTAATCCATGGCCACCCTGCTTGTCTCTCATGTCCCTCAGGCCTTTTGTCAACTGTGGAGATGATGACACTCAGTGGGTAACTATGGCTTATGGCTTGTGGCTTAAGGAAAGGCACTCCAAGTTTCCACCCCACGTGCTCAGTCTCTAGAGGGTCCTAATGTGAGACCACAGTCTCAGGCAAACCATTCCAGGGCATGAGGCTGAAGAACTGGCTGACAGCCCCAGGCCAGGCAGCACTGCCAGCTCCTCTCCTCAAGGTGGAGCTCTCCTCTCCGCCTCCGCAGGAGTTGGCAGTTCACTCAGCACGTGGGTACACGGGCACATGTGGGCACACATGGGCACACACGGGCACACACAGGCACATGTGGGCACATGCAGGCACACACAGGTTCACATGGGCATACACATGGGCACACACGGGCACACTCGGGGCACACACAGGCACACGGGCTCACATGGGCACAACACGGGCATACACAGGCACATGTGGGCACACTCGGGGCACACATGGGCCCATGCAAGCACACATGGACACACACAGGCACACATGGACACGCACAGGCACACATGGACACACACGGTCACCCACACGGGCTAACACTCCCAGCTACTCCAACCTACCTCCAGACCTTCCCGACCTGGATCCTCCCCATCTGGGCATCCTGGGTGGAAGGCAGGGCTCCCCCAACACCTGCCTGACTGAATAGAAAAAGAAAATAAATAAAAATGGAGCCTTTCCTCAGCTTCTTGGGGAAGTCGTGGGCCGGCCAGGGGTTGGCAGGAACCAAATGGGCTGGGTCAGCACCGCATGAATCAGGGGATTTGAGAATTGCTGGGCGAGAGGTTCTGCAAATCACCAGATCACAGCACTGTGGAGACACAGTGTTTAACATCACAGAATCTCAGAATCGCAGACTCTCGGGAACACGCACAGCTGTCCCCAGCGTCCTCCCTACAGATGTCTCCAAATCCCAGGCAGCGCCCGCCGAAGCCCTGCCTGGCTTCCCTGCTGCTGTCGGCTTCACTCCCTTCCTGTCCACGCAGCCCACCCTCCCCAGCGACCTTCTGCCCAGCCACAGCCATTAGCTCCCTGCTGCTCAGAAGCCATAGCAGGCTCATTTTAGTGAGGAGGACAGAGTTCATTAGCTCACCCTCTGCCGACTCCCTCACTGCCAAGCTCCTTTTCCTTCCAGTCCCCCGCAGAGAGGCCACACTATGCATGCATAGTAAAAAACGTCCAGGCATGAGCCCTGATACACATCTATTGTGTGTTTGAAAATGATGTCCCTGACAGTGCAAGATGACTGGCCTCCTCCTGGGGTGGCTCAGGCTCCCAGAGAGCATGAGAGGCGCTAGTGGAAGCTGCTGGCCTCCCGAGGCCCAGCCTGGCCACCACCTGCCTTCCTTGGCTGCCTCTCACTTGCCAGAGCAACCAGAGAATCTGCCCGGATTCAGGGAGTGGCATGGGGTAGGGTGGGGGAAGATGATGGCTCTTAGAAACAGCTTTGAAGACGGAGGGAGGGCCATGAGCTAAGGACCAGGGCAACCTCAGAAGTGGGAAAAGGCAAGGAACCAGCTTCCCCGCAGTCTCTGGAAGGAAGATGGCCTGCTGATGCCCCCGTTGCTGCCCAGAGAGACCTGCTGCGGACTTCTGACCTCCAAAACTATAAGATAGTAAATGTGTCTTGCGAAATAACAAATGGGTGGCTTAAAACCACGAAATTTGTGGTAACTTGTGACAGCAGCAACAGGAAATTGATACAAGTATGTATCCAACTGTTATTGTGTGTGTTAGTGTTGTCAGAGTGGCAAGAAACAGACATCAGCTTTAGCTACCTTCAGCAAAAAAAGCCCACAAAAAAACCAGAAAATGTATGAAAAGATACTGTCCCAGCTCACAGGACCAAAGTGCTGAGCAACCACTCACAAGAAGCAGGAAACACAGAGGCTCTGGGTGAATCAGCGGAGCAAGAAGTTCCTGCCCTGCTCTCGGGGCACCCGCCTGGTGGGGTCTCCACGCAAGTTCCAGGCTCCATGAACCTGGATCCCAACTTCACTGGAAGGGGAAATCCAGACCCAGCCTGCCTCCACCTATGATGGCTAGGAGGGGAAATTGCTGGGCCAGGAAGCCACTCCCGTGGGTACCTGCTGGAGCCCAAAGCCCCATTCTAGTTAGTAACCTGCAGCCCCAAGGCCACGCCTCTCTCCAGGCCACAGTTGCTCTCAAAGGCAGGCCGGTCAGGCGGCATGTGTGGCCTGAGCAGGATGCTAGAGAGCCAGGGAAGGTGAGGCAGGAAGAGGCACTGGCTCCAGCTGGCAGAACCCTGGGGTCAGGAGAAGACGGAGAAGCTCACAAAGTCCAGAGTCCGCGTGCTAGAGACTCGCGAGCCGCATTTGGCCACAGACGGTTTTATTCAGCTTGCGTGGTTCTTGTTTGCCTGTCTGTATAATGGCTACAATATACTGAAGACATTAACAAGATGGATTTGCAATTTCCTTTCAAATCACGTTTCTTTGCAGCCTCTCATCTCCAAAGTGAGGAATGAGTTTACGGCTTCAGAGAAGGAGCTGAGGTTTCTACCCAGTGCCAAATAAAAGGTCTTCACTTTGAGACTGAAAGTTCACTTTTTAGAGCACAGAGAATTTTTAGGGGTTGGCACATGTTTCTGCTGAGGGCTGGGAAGGAAATCTTTTAGGTCAGTGGGTTTGTGGTTGGCAGGTTTGTGGTCTCGGTTGCAACTCCTCAACGCTGCTGTTGAAACACGAAAGTGAGCGGACACGGCAGTGATTCAATCAAACTTTATCTGTCGCAGACATGGCAGTGATTCAATAAAACTTTATCGGTCCTGGAATTTACACTTCATATAATTTTCACATGTTATGAAACATTAGACTTGTTTTGATCTTTTTCAACTATTTAAAAATGTAGCAACCATTTTTAGGCAGCTGGCTATACAAAAGACATGGCAGGCTGGCTTTTGATCCCTGAACTACTGTTTACATGTCTTTATTCTAAGACTAGAGTTAGAGGGACCACTCATCTAGGCTTGCCTGGGACCTTCTGCTTTAGCATGAGAGTGCTCTGCTCTGTCGGTGATTAGATGGAGGGATGACCCAGGTTTGTCCGCCTCGGGTCTTCCCTGGCTCCCAGGTGACCTCACCTGCGGTTAGGAGGTTCTGAGGAGACAGGGGCTGTGCCCTTGTAACAGAGGCTGCTGGACAGATGGACCAGGCCCAGGATGGGTTGGGAGGCACAGCCAGACCTCAGGGGTTCCTATAGCACTGGTGAAAGTGAAGGAGGTTCCTGTAAGAAGGAAGGACCTCGAACCTGACAGGGCTAAGAGACAGCAGATCTCAGACCTCAGACCTCTAGCCTCAGGCATCACACAGGCTAAGCAAGGACAGGCAGACATGGGGCATGGGCCTAGTGGCTAGAGGAATGAGCTCGACAGTCCCCAGCCAGTCCATGTCATTTGGTTTTGTCCCCTGCCTGACCCCTGTAGACTCCAGACTTCCAACCCCTGGTAGGCGGTTGGGAGGTGTGGAAAGGCAGTACTGGGCGCCAGGAAAATGGGGTTCCCGGAAGATGACTCAGGCAGCCCCAGAATATGTCTCCATCACTAATAAAGTCCAGAAGCAAGCCTGTGCCCATCCACTGCGATGATGGTTTCTATGTGATGTTACTGTCATGAAGCCAAACCTGAGGTAACACCAACCCCTGAAGGCAACCAGGACATCAGCCAAGTCCAAGTCCTGCATTGCACCAATACATTCTGTGGACTTTGAGCAAGTCAGTTCTCCTCTCTGAGTTTTACTATCCTTGTCCATATAATGAGGTGGGGTGGGTTTCCCACTGGATCTGAACATCTGTTTGTTTGTTTTCTTCTTTTCTTTTCTTTTTTTGAGACAGTGTCTCGCTCTGTTGCACAGGCTGGAGTGCAGTGGCACGATCTCGGCTCACTGCAACCTCCAGCTCCCGCGTTCAAGCGATTCTCCTGCCTCAGCCTCTGGAGTAGCTGGGACTACAGGCATGTGCCACCACGCCCGGCTAATTTTTGTATTTTTAGTAGAGACGAGGTTTCACCATGTTGGCCAGGCTGGTCTCCTGACCTCAGGTGATCCACCCGCCTTGGCCTCCCAAAGTGCTGGGATTACAGGCGTGAGCCACCTCACCCAGCCAACATCTCAGTTTTAAAATCTCAAGCTAGTACTGACTGGTAAGAAAGAAAAGCAACCTCTTCAAATGGCAAAAGCCTCTCTACTAACCCCTGTAGAATATAAAAAGAAAATCAGCTAGGTGAGCACGGAAATCCTGTTTTTAGGGCAAATTTCCTTTGGGTTATAAATAAGCCATTCTTAGTGGAAGGTCCCCCACACTGGACCTGGGAGGCCCATACCACTTTACCCTTGACCCAGGCACGCTGATGTTGGCAATAAAGGATGTGACATGCCAGAGGGAGCTGAGGCGCCTGGTGACAGCTGTTGCCAAGGTAACAGCAGGCCAGTCTGCAAACAGGTAGAAACAACAGGCTCTTCTCACCTTGAAAATTGCCAGGAAGCTGATTAAGTCTTTTAGAATTGCAGATGGGAGCCGAGAAGCCTTCTTCCCAGGAAACTCACAGCGCAAAGCCACCCTTGCTGGGCTGGGAATAAGAAGCCTGGGTTCTCATGTCTGTGCCGCGATCACAGGCACTCCTTACTTGATTGGACCTCGGATACTGTGCAGTTTTTACAAATTGAAGGTTTGTGGCAATGCTGTGTCAAGCAGGCCTATCGGTACCATCCTTCCAACAGCACCTGCTAACCCTATGTCTCGTGCCACATTTTGGTAATTCTCGCAATATTTCAAACTTTTTCCTTATTATTATATCTGCTGTGTTGATCTGTGATCAGCGACCTTTGGTGTTATTTGATGTTACTACTGTAATTGTTTCGGGGCACCATGAACCGTGCCCACATAAGATGGTGAATTTAATCAATAAATGCCATGTGTCCTCACTGCTCCACTGACCAGCCATTCCCCTGTCTCTCTCTCCCTCTTCTTCTCTTTCTCCCTCTCCTTGGTTCTTCTTATTCCCTGAGACACGACAAATATTGAAATCAGGCAAATTAACAACCTTACAATGGCCTCTGAGTGTTCAAGTGAAAGGAAAAGTCAGTCTCTCACTTTACTTCAACAGCTAGACGTGATGAAGCTAGTGAGGAAGGCACACTGAAAGCTGAGAATGGCTGGAAGTTTGGCCTCTTATGCCATAAAGCCCAGTTGTGAAGGCAGAGAAAAAGAAGTTCTTGAAGGAATTTAAAAGTGTTACTCCAGTGAACACATGAATAATAAGAAAGTAAAGCAGACTTATTACCAAAAGGGAGCAAGTTTTAGTAGCCTGGATAGAAACTCAAACCAGCCGCAACCTTCCCTTAAGCCACAGCCTAATCCAGAGCAAGGCCCTAACTCTCTATGAAGGCTGAGAGGGGTGAGGAAGCTGCAGAAGAAAAGCTTGAAGCTAGCAGAGGTTGGTTCATAAGGTTTGTAGTAGTCCGTCTTCACACTACTGTAAAGAACTACCTGAGGCTGGGTAATTTATGAAGAAAAGAGGTTTGATTGACTTACAGTTCCACAGGATTAACAGGGAGCGTGGCTGGGAGGCCTCAGGAAACTGACAATCATGGCAGAAAGCGAACTGGAAGGGCCTTCTTCACATGGTGGCAAGAGAGAGAGAGCCGGGGGGAAGTGCCACACACTTTTAAACCATCAGGTCTCATGAGAACTCACTCACTATCACGAGAACAGCATGGGGAAAATCCGCCCCCATGATCCAGTCACCTCCCACCAGGCCCTCCTCCAATTTGACATGAGATTTGAGTGGGGACACAAATCCACACCCTAACAAGGCTGAAGGAAAGAAGCCAGAACACAAAAGTGCAAGGGGAAGCCGCAAGTGCTGGTGAAGAAGCTGCAGCAAGTCATCCAGAAGATCCAGCTAACATCCTTGATGAAGGTGGCTCCACCAAACAACAGGTTTTCAATGTAAATGAAACAGCCTTCTATTAGAAGAAGATACCATCTAGGACTTTCACAGCGAAAAAGGGCAAGTCAATGCCTGGCTGCAAAACTTTGGAGGACAGGCTGCCTGCCTTGTTAGGGGATAATGCAGCTGGTAACTTTAAGTTGAAACCAGCATTCGTTTACCATTCCAAAAATGCTAGGGTCATTAAGAATTATGCTGAATCTACTCATCTGTGCTCTGTGAATGAAACACTCAAGCCTGGATGACAGCACCTCTGTTTACAGCATAGTTTATTAACTATTTTAAGTCCACTGTTAAGACCTACTGCTCAGAAAAAAAGATTCCTTTCAAAACATTACTGCTCATTGACAATGTACCTAGTCTTTGATGGAAATGCTCCAAGAGCTTTGATGGAGATGTACAGGAGATTAGTGTTGTTTTCATATCTGCTAACACAACATCCATTCTACAGTCCAAGATCAAGGAGTAATTTCAACTTTCAAGTGGAATTATTTAAGAAATCCTTTCCATAGGCTGTAGGTGTCATAGCTGCCATAGATAGTGAATTCTCTGATGGATCTGGGCAAATACATTGGAAACCTTCTGGAAAGGATTCACCATTCTAGATGCTATTAGGAACATGCATGATTTATGGGAGGAGGTCAAAATATCAACACTGACAAGAGTTTGGAAAAAGTTAATTCCTCCCCTTGTGGATGACTTTGAGGGGCTCAGGGGATAAAGTGACTGCAGATGTGGTGGAAACAGCAAGAGAACTAGATCCTAAGCAAATAAATGTGGGAACAGAAAACCGAATACTGCACGTTCTCACTTACAAGTGTGAGCTAACTGTCGGGTACTCGTGGACATAAAGATAGTAATGGACACTGGGAACTACTAGACGGGGAAAAGAGGGAAGGGGACAAGGGTTGAAAAATGTTGGGTGCTATGCTCAGTGCCAGGGTGACGGGATCAGTCACGCCCCAAACCTCAGCATCATGTCATGTACCCAAGTAGCAAACCTGCACATGTGGCCCCTAAATCTAAAATAAAAGTTGAAAAAGATAAAAAGAGAGAGAACTAGAATGAGAGGTGGAACCTGAAGCCGTGAGTGATCTCATGATAAAACTTGAATGGATGAGGAGTTGCTTCTTACGGATGACGGATGAGCAGAGAAAGTGGTTTCTTTTTTTTTTTTTTTGAGACGGAGTCTCGCTCTGTCGCCCAGGCTGGAGTGCAGTGGCCGATCTCAGCTCACTGCAAGCTCCGCCTCCCAGGTTCACGCCATTCTCCTGCCTCAGCCTCCCGAGTAGCTGGGACTACAGGC
>NW_012118821.1:3830816-3837678 GCF_000951035.1 Colobus angolensis palliatus | reverse complement strand
CCCGCCACCTCGCCCGGCTAGTTTTTTGTATTTTTTTTTTTTTAGTAGAGACGGGGTTTCACCGTGTTAGCCAGGATGGTCTCGATCTCCTCAGCTCGTGATCCGCCCGTCTCGGCCTCCCAAAGTGCTGGGATTACAGGCTTGAGCCACCGCGCCCGGCCAAAAGTGGTTTCTTGAGACAAAATCTCCCCCTGGTGAAGACGCCATGGACATTGTTGAAATGACAACAAGGGATTTGGAATATTCCTTAAACTTAGTTGATAAAGGCAGGGTTTGAGAGGAGTGACTCTAAATTTGAAAGCAGTTCTACCGTGGGTAAAATGCTACCAAACGGCACGGCATACTACAGGGAAATCTTCCCTGAAAGGAAGCACCAATCGATGCAGCAAGCCTCACTGCTGTGTTTAAACATTGCCACAGCCCCCCCAACCTTCAGCAGTCACCACCCTGATCAGTTAGCAGCCATCAGCATCAAGGCAAGACCCTCCACCAGTAAGATTAGGACTCACTGAAGGCTCAGATGATCATTAGCATTTTTTAGCAAAAATGTATTTTTATTTTTTGTTTTGAGACACAGTCTTGCTCTGTCACCCAGGTTGGAGTTCAGTGGCACAATCTCAGCTCACTGCAACCTCCACCTGCTGGGTTCAAGCGATTCTCCTGCTTCAGCCTCCCAAGTAGCTGGGACTACAGGCGTACACCACCACACCTTGTTAATTTTTGTATTTTTAGTACAGATGGGGTTTCATCATGTTGACCAGGCTAGTCTCCATCTCCTGACCTCAGTGATCTGCCTACCTTGGCCTCCCAAAGTGTTGGGATTATAGGCATGAACCATTGCACCCAGCCACATATGTTTAAATTAACGTACATTAGATTTTTTAGACACAATGTGATCAATACTCTTGTACACTTGATAGACTATGGTACACTGTAAACATAACTATTCTATGCATTGGGAAACTAAAAACATTGTGTGCCTTGCTTTAGTGTCATAGTCTGGAACTGAATCTGGAATATATCCAAGGTATGCTTGTATTTGCTATGTTCCTCCAGGAAATTACTTTTTCTCTGTTTCTCCAACTGGAAAGATTATATTAAACCTGGGGAAAGGCCCTTGAAGGATTTCATGGCACCCTCAGGGGACACTGTGGGCCTGAAAATGATATTGATTTATCTTTTTCAAGGGAACTCTTTTATTTTTATTGCATAAAATTTTGAAGCTTTTAAGTGACAAAGAATACTATAAGCAGAATAATATTTATTTTTAAAAAAGAAATGTAAAACAAGAAAGTAATGGTAGGAAAATGTTAAGTCCTTTAGCCTATGAATTTGTTGCAAAATGAATAAAACTACTACTGATAGGTTCAGTTAGGAGTACCTTTTGGGGTTTTTTGGTAGGGTTTGCAAAACTCTTTTGAGGTAAATATTAGGGTGCTTTTGTGTAGTTCTGATACAGTGCATAGCATATAGAAATGTTCTTTGTGGTTTCTCCTGTCTCCATCTGGGCATGTCAAAGTTCAACTATGGTTTAAGTCATAGAGGACTTTTTATCACTCCTCGGCCTTTTGGCTAAGTATAACAGTGGATCTTTTGTCTCAATCAAATTACCATACTTGCATATCTCATTCGAGGGCCAATGAAAAAAAAGAATGTATTTACAAGGATTATATTAACATCATCAAGTACATGGTCCAGGCGCAGTGGCTCATGACTGTAATCCCAGCACTTTGGGATTCTGAGGCAGACAGAAGGATTGCTTGCGCACAGGAGTTCGAAACCAGCCTGGGCAACATAACAAGACCCTGTCTCTACAAAAAATAAAAGAAAATTAGCTGGGTATGGCGGCACACGCCTGCAGTTCCAGATACTCAGGAGGCTAAGGCAAGAGGTTCGCTTGAGCCCAGGAGTTTGAGGTTACAGTGAGCTATGATGGCACCACTGCACTTCAACCTGAGCGACAGAGTCAGACCTCATCTTTTTTTCAAAAAGTTATCGAATATATAAAGAACACTATTTTAGGAAATATAGTTTTGTTTTTTTGAGACAGAGTCTTGCTCTGTCACCCAGGCTGGAGTGCAGTAGTGCAATCTTGCCTCGCTGCAACCTCTGACTCCCAGGTTGAAGCGATTCTTGTGCCTCGGCCTCCCAAGTAGCTGGGATTACAGGTGCCCGCCACCACGGCCAGCTAATTTTTGTATTTTTAGTAGAAATGGAGTGTCACCATGTTGACCAGACTGGTCTCGAACTCCTGACCTCAGGTGATCTGCCCACCTCGGCCTCCCAAAGTGCTGGGATTACAGGCGTGAACCACCGCGCCTGGCTCAAAATTACTTTAAAGAGAAAAAACAGGCAAACATCCTCTGCCGTGGGGTCAGCTGCTGTAAGTGCTGAGTTATGCCTGCATGTGGCTCTGGGTCTGAGAACCCCCATAGCTTGACCCACCTCCTCCCTGGGCACCTGATGACGCCCAGATCCCCGGTCATCCAGGGCTGTGCAGGGACAAAGGGCCCTTCAGGAAATGCTAGAACTTAAACTCTGCTTCCCCCAACTTCTCTCTGCTGTCGTCACTTTCATTTCTTAGTTTAATGAGCTTTTTCTCTGTGGAAAGAGCTGCCAGCCACCTTTCTTGAGTGGTTTGCGTAGGAGGAGGGTTTCCCTCCAGGTCCTTCCCAAGGTCTTGGGCATCTTCCTGCAGAGTTGCACTTCTCGGGTGTGTGGCTAAAGCTTTCAGGCGCACTGGAAAGTGTCTTCTCCATTTCTTAGCAGTAAATTTCCTCCTCGATTACTTTTCTGCGAGTTTCTCCTGATGTTCTTATTGTAGGGCAGGCAGGATGGGGAGTTTAGCCTGAAGCCTCTGAGTCTCACTTGCAAGCTGTGGCCTTGCAGACTGCAAAGATGCTGGCTCAATTTGCAGACTCTTCATTTCAACTGGAAGCACTTCATTTGTCTGATTTTCTTCACGTGGCTTTTATCTGGCTTTTCTCCCTCAAGCCTCCTCAAAGAATCGTCTAAGCTAACAGCATTGATTGTTTCTTCAAATCATTTTCTGACAGATTGTCTTGGTCTCCGTTTTCCAGTGCCCTCTTTCTATCTGATTCCAAGCTGCAATCTTCTCTAAAGCGAGCACGAAAGCTTATCTCCAGCATGGTTCAGTCAGAGGTCTCTGCGAGCTGTCACTGCATCCTGTCCCATGCACATGTTCTGGTTTCCAAGACTTCTCTCCATGCCTTCGTCCCTTCGTTCCTGCCCTCTCTCCTTCTGTGCCATAGGTGCTGGGGAGAGCAGTTGGTATGATCTGGATGTTTTATGGTGTTTTTTTGTTTTGTTTTGTTTTGATATGGAGTTTTGCTCTGTTACCCAGGCTGGAGTGCAGTGGCGTGATCTCGGCTCACTGCAACCTCTGCCTCCTGGGTTCAAGCGATTCTCCTGCCTCAGCCTCCTGAGTAGCTAGGATTACAGGTGCCAGCTACCATGCCTGGCTAATTTTTGTGTTTTTAGTAGAGACGGGGCTTCACCATGTTGGCCAGGCTGGTCTTGAACTCCTAACCTCAGGTGATCCACCCACCTCGGCCTCCCAAAATACTGGGATTACAGGTGTGAGCCACCGTGCCTGGCCTGATCTGGATGTTTGCTCCCTGCACATCTCATGTTGAAATGGGATCCCCAGTGTTAAAGGTGGGCCTGGAGGGAGGGGTTTGGGGCTTGGAGGCGGATCCCTCATGAATGGCTCGGTGCTGTCCTTGTAATGAGTGAGTTCTCACTCCATGAGTTCATGCCAGATCTGATTGTTTAAAAGAGCCTGACCTCTCCCCTCTCTCTCTTGCGTCTGCTCTTGCCATATGACATGCTAGCTCCCTCTTCACCTTCCGCCATGACTGAAAGCTTCCTGAAGCCTCACCAGCAGCAGATGCTGGCATTGTGCTTCCTGTTCAGCCTGCAGAACTGTCAGCCAAATAAACCTGTTTTCTTTCTTTTTTTTTTTTTTTTTGACAGAGTCCTGCTCTGTCACCCAGGCTGGAGTGCAGTGGTGAGATCTCAGCTTACTGCAACCTCTGCCTCCCAGTTCAAGCCTCAGCCTCCCAAGTAGCTGAGATTACAGGTGCCTGCCACCATGCCCAGATAATTTTTTTTTTTTTTTTCAGTACAGACAGGGTTTCACCATGTTGGCCAGGCTG
Organism: Colobus angolensis palliatus; assembly: GCF_000951035.1. Taxonomy (NCBI): domain Eukaryota; kingdom Metazoa; phylum Chordata; class Mammalia; order Primates; family Cercopithecidae; genus Colobus; species Colobus angolensis. The sequence goes on along the minus strand of NW_012118821.1, from coordinate 3,833,500 downwards.
GTCTCAAAATCCTGACCTTGTGATCCACCTGCTTCGGCCTCCCAACCTCTTTTCTTTATAAATTACCCAGCCTCAGGTATTCCTTTATAGCAATGCAAAATGGGCAGTTTCAGGTTTTCCTGAAGAAGCGTGAAGATGAAGGTTTTTAGCCAAACCATTGGTATCTCCTTTAGAAGTCATTCTGTATTATTCAGAGATGCTTTCAGGATGTGTTTGGCATCAGTCACTTGGGATTGGTGGGATTTCGATGCATCATTCAGGGGCCCTGTCTGCGCACCAAGGTGAGTGCACGTCACCATATGGAATGAAAGTTTGGGGGTTGTTATCTATTTTTTTTCTAAAGGGTCTCCCTCATCGTCAAGTGAAGAGGCAGACCCGCCACATCTTCTTCAAGTGCTGCCAGCTGGTTGTATCTCCAGGGGCCTGACCTTCACAGCAGGGCATCGTGGGCTCCCCACCTGTGGCATCACTCCAAGCTGCTCCCTGACTTGACTATTCAACTCAGGTGGAAAGTCTCTTGGCTAGTTCTTTTTCTCTTTTTAAAGTGTGTCGGATCTTTACATAAAGTCAATGATAGCAGCATTTACCAGAATCTTCCAAGCAAACCTAGAGCCTTGGGTCTTGTCTTTCAGACCATGCCAGCAGAGCAGAGCAGAGCACAGCTGCCCCAGGCCCAGCTGGAAGGACACACACTGGCCATCAGCAGGCCCTCCTCAGCTACGAGGGGCCCTGCAGCTCTGCCCGTGTTTACCAGTGTCCTGTTGACTACAACTGACCACATGGAAGCCCAAACAAGTGCCCAGCTACCAGGGCAGCCCGCCATGGGCTGGAGAGCAGAGGCCAGGCTCCATGAGCCCATGCCTTCTGGTCGCTTGCTCTGGCCACTGCTCAAATGGACTGTGATCCCATGTCCAGCACAGTGGGGAAGTGGGAAAGGCTGAGGCAGCACAGGCCCTCCTGGGCCTCCAGGAAACCTAAAGGAACAGCCAGGACCCCTTGTGTGCTCAAAAGCTCATGAGGGCACGTGGAGGGTGCGGAGGCTGCCTAGGGGACTTGAGTGCCATGTCCCCAGGTGAGGCTCCACATTCTCATGTTAGCTGTCTCCTGCAGCTAGAAGCCTAACCTGCCTACGAGGTCACAGGGCCCTCTTTAAAGTCCCCTCTCTCCCTGCCCCCCTCCTTGTTCCTGAAGGCCCCTCCCTCATTTGTGTCTGCTTATCTGCTGGGCAGGGGCAGAGGACCAAAAGGCTTCATGAAAGGCCTACTTTTCACTCATGAGAAATAGGGAGAAATTTATGGAACAGGCCATATCTTAAGGTTTTACGGGTGTTCAGTGGAGCTGCTTTGTCCCCATTCAATCTAAGCATTCCTGGAAGGTGAGAGGAAATTCTCCTGGGTGTAACCACGACCAGACCCCACCAGGGTTTGAGCATGAAGTTCCCTGGTTGCCTGGGGTCCACAAGGGCGCCAAGTCTTCAGAAGTGTGCTCTGTGGAGTGGTTGTCCCAGCAGTGGGGCCTTCCTTCCACTGAACTTGTCAGCTCGTCTGTCTTTCTTTCGTCCTTTCTCTTTCTTTCTTTCTTTCCTTCTTTCTTTCCTTTCTTTGAGACAGAGTCTCACACTGTCACCCAGCCTGGAGCGCAGTGGCATGATCTCGGCTCACTGCAACTTCCGCCTCCTGGGTTCCAGCGATTCTTGTGCCACAGCCTCCCAAGTAGCTGGGATTACAGGCACGCACCACCACACCCAGCTAATTTTTGTATTTTTAGTAAAGAGGTGTTTTGTCATGTTGACCGGGCTGATCTCCAACTCCTGACCTCAAGTGTTCCACCCACCTCGGCCTCCCAAAGTGCTGGGATTACAGGTGTGAGCCCGGCCCACCTCTTATTTCTTTAAACAACACCTCCCTCTCTAGGCCTCTCTGGCAGGCTCAGATCAGAACCCCCTTGCTGATCACCCGCCCATCTGCAGTGATTTCCCCTGGGTCTGGGGGACCGGATAGGCACCTAGAAGCAGGACCCAGGTCCAGGGAGGACAGGCCACACTGCCGCAGCCCCCCCCTCCCTGCACCTGCACTCTGCAGCCCTGCTCCCAGCCTCTGGTGGAGGAGCTGGCCTTTGCTCCCGCTGTGGTTCCAGGGCTGGCAGTATGGTGATCAGTTTTATATCAGGCTTCTTCTCAAGATTTCATCTGAACAAACGTTTCCTCAGCTACAAAAATCAGTCACCACTGAACAGGACACTTGTAAAGGGTTAAAATGGTAAATCCTGTGTGTGTGTGTGTGTGTGTGTGTCTGTGTATATATATACACACACATATAGATACACACACACATATATACACACACACATATATATACACACACATATATATAAATACACACACATATATTTTCCCACAATAAAAAAAATCAATCAATCAAACATCAGACCAGGTCATCTCTAAGACTCTAAGGTACTCAGATTCTACACTGTAAAGTCTAAGATGTCACCTTTGGCCAGGCACGGTGGCTCACGCCTGTGATCCTCCACTTTGGGAGGCCGAGGAGGGAGGATTACTTGAGGTCAGGAGTTCGAGACCAGCCTTGCCAACATGGCGAAACTCCATCTCTACTAAGAAAAACACAAAATTTAGCCGGGAGTGGTGGCAGGCGCCTCCCAGTTACTCAGGAGGCTGAGGCAGGAGG
>NW_012118821.1:3828127-3829590 GCF_000951035.1 Colobus angolensis palliatus | reverse complement strand
ACTGCACTCCAGCCTGGGCGACACAGCCAGACTCCGTCTCAAAAAAAAAAAAAAAAAAATTAGTTGAGTGTGGGGGTGGGCGCCTATAGTCCTAGCCACACGGGCGGCTGAGGCAGGAGAATCACTTGAACTCAGGAGGCAGAGGTTGTAGTGAACCGAGATTGTGCCACTGCACTCCAGGCTGGGTGACAGAACGAGACTCCGTGGCAAAAAAAAAAGGAGGTCGTGGGGACACAGCACCCCGGGATTCCCGTGGAAGATGATTTCCACTGCCTAACCAGCCCCCAGCCAGACCTGTGAACCTGGCTTCAGGATATACAAACCCTTGGGGGAAGTGAGGGCCCCTCCCCAAGAGGGGAAATCCTGCCTCACCTTGACCACCCTCAGATGGCGTTGTTGTTTCCACAGCGGAGAAGGGGGGACCCTCTGGACATAGGGGGTTTCCCAGGCCTTTCCGTACTGGGGACCTGCTTCCTCCTCAAAAACATCCGGTCAGCCCAGTACAGCCGCAGCTGTGCTCAAAATAACCTCACAGCAAGGGCTGGTGGAGCCTCCTCAGTTAAAAATAACCTGCAGTGGCTGGGCGTGGTGGCTCACGCCTGTAATCCCAGCACTTTGGGAGGCCAAGGTGGGCAGATCACGAGGTCAGGAGATTGAGACCATCCTGGCTAACACGATGAAACCCCGTCTCCACTAAAAATGCAAAAACTTAGCCAGATGTGGCGGCGGGCACCTGTAGTCCCAGCCACTCAGGAGGCTGAGGCAGAACTGCTTGAACCGGGAGGTGGAGGCTGCAGTGAGCCAAGATGGTGCCACTGCACTTCAGCCTGGGTGACAGGGCGAGACTCTGTCTCAAAAAATAAATAAATAACCTGCAGCTGCTGCATCCGGACAGAGCTCGGGGCTCCCACGGGACTCACGCTCTCCATGAGGGAAAGGCGTCCCCGCCCCCTGAGGCTAAGGGACAGACGGCACACGCGGGGCTTCCTGGCGCTGCTCTCCGTTAAACTCCGCATCAGCCCTGTGAGGTGGGCGCTGGCCTGGCTCGGCTCTGTGCCCCCACCCAAATCTCATCTTGAATTGTAATCCCCACATGGGGAGGTTGGCGGGTGATTGGATCGTGGGGACGGTATCCCCCTGCTGTTCTCGTGATAGCAAGTGAGTTCTCACGAGACTTGATGGTTTTATAGGGCAGTTTTCCCTGTTCTTGCTCACGGTGGCTCTCTCCTGCTGCCCTGTGAAGAAGGTGTTGGTTCCTCCTTCCACCAAGATTCTAAGTTTCCTTAGGCCTCCCCAGCCATGCAGAACTGTGAGTCAATTAAACCTCTTTCCTTTACTGGTCTCGGTTATTTCTTTATCGCAGTATGAGAAGAGACCGACACAGGCACCACTGTCATCATTGCACAAAAGAGGACGCATATGCACAGAGATGTTAATTAACCAGCCCAAAGTGCCACAGCTCC
>NW_012118821.1:3808194-3827822 GCF_000951035.1 Colobus angolensis palliatus | reverse complement strand
TGCCTCCCGAGTACCTGGGACTACAGGCGCCCGCCACCTCGCCCGGCTAATTTTTTTGTATTTTTTAGTAGAGACAGGATTTCACCGTGTTAGCCAGGATGGCCTCGATCGCCTGACCTCGTGATCTGCCAGTCTCGGCCTCCCAAAGTGCTGGGATTACAGGCTTGAGCCACCGCGCCCGACCGCCTGTTCCTCCTTCTGAGCCAGGAAATAGTGAGGGGCTGAGCCTGCTCCCTCTGCTTGGGTAAGTCGCTGCCCCTCAGCCTCACCCTCCTCACAGGCAAAGTCAGGTAAGCAGCCCATTCACAGCTGGGGATGTGAGGTCGGGTGCAGCCAACGTGGAGACCTGGTCCAGGCGAGGTGCTTCTGAGCGGTAGCCAGGCCAGTTCCACAGATGGGAACGCTGAGGTCCACAGGGAGGGGTGGGGTGCGTCTGAGCGGAGAACCAGCTCCCGGGACCCCCAGCCGCGCCCTTCACTGACATCTGTCCCTCATACCACTCACACTTTATATTTGTATTCTGTTTTGTACTTTTCAAAGTGCAATTTCTCGTCTACCTTCTGATTTGACCTTGATCACCCAGAGGACAGTCGGGAGCACAAACCTACCCTGGTGGCCCTGGCCTAAAGCTCTTCAATGGCTTCTTGTTTTCCTTAAGCTCAAGGCCCAAGCCCTCACCAGGGCACCAACCCCCCCCCAACACCGCACTGCCGGGCCCCCTGCTCTGCCTGCCACCCTCTCCCACATCTCTGATCTCCCCTCTGTGTGTGTTGGACTGGTCACCCGTCTCCCTCCATCCCTCACTGCTTTTGAGCTCCCTCTTCCCCTGGCCTAGGACACTCTCTGCCCTCTACGCAGTAGCCCCGCTCCCCTTTCTCAGCTCAGCCCAGCCCACCCTGACACCCTCAGCCCCGCGGCCGCAGGTTGAGCCCCCGTGATAGACTCAGCCCACAGATTCCCTTCCTTCCCAACCTTCTCAGAGCTGCCAATGGTGGCATTGTTTGCATTTTGTCTACTTCTTAAAAAACTTGTGTTTTAGGTTTAGGAATACGTGTTCAGGTTTGTTATATAGGCAAATTGCATGTCATGGGGGCTTGGTGTACGGATTATTTTGCCACCCAGGTAATAAGCACAGTAGGTGGTTTTCTTATTCGTGCCGCCTCCCCCTCCCTCCACCCTCCAGTAGGCCCCAGTGTCTTGCTGTCTTCTTTGGTGCCTCCATGTGTACTTACATTTTACCTGTTTAACCTCAATCCGTCTCACACGGCCATAAGCTCTAGGGGGAGGGTTTGCATCTGTTTTTCTCCAAGCTCGGGCCCCCCAGTGCCCTGGGCCTAGCTCAGTGCCCACCATGCAGTCAGCGTCTGTGATATTAACGTGGACAGGCCTTCCCCACTAATGGACGGGGGCTGAACCCAGAACAATGAGGAGAGACTTGCCAGAGGTGGAGCTGGGCCCGGGGTGCCTGTCTATCCAGCCGTGGCCACAACAGCCAGCTGTGGAGTTGGGGACACAACCCTGGCACCTCCCATCAGGCAGGAGGGGAGCCTGCAAGTGCCCACAGGACAAAGGTCAACACTCCTGTCTGTGGTTTCTGATGTGTGAGATGATCTGTGTGAAGGTGACTCAATCACAGACGTCACAGTTCCCTCCAGTCACGTGACACATGCCCTGTTTTATTCAGTCTCACGACGTTGTGGGTTAGGAATTCAGTGGGGCTGGACTGAGCAATTTTCTGCTCCTTGCGGCACTGACTGGGGTCACTGAGTGGTGTGCAGCTGGTGGAGGGGCTGGCCTAGGTCTCAGACAGCGGCCCTCATGCTGGGCACTCGGCAGGGCGAGGAAATGACCGGGTCCTTGTCCCTCTCCATGGACTCTCAGGGCCTCTCCACACCTAGGGGTTGAGCTTGCTTCAAGAGACCAAGGTGGAAACCAGCAATCCTTGTAAAGTCCAGGCCCAGTCTAGCCTGGCACAGTCACCTCTGCTGTACCCTCCACAGGCCAGCCTAGGCTCAGAGGACCAGACGCCACCTCTCAAGGCAGATGTTATTGTCTCTGTCTTACAGATAGGTAGATTGTGAAGTATCCAAGGTCACAGAACTTACCTGGGACTCATACCTGGAGATTCACACGTGGGACTGCAGCCTGGAGTGTAAACCTAAAGTCCGGGCTCTGGGCTGGGCACAGTGGCTCATGCCTGTGATCTCAGTGCTTTGGGAGGCCAAGGCGGGAGCATCACTTGAGGCCAGGAGTTTCAGACCAACCTGGGAAACATAGCAAGACCCTGTCTCTACAAAAATGAAAAAACAAAATTAGCCAGGAGCCGTAGCGCGTGCTTGTGGTCCCAGCTCCTTGAGAGGCTGAGGCGGGAGGATTGCCTGAGCCCAGGAGCCTGAGGCTGCAGTGAGCCATGACTGAGGCACTGCCCTCCAGCCTGAGCGACAGAGACCTAGACTCTAAACAGATAAAGCCTGAACTCCCCTCCCAGGCTGCCCTGCCTTCCTCAATGCTTGCTACGGTGGCTTGGATGGGTCAGGACTGACTGAGCCAACACCCACATCTCACCTGTGGTTCCCAGCCTGGCTGCTCAGCTAAACAACTTGTATCATCACAGGTCCCTTGGCCCTGCCTATGGGGGGTTGACTTGAATTGGTCTGAGGTGGAGTCTGGACATTGGTATTTTTTAAAGTGCTCAGGTGATTTCCATTAAAGCCAAGGCTGAGCACCCCTGGTTACAACCAGAGGCTCCCCTCCCTTGCCTGCTTCTGCCTGGAGGGCCCCCTGAGCATCCAGCCCCTCCCTCCAACCATTGGGGAAGGGAGACTGGGACCTGCTCAGCAGTTGTCCCTGGTGCATACTTGGGGTACAGAGCAGAAGGGGGCAGATGGGGCTGGCCCACCCCACACCATTGCGTTGTAGTGCCGAACTCCTAGGAGTCCAAAAATACTAAATGTAAAGCTGGCCTTCTAGATCCTTGTGAAGGCATATTTATAAGAGGCTGGAACACATTTTATTTAATAGTTTGTCAGCTATATGACTTTTAAATATTTAGACTCAGAGTAGGTGGGCCTCCAATTCTACCCTTGCCTCAGTGCCTGGAAGTATTAGGGTAAAGTCTACAAAGTACCCAATTCTCTGAAAACACCCAGCTGAGGCATTGGTACAAGCAGCCCCCTTTCCGGAAGGCCCTCGCCCATGTCTGCCTGGCTGATCTGGTTCTTCCCTCAAGTTTCAGCCCAGATTCTCACTCTCCTGAGCAGACAGGCCTCCATGGCCTTTGTTCCTTCCCTCCCAGCACTCTCTGGCCGGCTTGTGCAGTTGCATGAAGACCTGCTAACAGCAGGAGCTGGGGACTCCTTGAAGACTCTGACCTTGGCCGACTCCTGCAAGAATTCTCAGACCCTGGCATGCGTGCCAGCACAAGTGTTGCCCAGGGCAGGTTCGGTGGACACGTCTACAGTTCATTCGCCCACTTTAGTCCATTTGCTTAAGACGCCCTTCCCTGGCAATCTGTAAGGGGCACACATACTGCCTGGGGCTCTCATTAAACAGCAGATTCCAGTTCTGTAGGTCTGGGAGGGGCCTAAGATTTCTGCAGTTCTAACCAGCTCCCAGGTGAGGCCAGTGCTGCTGGCTCAGGGACCACACTTTGCGTAGTGAGGCTTTAGAGCTCATTATCTTCCAGGAAGACAAATGCAACACAGGTGTTGCCTGTAGCCAATCCTTCAGCAAATGCTATGGATGCTGCGACTCTGAAATCGGGCTGCACCTGTCCAGCAGTCCCGTGAGAGAGTCTATTAATAAGCAGCAAAGTGGACTCCTCACTGAGGAGGGCAATTCAGGGACTTAGGAAGTCAGGGATGCCCAGAAAGTACACAAGGGGACTGGGTATCCAGGCTGCAACCTCTGGGCCCAGAGGCCTGGGTTCCAGGCTCAACACAATTGCTGCTCGCCCAGTGACCTCGCGTGAGACACCTCCTCTCTCTGGGCCTCTGCACCTCCTCTCTGCCATGAGATGGGAAACTCTTCCAAAGAAAGGAGGGCTGGACGCTGGTGAGCCGGCATTATTGGCAAGAGCAGGTGTGACCAGCTCTGACCATGAGCCAAACACCATTCTGCCCACTTTGTCTGTATCAGTGTCTTTAACCCTCAGGGCGACCCTCAGAGGTGGGAACTGTTCTTATTACCTTTTCACCAAGAGAAAACTGAAGCCCAGAGAACACAATTGCTGTTAAGACCCCAGGCAGTCTGGCTCCCAGCCCTCTACTGAACCCTCTTGTCACTCTGCCTCTCCAGCCGGAAGCTGTGGAACCGTAATAGGTTCATTCTGCAGGAAGTCAATATGCGAGACGCCGCATTGCAGCAGAGAGACAGGTTTAATCAATGTAGGGCCACCAAGTGAGGAGATGGGAGGAAACCCCCAATCCATCATCTCCCCAAGGAGTTCGGGGCTCGAATTTTTAAGGGTTTTGAAGTGGGTCAAAGTGTGGAGGTCCTTGATTGGTGGCAGAGTGCAGTTACAGGACAGGGAGATGAAGAAACCGCACTCTCACGCGGATTCTGTTCCTCTGCGGGGGTCTTCAAGCTGGTTGGCATCAGCTGTTCTGATGGAATTCAGGATCTGCTTAAGCAATTCTTAAACAAAATTCCTATGACTCTAAGGTCAGAGATCCTATCAGTTGGAACCATGGGGAGGTGAACTGTCCGTACCTAGGGCTACGTGACTTTAGGTTACAAGGAAGTAGGTCAAAGGACAGCCTGATGAATGCTTAATTATAGCTACATGACTGTCCACAATTCTTGTTAACCCTGTGAGAATGGCTTCAGCTGGGGCTGCACTAGGTTAAAGAGAGAAGAAGGGTGGGGACCTCAGCCCTTCCTTCCTGCCCAGACCACAGCCTGCAAACCTCCTCGGGTGCCCTCTGGCTCCAGGGCTCTGGCTGCAGACAGATCAGAAAGGACCCTGGGTCTGTCCCACCCCAGGCAGGCAGCCGAGAGCCCTCAGAGCAGGTGCTGCCCAAATGTTCCTGGACATGGTGGGACCTTCTGCTAGGCAGGCTCTTACTCATAGATTTGGGGGCTGCTTGTTTTAAAACACCCTGTTAGGTTTAAAACAATCTGAGCTTCCCCCAGCCAAGTCCCTATCTCATTGTGTTGTCTGTTTGCTTGTCTGTCTTGTCCTCTAAACTTTGCACTCTCAGAAACGGGGCTGTGTTCCCTCCTTAGGTCTCCAGCTCAGTGTCCGGCACACAGTGGGTGCTGAACTGACTTGCTCCTACTTTCCCCTTTAGAAGTGCTGGGACGCAGTGACAACGCGCTTCCGAATCTTGCCACCAGAGGGCAGGCGCGCACAGCAGCCAAGTGTGAGCAGCGCGGCAGAGGGCAGGTGGGGCTGGGAGGGTCCCTGGACATCCAGCAGGCAGGGAAGGGCCAGGAGCAGAGGGTAAATGAGGACAGGGCCTTGGGGGAGTCTCTTCAATTCCCGTGCCGATTCCAGAGACTCCTTTTCTCTTCCTTCCCCGCCATTCCCCTGCCATCTCTTTTCCACTCCCTCCCTCCCGGTCAATGTTGACCAGGGTCCAGTTTTGACTTTGTGTGACTCTGGGCCAGAAACCTCTGCTAAGTTGTAGTTTCCTCATCTGTAAAATGAGGAAGTAGTGCTAATACCCAATTCGGTGCATTTCCCTATCTTTCCTTCCTCGGGCTTTGGGACCCTTTGTAAGGTCATGTTTCTCAGCTCTCCATGGGGAGCTCCAGACTGTGACCCAGGCAAAGCCAGGGGCCCTTTGGAGTGAGCTGCCTCCTCCTTAAGTCTCCTCTGCCCCCTGCCTGGGAGAGGACACCTGCAGGCCCGGCCCGGTGGGGCTGAGTGGGGCTGGCAGGGTGGATGGGTTGGGAGCTGTGGCAGCCATGCTGGGTACACACAGGACATCAGCTGGGCCTGTTCCACTCAAGCATAAATAAGCAGGCAGGCATGAATGAATGAGTGAATGAATGATGAGTGAGTGAATGAATGGGAGAAACTGAGGCCTGGCTTCAGAGTACTTGTAGCAAAGGGATTTTCATACCCACTGCCAGTGGAACCCGGAAGCCTCCTAAGCGTCTTGGAGCTCAGCTCGAGTGGAGTCCACTGAGGGCTTGTCCTGTTTTAGAAGCCTCTTGTCCCTTTTGGACTCCTCACTGGCAGAGGCCTGAGAGGACCCTTGGTCTAAGCTTTCTGGGGGTGCGGGGAGGAGTCTGCTAACTGGGAGGGTTTACCCAACGTCATGTATTTATTCCTCATCAAACAAACACAACCTAGCCACCCCCGGGACTGTGCTGTGTCTGGGCTGTGAGTATCCCGTGGGACTGTGCAGCGGGAGGGGGTGGAGGGGCCGGAGTGCTCTGAGGGGAGCCAGGAAAGGCCTCTCCGAGGAGGGGGCTTTTGAGCAGGAGGCCTGTGCTTTGAGCAGAGATTCCACAGAGGGTCCCAGGTCAGCTGGACCAGCACTTCGGAGAAGTCACTGACCAAAGAATCAGAGGCGGGGGGGCCCCATGAGCCGAGCCAGTCCCGGCCCCAGGGAATGAGGGCAAAGCGGCAGCCTGTGGCCGGACAGCGGTGCTGGGTCCAGGGGCTTCTAGCTCCCACGCCCACTCACAGCGCACTGTCTCCAGGAGAAGGGTTTCTGGGCGGGCCCAGGAAATGGGGATGTGTCATCGAGTGGGTGCTCAGTCCCCAGCAGAGCTCACGGCTGACAGCCAGGCCCAGTCTCTCCTGTCACTGGATCCCACCTGCAGGGACTTGCCCGGAGCTGACCTAAATTTCCTGGCCACTCTGTCGACACCTCCAGGGCGGGGCAAGGCATGGCTTCGCAGAAGCCCAAACAGAATTCGTGACCAACAGCAGAGAGACTCAACCTCCACCTGGCCTGGGGAGCCCAGCTCCACCTGGGGCTCAAAGGGCTGCTGCAGTGGCTTCCTGGGCACTGCCTGGCCCTGACCTCTCCCGGAAGCTGGCCTCTCAGTGGGTGGGGGCAGACAGCACCCCGGGAGGATTTAGAAACATGGCAGGCGGGGGGATCTAGGGCAGAGGGTGCCGTGTGTGTTCCAGGCTTGTTTCCTCTTTGTGAGTCTTCCAGTTTGCTTTGCAGGGAAGTAGACTCATTTCAGACCCAGGAGAAACGGTGGGCTTCGGCAGGGCTGCCCCGGGCCCACCTCCTGGAGTCTCGCTCCCTGCTCCATCCAGGCTCCCGGCTCTCCTGCTGCTCTGGGGAAGTCAGAGCCTCCCATCTTGGCAGCAGCCCCAACCCCCAACCTCCGCACACTCAGTTCTCTTGCCACACAGCCTAGAAAATTCTGCCTCTGGCTTGGGGCTCCATTTGCTGAGCCAAGATGAGGTATGAATCACAGGGTTGCGAACTGCCTGAGGCTGTCTGGAACCCGCAGACCTCAGAGCTCGCAGAGCTGCAGCCCCTTCCCCCACCGCGTCGTTGCTGGCTTCTCTGTTCTTCTCTCACTGAGCTTGCCGTAGTTAAAACAGTTCCAACCTCAAGGCAGGTCAGGTCTTGGGAGCCCAGACAGCTCCTGGGCACAGGGGTTTGTCAGCCTGATCAGAATAAGCAAATAGTATTCTTTTTAGATTTTTTTTTCTTGGATTACAAACTCACAATTAAGTCTTTCTAGGCTGGGCGCGGTGACTCACGCCTGTAATCCCAGCACTTTGGGAGGCCATGGCGGGCGGATCACTTGAGGTCAGGAGTTTGAAAGCAGCCTGGCCAACATAGTGAAACCCTGTCTCACTGAAAATACAAAAATTAGCTGGGCATGGTGGCACATGACTCTAATCCCAGCTACTCGGGAGGCTGAGGCAGGAGAATTGCATGAACCCAGGAGGCAGAGGTTGCAGTGAGCCAAGATCACACCACTGCACTCCAGGCTGGGTGACAGAGAGACTTCGTCTCAAAAAAAAAGAAAAAGGCTTTCTAAATAATTCTGGACTCCCAAATGCCCCCCAAACAGATCCAGGGGGACTCCAGTTTGAGCTCTGTTGAGAGAACAGGGAGTTGGTGTGGGATCAGCCTGGGGCTGGCTGTGCAGCATTTGAGGGGCCAGCTTCTCTGAGCCAGCTATCTGAGGGCTGCCTTCTCTGAGCTTTGGTTCTGAATCTAAGGCTCCTCATGCTCTGGCATCCTTGCCTCTGATTCCTTGGAAATGCCCCAGGCCCTGTGGCTGGTCAGACGCTGGGCTCCAGGCAAGGCTCGTGGCTGAGTCCAGAGGGGCTGTGGGCCAGCCTCCTGGCATTGGTAGGTCAGCAGCCCAGGAAAGCTCCGTGTGGTCCATCAAGGAGGGGACAGGGGTCTGGGCAGCACAGCGTGCTGTCCCTAGGGGGAATGCCAGCCACCTCCTCTAGGGCCCTGGGAGAGAAATCCTGAGAGCCCAGTACTTTCTCCTCCACGGCCCACCTGAAACCTGGCCTCAGTTCTTCTCCTGAAGCCAGGAAAGGTGCTGCCTTAGTTTCTTACAAGAGGATTGGGAAAAAGAAATGTGAGAGCTGGAGAAACGGCTCCAGGGACCAAGCCCAGAGCTTTCTCTGCACACACAGCCACTGTAGACATTTGGGCCGGAAGGTCTTCAGCGCACACTTGGCCGATTGCTCCACATAAGAGGGCGGGCCCAGATTCAAGGTGGACTGTCAGGGACACCTGGGCTTCTTGGCTCCCGGCCAGACACTGGGCAACAGCTCCAATACCTGTGCGCCTCAGCGTCCACATCTGCCGGTGCTCTCGGAGAATTAGGCCATGGAATCAACACCTAAGCATCCAGGCAGAGGTGGGAGAGTCGCCTGAGAAGCAGGGCTGGCCACATTGGCTACCTGCCTCCATTTCCTCTTCCTAACAGTATCCCAGGGTGCAAAATTGGAATGACCTCTTCTCACACAGGAGAAGGTCTGGTGGGGCCAGCATTCAAGACCCTCCGTCCCCACCTGCTCCACTGCCCCTGCCTCCCTCTTGCAGGTAAGGGACAGGCTCCTGCACAGCCTGGTCAGTCACTGCTCCCTCCTGGAGTCTGGCTATTGAAAAGAGGGACAAAGAAACTGGCTGGGGTGCCTCACTCCTCTTGAGGGGCTAAGAGATAGCTGCCTGCCCTGATTGCTGGGCTCTGAGTCAGAGGTGGTGATTCCTGCTCCAAAGCCTCTGGAAATGTCCTGGGTGTTGGCCATGCCCAAGCCTGAGTTCCACCCTCCTCTGAACTTGGTTTCTGTTATTATCTGAATTATGTTCCGTTATGGTTTTTTTTTTTTTTTTTTTGAGATGGTGTTTCACTCTTTTTGTCCAGGCTGGAGTGCAATGGCATGATCTCAGCTCACTGTAAACTCTGCCTCCTGGGTTCAAGTGATTCTTCTGCCTCAGCCTTCTGAGTAGCTGGGATTACAGGTGCACACCACCACACCCAGCTAATTTATTTTTTTTTAGACGGAGTTTCTCTCTTGTCGTCCAGGCTGGAGTGCAATGGTGCGATCTCAGCTCACTGCAACCTCCACCTCCCGAGTTCAAGCAATTCTCCTGTCTCAGCCTCCCAAGTAGCTGGGATGACAGGCGCCTGCCACCACGCCCAGATACTTTTTGTATTTTTAGTAGAGACAGAGTTTCACCATATTGGCCAGGCTGGTCCCGAACTCCTGATCTCTGATGATCTGCCTGCCTTGGTCTCCCAAAGTGCAGGGTTACAGGTGTGAACCACCACACCTGGGCCCGTTATGGTTTAATTTGTCTTGCTGTGCTCTGAATGTTTATGTCCCCCCAAAATTAATATGTTGAAATCTTATCCTCCAATGTGATGGTATTAGGGGGTGGGGCCTTCAGGAGGTGATTAGGTCAAGAGGGTAGAGCCCTTGTGAATGGGGTTAGTGCCCTTATCAAAGAGGGCCAAGGGAGCTCGTCCATGCCCCCTTCCACTAAGTGTGGACACAGCTAGAAGGTGCCTTGTATGAGCCAGAAAGCAGATCCTCACCAGCCATATCTGCCAGCACCTTGTTCTTGGACTTCCCAGCCTCCAGAACTGCAAGAAATAAATGTCTGCTATTTATAAGCTACCAATTTATGATGTCTTATTATAGCAGCCTGAACAAACTAAGATGGTTCCCTCAAAACTCATATGTGGAAGCTCTAACCCCAGTACCTCAGAATGTGACCTTGTTTAGAACTAGGATCATTGCAGATGTAATTAGTTAACAGTAAGTGGGCTCCTGATCCAATATGGCTGGTGTTCTTACAGAAAGGGGAAATGTGGACACACGCACATATACAGGGAAAATGCCACATAAAGGTGAAGATTGCCGTCTGCAAGCCAAGGAGAGGGGCCTAGAACAGACCCTTCCCTCAGAGCCCTTGGAAGGAACCAACCCTGTTGACACCTTGATTTCAGACTTCCAGCCTCCAGGACTTAAGTTTGAGAGGAAATAAATAAATCAATGAAGGAATTCTTGAAACTACAACACAGAAGTCCTGCCTGAGTTTCCAACCTGCTGTCCTGTGGAGTTTGGACTCAAGCTGCAACATCAGCTTGCCTAATGTTCAGCCTGCTGGCCAAATTTCAGACTTGCCAGCCCCCACAATTGTGTGAGATCATTGTTAAAGTTGGTCTCTCTCTCTCCTCAGTCTCTGTTTCTCTTGAGAACCCTAATACAATCTCCCACATATCCTTCCAATAAATTATTTTTTGCTTAAGTTCATGTAAGATTTATTGGTTTGCAATTAAAAAAAAACCCGATATGACAGAATGAGAGATTCTTCTATTTTAATTGAACTTATTAACACAGCTTTTAAAAATGCTAATCAGAACAGCCAAGTGCTTATTTACGCTTGGAAATAGAAAAAGGAGAACGACAAGGCTGGAGCTGGCAAGCTCCCTCCCACACAGAGCAAGCAGCTCGGTCAGCAACACTTCACACATCTGTCCAGTTGGCAGAGCCCCTCTGTCCAGGAGTATCCATGCAAGGGGACCCACATCTATTTCTGGCCTGGCGCTGCCACCCCTCACTACTGCCTCCAGTACAACCTCCTCCCCATATAGATAATTGCATTTCAAAGCACAAGTTTCCAATCACACAGCAACCTTCTAGAAATCCAGTGGTGCTACTGAAAAACCTTGGAGCCCAGGGGGAAGGCTCTAGCTCTCCCCACCCACCCAGAACTCTCTGGGCCTCGGTTCCTGTGTGCCCAGTGCTGGACACAGCCACCGCATGAAGGGGTCCTTGGGAGTGGCCATGGGTATTCATGGTGCTACGTCTGCTTGCCATGAAGAGATGCCGTGATCTTGCAGGGACCTTCCTGGATGTGGACAGCCAACCCCAGGCTTGGCATGCCAGGGTATCTCCTTCCCTGCAGCCCTCTCATCACCCCGTGTCCACTTCAACATCACCTCTTTCCCTTTGTGTGACCCTGGGCAATTCCGGGTGTCCTTGGGGCCTCGGTTTCTCCTCTGGAACATGGAGGAGGAACATAGTAGTGAGGACACCAAGACGCCCTGAGACACTGTTTACATCCCGCACAGGCCTGGCCACCGTGGGGGTCTTTGTTCTGCCGGTGCTGGAGGGCAACGGGTAGGCTTCCCTAGGACACAGGCAGAGTAAGTGATGCAGCCCCCCTGCCCCCCACCAGGAAGATACCCGGGTCGAGGAGGTTCGGGCGCCCGGCAAGGCAGCGGGAGAGTTTCAGGCCGGTGGCCCTCCAGTTTCCTCCTGGCCTTTCTCACCGACACAGCACTGGCCGATTCCAGGAGACCCCTCTGCCCTTCGTGCTGAGACCCTCTCCCAGGCAGGGACTGAAAGGCCGAGATTGACAAGAGACCACTGGGTGCAGCAGGCAGCCCTGCTCCACTTCAGCCTGGCTGTGTGATGCTGGCCAAGAAACTCAACCTGTGCGCAAGAAAACAGGCAAAACCTGCCAGGCCATTCCCGCTGAGAGGATGCGCCCTCGTGTCTGTGATGAGCCCACATGGGGCTGAGCACAGAGATGTCCCGACAGAGTGGCCGACGTGCCCTCACCCTCAGAGATGGCCGGGCTGAATGCCTAAAGCCTCCCAAGCAGGCCTGGGATTCACTCTCATCCGACCAACATGGGTGTTAGGCACCCTAATTGTCTCTCTCCTCTGCCTTGAGAACCCTTGGAATCTGTGGGTGAAAACCAGCAGGCCTCACACAGCCCCCAAGCGGACGCACCCAGCCTCTGGAGCAAACAGAGAGACAGGCTGCCTGGGCCCAGCCCAGCTAAGGGAGACGGGACTCGCTGCCCTGACCCCTGGGGCAGGGGTTAGGCGGTCTCGGGTGTCCCAACATGATGTTCCTGAATCATGGCCTGGATTACCCCAGGGGGCGGGCTTGGAACATGCACAGGTCACGGCGCAGCAACCAGGCAGGTGCTCGCAGCTGGCAACAGGTGTCCTGGCTGCACCCAACCCGGGAGGGGGGTCACAGGGCGTGGCCGGGTGACAGGTGAAACTCTGAGCAGACAGGCGGGGCTGATGGGCGGGTGTGTGTGCTTACACCCGCTTGCACTCTCAGTCTCTGTCTCTCTCGCGCACACACTGCACACCCACACACGCAAACACACAGACATGCACCCAAGAACATGCATGCACTCATGTGGACACGGCACTTTCCGCCGCCTTCCCTTGTCCTCCAAGTGTTCTCTAGGACCCAGGTCACCTGCTGAGGCCACTGCTTCTCCCTGTATGAGCTTCTGATGGGCAGTGACGGTCTCCTGGCACAGGTGCCCAGTAAGGTCTGCAGTAAGGATGGGTGGATGGGTGAAAAGATGATGTGGGGGTGGATGAAGGCAGTCATGGTGCCCCCTCCTTAGTCCTCACGATTTCATTCCGATGGGCTCATAGCAGTGGCTGGAAACAACTCTCTGTTAACAACAACAACAAAAAAAACCCACTTCAATGACC
This sequence comes from Colobus angolensis palliatus, assembly GCF_000951035.1. Lineage (NCBI taxonomy): Eukaryota > Metazoa > Chordata > Mammalia > Primates > Cercopithecidae > Colobus > Colobus angolensis. Next base: position 3,814,892 of record NW_012118821.1, on the reverse strand, counting down.
TTTAAAATAACTTCCAAATAACAAGCAGAACTAAAATGTAAAAGTGCTTCCTTCCCTTCTGCATGGAAGCACCGAAGGGCATTTGCGACATGCGTGTTTGGGTAGATAGACAGCACTTGAATATGGTTGGCCCGAGTGGGTTTATGTTACCACTCCGTGGGAAACTGTCCAACTGTGTTTTTATTTCAGAATTCCCATCCCTGCTTTTCACAACAGGCCTACAAATCTCTCTCCCAGGCTAGGGGGTGGTCACAATACTCTCTCTCTCTCCCTTTTCTCATCTCCCTCGTCATGCACTTAAGGTAAAAAACAAAACAGGCGGGGCGCGGTGGCTCACGCCTGTAATCCCAGCACTTTGGGAGGCCAAGCTGGGCAGATCGCAAGGTCAGGAGACCACCCTGGCCAACATGATGAAACCCCATCTCTACTAAAAATACAAAAATTAGCTGTGCGTGGTGGCGGGCGCCTGTAATCCCAGCTACTCAGGAGGCTGAGGCAGGAGAATCGCTTGAACCCAGAAGACGGCGGTTGCAGTGAACCGAGATTGTGCCACTGCACTCCAGCCTCGGCGACAGAGCAAAACTCTGTCAAAAAATAATAAATAAATAAATAAATACCTAAACTGACCAAGAAGCCGAAAAAGAACTGAATTCTCACCTGGACCTCTCTACTATACCTATGAGGTATGACCTTAGCAGATTAACCCCTCAGTTTCCTCTTCTGTTAACTATGCATACCTCCCTGGGTTGTTTTGTTTGTTTGTTTGTGTTTGTTTGTTTGTTTTTATGAGATGGGGTCTCCCTCTGTCGCCAGGCTGGAGTGCAGTGGCATGGTCTCCACTCACTGCAACCTCCACTTCCTGGGTTCAAGCATTTCTCCAGACTCAGCCCCCCGAGTAGCTGGGATTACAGGCGCCCGCCACCACGCCTGGCTAATTTTTGTATTTTTAGTAGAGGCGGGGTTTCACTATGTCGACCAACCTGTTCTAGAACTCCTGGTCTCAGGTGATCCGCCCGCCTCAGCCTCCCAAAGTGCTAGGATTACAGGCCTGAGCCACCGTGCCTGGCCTGGGTTTTTATGAAAACTACATGAATTCATGTTAGTTTATACTTTTCAAACTGGGGATAAATTCCCTTGAGAAAATTCAGAAATGCATTGAAGGTTATGGAGCCACAGGATAAACATGTTTCTTCATATTGAAGCGGCAAAGATTTGAAGAAATCATCCTGTATTTCCTGTTAAAGCAAACATGACTTAGAATAGAGGATAATGCAGAAATGCAAGAATTTTTAAGCTAAAACTCAGGACTGGAAAGAAATGTCAAGCTTGGAACTCATAGTGCCAGGCTCTGCCCCTCATCTCACCAAAGTTTGGTTTCTCCCCCGTTCAGGGTTGAATTGTGCCCCCACAAAAGAGATGTTTTTGTCCTGACCCCCGGTACCTGTGAAGGTGAACCTATTTCGAAATTGAATCTTTGCAGAGTAATCAAGTTAAGATGAGGCCATTAGAATGCACTGTCATCCAATACAACTGTCCTTATAAGAGGAAGACAGTGCCACATGAGGACAGTGACACACAGGAAGATGCCTCGTGGGGACGGGCAGAGACCAGGACACCAGGGGCTCCCGGCCAGGCCAGCAGCTGGAAAGGCAGGCAGGATTCTGCCCAGAATATCAGAGGGCCTGGCAATGCCCCGTCTTGATTTTGGAGCTCCTGGCTCCCGAACTGTGAGGGAGTAAATGGCGGAGTGTCAGCCACCTGAGTCTGTGCAGAGGCTCAGCACAGAGTCCAGGGAACAGATAATGCTGTGCGGGGGAGCGTGGGGGAGGAGGAGGTGGCGAGGACCCCTGTCCCCCATCCTGGTGGAGGCCCAGAGGTGTTCTAAGTGTCCCATCACTGCCATGGCTGCTGGCAGAAAGTCCTGGCAATGATCTCGCATGTCGGGGGCTCAGGAAGGGAAGTCCACTTGCCCACACGAACGGGGTGCCCGAGTGGCCTGGCCAAGCTCTGCTCACATCTCCTCTCTGGCAGGACGCATGCTCCCCAGGCCCAGTCCTGATCCGAGGGCAGCACCCACAGGAAGACTGCCAGTGGTTCTCTTGGAAGCAAAGACTCCAGTTGCCTGGCCTCTCCCTTCCCCAGGGACGCCTCCGTACCAAGCCCTGGCCAGCAGGCTGCCCAGGCTCCCTGGAAACCCCTGGGTGCCATGGCGAGTGGGGGCTGTGGCCTCACCCCCAGGCATGCCCTTCCTCCAAAGGCCTGGCCAGCCCCAGCACATCCTGTGCTGAAACTCCCAGGGGACGGGGTTGGGACTGCCCAGCAGGTTCCAGAATGCTCTCTTTTGTCCACCCTGAGTTAGAAGTCTGTGTGGAGGCCCAAAGGTGCTTTAAGTGCCCCAGCACTGCCATGGCCTGGGAAGCCAGGACACACAGCCTGGAAGAGTGAGGTCTTCCCATCAGAGACCCTGAGCCCCCAAGCTTTGCGATCAGCAGCATTCAGCGCAATGGAGGCGCGGTGCCACCAGGTGGCGCCGTCAACCCTCACGTAGGGTTAATGGCCCTGGGCCCCTTGGATGAACCAGCAAGGTTGGCGAGGGGCACCTGAGAGGGAGACGGCCTCGCTAAAGGAGCCCCCCGGCCTTTCAGGATGAGGGGCTTAGTGAGCCCCGTGATGGGGACTCTGTGAGAACTGAGCTATGAAAACGTGTTTAAGGCACACTACCCACCGCTGCTGCATCTGAACCCAGATTTGCCAGAAAGGCTCCTGCTTTCTCAGTCGCGGTTCCCCGGTCATCATCTGGTCACTTTGTGCATCCCCATTTTTGTTTTCCCCAAGGATACGGTCATGTGAGCAGAGCTGGAAAGACAGGATCCTAGACAGGCAAGTCTTGAATGCCAGGGCAAGGAGTTTGTTGAGGACTCAGAAGATCTTGGGAAGCCTCTTAAAGGCTCTCCACCCCTCTAGCTGCCTATGAGGGTGGGACTGGAGGAGACGGAAGGAGGCCGGAGACCAGGCGCAGCCCCCACAGGACAGCCTCAGTGCGGGGTGGGCGCTAGGGGAGACCAGGGAAGGGGCTGCTGCAATATTCGAGGTGAGAGTGTCCTGCACTGAAACATGGTACAAGGAGGTGGAGTGGAGAGGGATGGTTCCAAGAGCCACCGGCCACTGTCTGCTGCCCTGGTGCACCTGCCCAGTGTCCTCACTGTCTGCCACACCCTCCCTAGCAGGCCATACAAGGACATGTCCTCCCAATGTCCTGTCCCCCTGCCCCAGGCTCAGTCTTTCTATCAGAATTGGCCTCCCTAATCCCATCCTGTCCAGGCTCTGCTAAGAGGCAGCCAGGGAGGCTCACGGGTGAATGTGCGGCTATGAGCAGGCGTTGTGCATGCAGACGGCCGTGCTTGGTGATGCTGAGCATTTTAACAGGAGCCCTCGGCAATCAATCTCTTAGTCAAAGGAGTGACCCCTAGTGACATTTCAGGCTTTGGGGGTGACCAAATCTAGAAGTCTTCTGAAGTCCCTGAAATCAGAGAAATGGGATCATTCTAATAACCAGGAAAATCAGCTTCCTTTGACCCTAGGCGTCTTCTCAGGTCCCCAAGGACATCTCCTGCTTAATGCACATGACATCATGTTGACCCTCTGGCCCAGGGTTAGCCTTCAGCTCTGCCCCACCCTGGATCCCTACTATAGCTGGAAGGTGGCAACCATTTGAACCTGGGGCAAGGGACCATTTCTCCCCAGCAAGATGAAGTCACTTACTCAAGCCTTTGTGATAAGTCTGCATCAGAGCCAGCCCAGAGCTGCATCTCTTCCAGCCCTAAGACTGATGAGATAGATAGATAGATATTTGCCTTCAGAAAAGGAAGCCTTTTTGTTAATGACTTGCCATAGTTTCAGGGAGAGGAGCAGAGGAGCTCAGTCCAGTATGATTGGCATTTGGTGAAACCTAGTGGCGCAAGTGTTCTGATTGGGATGTAACTAACACTCAGCCATCTAACCCCTCTCATGTAATCCAGAGGCGATGCACCGTCTGGAGTCTCCCTCTGTCTTCAACACCCCACCTACCTCGCGTCAATATGGAAATACCTTCATTAAGGATAATTACCAAAGGAACAAGTGCCCTGAAGAGTACAACCATGAGGATAACATGCAAAAAGGAAAACTAAAAACTCTCTATGAAAATTTACTAAGCTAAGGCAACAGAACCTTCTGACGGGTCCAGGTGCGGGCACCATGAGGTCTATGTGAGGAAGTCTGATGACCCCTAAAAAGGGCAGCTGGGGAAGAGGCTCAGGCAGGAATGGCGGATCCACTCTCGGCCTCGCCCAGGAATCCGTCTTCATCTTTTCCCTTCTCATGAAGCTGTCTGTTGCCAGGCTGGGTGTGGGGCTGCCTTATCCACACAGGAAGCTCACTTTCTGAGAAGGCAACTGACCTCCTGAGCCACGTGATGTCAGACACAGCAGGGACTTCTGTTTTTCATTGTCAACCACCTGGGAGCCAAAGCTGTTTCCACAACCACAAGAACCGGTTGAGATATTTTACTTGGATCTCTGGGTACTGCACACATCTGCGTTCCAGCAAGTGACCTCCATGCATGGAGGCAGCAGAGAGGGAGGGAGTCGGCTCCAGGAGCCACAAAGCTCAGCACACTGGCCACGACACAGCCGGCTAATGACTCTAACGCCAAGAAGGGAACTCTAGAAGGGAGGAGATCGTGGTTTATGACTCTCTGTGTCCTCCACACAGACGGCAAAGCACCAACAAAGGCTAAAAAACAAAGACAAAAAAACCAAAGAGGCTGGGTGCGGTGGCTCACACCTGTAATACCAGTACTTTGGGAGGCCAAGACGGGTGGATCACGAGGTCAGGAGATCGAGACCATCCTGGCTAACATGGTGAAACCCTGTCTCTGCTAAAAATACCAAAATAAATGAGCCGGGTGTGGTGGCGGGTACCTGTAGTCCCAGCTACTTGGGAGGCTGAGGCAGGAGAATGGTGTGAATCCAAGAGGCGGAGCTTGCAGTGAGCCAAGATCGCGCCACTGCACTCCAGCCTGGATGACAGAGTGAGACTCCATCTCACAAAAAAAAAAAAAAAAGAAAAGAAAAACCAATATAACATTGATGAATTACAACTCCTTAACATACTCTGTATCCTGTGAGAGAAGTTAGTATTCTCCCATTCTCACCGATGAAAATCAGAGGCAGGAAGAGGCCCGGAGGTTTAACCACCCTGGAATGTTTTTGTGTGTGTGTGTGTATGTGTGTGAGACAGAGTCTCGCTCTGTCACTCGGCTCACTGCAACCTCTGCCTCCTGGGCTCAAGCAATTCTCCTGCCTCAGCCTCTCAAGTAGCTGGGATTACAGGCATATGCCACCATACCTGGCTAAGTTTTTGTTTTGTTTTGTTTTGTTTTGTTTTTTGCATTTTTAGTAGAGAAGGGGTTTCACCATGTTGGCCAGGCTGGTCTCAAACTCCTGACCTCAAGTGATCTGCCCACCTCGGCCTCCCACAGCGCTGGGATTACAGGCCCGAGTCACCGTGCCTGGCCAGATGTTTCTTAAGGACAGCTTGCTGATGTCCAATCTGCAGGGGCCTACAGTCCCGCACACTAGTCTGGACTATTCCGAAAATCCACCAGGCACTTTCTGGCCTGCAGATCTTGCCCGCGGACTCCCTCTCCCCGGCATTTCTTTTCCTTATCTCCCCCAGTACAGTCCTGGTCCTGATCATCGTTTATAGGTTTTTATTTTTATTTTTATTTTTGAAACAGGGTCTCACTCTGTTGCCCAGGCTGCAATGCAGTGGCGCAATCACAATTCACTGTACCTCCTGGACTCAAGCAATCCTCCCACCTCAGCCTCCCAAGTAGATAGGACTACAGGCAAACGTCGTCGTGCCTGGCTCAATTTTTAAATTTTTTATGTAGCTGGGGAATCTCACTAGGTTGCCCAGGCTGGTCTTGAACTCCTGACCTGAAGTGATTCTCTTGCCTCGGCCTCCCAAAGTGCTGGGATTATAAGCATGAGCCACTGTGCCTGGCCTATGTATGGTCTTTTTAAGGCCATCTTCTCAAGAACCTTCTATAATTCCTCTGGCCACAGTTTAAAAAAATGATAGCCAAGCATAGTTGCTCATGCCTGTAATCCCAGCACTTTAGGAGGCCGAGGTAGGCAGATCACCTGAGGTCAGGAGTTCGAGACCAGCCTGACCAACATGGTGAAACCCCGTCTCTACTAAAAAATCAAAAAAATTAGCCGGGCGTAGTGGCGGGCGCCTGTAATCCCAGCTTCTCAGGAGGCTGAGAAAGAAGAATTGCTTGAACCTGGGAGGCAGAGGTTGCAGTGAGCCGAGATTGTGCCATTACACTCTAGCCTGGGCAACAAGATCAAAACTCCATCTCAAAAACAAAAAAAAACAATGATTGGCAGTGTCTACTAAATTGAATATCTGTATACCCTATGAGCCAGCAAGTCCACTTCTAGGTTTATAGCCAACAGAAATGCATGCAGAGATGCCAAGAAACAAGTACAGTACTCAGCAGCCATTGCTCTTCCCATATGTCCATCAACAAGAGAATGGATAAATATATGTTTATAAAATGGAGTGCTGGCCGGGCGCGGTGGCTCAAGCCTGTAATCCCAGCACTTTGGGAGGCCGAGACGGGCGGATCACGAGGTCAGGAGATCGAG
>NW_012118821.1:3800567-3803784 GCF_000951035.1 Colobus angolensis palliatus | reverse complement strand
GGTTTCACCATGTTGGCCATGCTGGTCTCAAACTCCTGACCTCAGGTAATCCACCTGCCTTGGCCTCCCAAAGGGCTGGGATTACAGGTGTGAGCCACCGCACAATTTAACAATTAAAAAAACATATAAATGGCTAAGCGCGGTGGCTCACGCCTGTAATCCCAGCTTTTTGGGAGGCTGAGGTGGGCGGATCACTTGAGGCCAGGAGGATCGCACGAGACAAGCCTGGCCAACATGGCAAAACCCCATCTCTATTTAAAATACAAAAAATTAGCCAGAAGTGGGACATGTGCTCATAGTCCCAGCTGTGTGGGGTGAGGCCCAAGGATCGCTTGAACCCAGGAGGCAGAGGTTGCGGTCAGCCGAGATCAAGCCACTGCAATTCTGCCTGGGTGACAGAAGGTGACTCCGTCTCAAAACAAACAAACAACCCAAAAAGACGTGGATACAGGATAACAGCAATTTACATAGCGCTTACATTGTACTAGGTATCACAAGCCATCTTGAGAAGATTTAAAGTATGCGGAAGACATGAGTAGGTTGTATGCAAATGCTACACCATTTCCTATTGGTGACTTGAGCATCCTTGGATTTTGGTATCCACAGAAGGTCCTGGGACCAATCCCCCGTGGACAGTGAGGAATGATTTTGCTGTGATTACTCCTATCGGTGATCTGGTTCTAAGTACAGACCTGGGTGGCTGTGACTTGTACGTCTGTCCCTTCCGAAACTCATGTTGAAACTTAATCCCCATTGTTAATGTATTAAGAGGTGGGGCCTTTAAGAGGTGACTGAGTGAGGGATCCACCCTCCTGAGTGGGTGAAAGGATTAATGGATTATCCCGGGAGTGGGTTGGTTACCTGGAGAGCGAGCTCTCTCATGTGCCCTTGCCCTGTGATGCCTCCTGCTGTGTTAGGAGGCAGCACAAGGCCCTCACCAGCAGCCCATCTGTCTGACTTTAATCTGAGAAGTCAATTCCAGCCCAAGGCAGCCCATGTCTGCACTGAGCCCCCACACCAACTCCTTCAGAAAGTCCCATTACTGGGTCACCTGTGCTTGGGGACAAGGCAGAGGCCTTGGCTGTGACATGACAGCACCAGCTCATGAGGGCCTGGCTGCCATGCCAGCCGTCCGTGCAGGCAGAGCCCAGGGCAGGGCACAGGCCGGGCACTGTGAAGAAGCTGAGCTGGTGTGAGTCAGCGCGTGGAAGATTCCAGGCCTTCAGGTTCCTTTCTCTCCTGCCTGCCAGAAATGCCAGAATGGGACCCCGGAGGAGCCCATCTGCATCTGTTGCGTTGGCCCTTTTTAAACAGGGCTGACGTGGAGGCTAACATCTGAGAACTTCGGAGCTGGAAGGAGACTGGTTCAATCGCGTATATTCTTGATGAGAAACTGAGGCCCAGAGAGAGAAGAAAGAACTTACTCTGAGACACATGGCCCTGTGGTGGCAACACTTGATTCTCTTTCTTCCACATGGTGTCCTTTGTATGAAAATTCTGATATGTGGAGACTGCAATGTGGACATGGTTCATTCTGAACTCACAAATGCTTATCCCCCCAAAATAGTCTTGTTTTTGTTTTTGTTTTTGTTTTTTTGAGATGGAGTCTCTGGGGTCTGTCACCCAGGCTGGATGGAGTGCAATGGCGCAATCTTGGTTCATTGCAACCTCCGCTTCCCGGGTTCAAGCGAGTCTCCTGCCTCAGCCTCTCGAGTAGCTGGGATTACAGGCACACGCCCCCATGCCAGGCTAATTTTTGTACTTTTAGTAGAGACAGGGTTTCACCATGTTGGCCAGGCTGGTCTTGAACTCCTGACCTCAAGTGATCCGCCCATCTCGGCCTCCCAAAGCTCTGGGATTATAGGCTTAAGCCACGGCATCTGGCCAGGGTTGTGGATCTTAAACCCAGAATCATCTAACCTTAGTGGCTTAAAGATATTACATATTGACATTATTATTTGTATATTAACACTTGGTACATTATTTTACAGTTTCCCCTACATCACCTTGTTTAACCCTCCCAACAGCCCTACGGGGTATTATGGTTTCTGTCTTGCAAATGAGGAGACTGAGGCTCACACAGATGAAGCGGGTCCCTCTGTTGGCAGCGATCGTTCCCCTACACCCCAGAGGTTTTGCCTCAGTAGTTGGGTGTCAACAGCCTAGACTCGGTTGCCATCAGTCAGACGGATGTCCATCCTGGAAGTGGCAGACTACTGGACACCGTGGTCAGACTTACTTTATTTGGCCTCACACTGTTCTAAAGCATCCTGAAACAGCATTTAAAAGTACAAGGATGGTTGGGTGCAGTGGCTCACGCCTGTAATCCCAGCACCTTGGGAGGCCAAGGCAGGCGGATCACCTGAGATCAGGAGTTCAAGAACAGCCTGGCCAATATGATGAAATCCTGTCTCTACTAAAAATACAAAAATTAGCCAGGCTTGGTGGTGGGTGCCTGTAATCCCAGCTATTCAGGAGGCTTAGGCAGGAGAATCACTTGAACCTGGGAGGCAGAGGTTGCAGTGAGCCGAGATTGTGCCATTGCACTCCAGCCTGGGCAACAGAGTAAGACTCCTTCTCAAAAAAAAAAAAAAAAAAAAATGGAGTGCTATATGACAATGAAGGGAAGCAAACTATTAATACCACTACACACGATGACATGAATCTGGAGTCCAAGAAACCAGACCCGAGTGTGTATAAACTGTGACTACATTTATATAAAGTTCAAATGCAAACAAAACTAATGCATAGTAGTCAGGAGACTGGCTACCTTTGGCAGGTAAGGACTGGATGATGATAATATTATAATGTCCTGTTACTTAACATGGGTAGTGATTTACATGATGTGTTCACTTTGTTAAAGTTTAACAAGTTATATACTTATGACTTGTGCAATTTTTATATATGATTTGTGCACTTTGACTTTTTTAGTTAGAAAGTGAGGTGTGAGTGTGCTTCCTTCACAAACCCTCTTCTCCCAGCTGCTTGCAGATGATGATGAGACCATAGGGGATGGTGGAGCAAGAGGCTGGGAGAAACTTCAATCCTTGAGTCACTCGGTGGAGGAAAGCTGCCCACACCCAGGAACAGCCACCTTGACCAAGACCTGGCAAGTAGTAGACTTCTATCTACTATGTGTGTTTAAGTTAGAAAAAAAAAGGAAGGAAGGAAGGAGGGAAGGAAGGAAGGAAGGAAGGAAGGAAGGAAGGAAGGAAGG
>NW_012118821.1:3796254-3799761 GCF_000951035.1 Colobus angolensis palliatus | reverse complement strand
GAAGGAAGGAAGGAAGGAAGGAAGGAAGGAAGGAAGGAAGGAAGGAAGGAAGGAAGGAAAGAAGAAAGGAAGAAAGAAAGGAAAGGAAAGGAAAGGAAAGGAAAGGAAAGGAAAGGAAAGGAGGGAGGGAAAGAAACAGTGCTTAATATTTCAATAACAATGATTAGGAAAAGAAGAACATTAGGGTTTTGTTGTTACAAAGGTGGCAAACTTGCACTGACTTTCTGCCTCCATTCCCCTAAAGCAACCCTAGTGAATTAAGAAGCCAGCTGAAAAAGGAATGAGTAAGAGCTCTATAAATTGTTATGGAATTATTTTCAGAATATGTTAGTGGGTGGAAAAAATAAAATCCACATGTGGTACGTTACTTTTTGTGTAAGAAAGAGAAACACACAAATCTGTTTATGTTTCAAAAAGAGACACAAGAAAGGTAAACTAGACACTAATGAAATTAATTAGTTTACAGAGGTGGGAAGGAATGGAGTAGAAAAGGGGAAAGAAGGATATTTCTCTCACTATACCTTTTTTGCATAGTTTCAACAAACTTTTGTAACATTGTTAACATGTTACATATTCAATAAATAAAATTCAGTCAGATGGTATCGGGAGGGGTGATCCCTAAAACAGAGTAAGACCAAAACAAAGAAACTGAACTAAACATCAACCATAGGGGAAACAAGAAAGCATCCTCTGCATCTGTGTTTATCTTCACATGGCATTTTCCTGTGTGTTTCTATGTCCAAATTGCATGCCCCCCACCCTCGATTTTTTTTTTAAAGAGACAGGGTCTCACTCTGGCACCCAGGCTGGAGTGCAGTGGTGTGATTATAGCTCACTGCAGCCTCAATCTCCTGGGCTCAAGCTATCTACCTGCCTTAGCCTCCCAAGTGTGAGAAATATTGAAAAGGGCTTCCTGGAGGTGGGGAAAGAGGATGTCTGCCTTTCAGGACCCGAGGCCCCTAGGTGGTTCCTGCCTTCAGAGAACTCTCTGCTCGGAGTCCCTGTTCCACAGGAACCACCCTGGGAGCTGCCATACTTGGCAATGTGTCATCCGTTGGGTGGCTGGGGCACAGAGCCAGGGAATTGAGTGATGTCAGAACCAGGCTTGACCATACTTCGGTGCAGCTGTGGGTCCCCAGGCCTCCTCTGCAGCAACGCTGGGCCCACTAAAGATCCCAGGGTCCCTCCAGCGTTCTTGGCTCAAGCGTTTGGCATTCATGCTGAGGAGACATTAATGCTCTGCTGGTATGTGCGGATCTGGGGTTGTATATGCTTCTAGAACACAGGCCTGTGGGTTCCCAAGGGCCTGCTTGACACAGGGCCAACCTGGAGCCTACTCTTCACACAGGGTTTGGTCTCAGGGAGACCCACAAGCCCACACAGGAGCCCTGGATATCAACCTGCCAGGTGTCGGCAGCCATCGTGGGCCTCTCTTCTCCCTTCGTATACCAGGAACCAACCCAGCGAGGTTAAAGGACTTGCCCAGGGTCATGCAGAGGAGAGCCGGTTGGTGCCAAGTGGTTAGGAGAGAAAGGGTGAGATCATGAGAGCAAACCTAAGAGGGCTGCTACTGACTCCCAGGATGAAATCACAGATGAAGTCACAGAACAGGAATGCTGGCTTTGGGAGAGACCGCCCTGCTCCTTCAGGAAGCTGGGGGTGGAGGTGGGGGTGGGGAGCAGGTGCAGGGGAAGGGGTAAGAGCTCAGACTCTGGACTTAGAAGGATCCGATTAATGATTCCAGATCCCAGTGGCTTCATGAATATGGTTGAGTTACACAACTTCTCTGTCTCTTGGTTTTCTCCTTAGTAAAACAACCCATGCCCCGTGGAGGTGCCGTAAAGGCGGAATGACTCTGCGGACAGCATTAAGCATGATGCCAGGCACCTTGGAGGTGCACAGTAAATACGGTTCATGGCATTTCAGGGAGAGGCTGGGCCAGTTGCTGCCACCCCGCCCGATGACTATGTCTGAAGCGGGATCTGGAAACCTCTCTGAGCCTCCATCTCCCCCACTGTCCCCTCGGGGTGAGGGAGCCCACTCTGTAAGGAGACGATGCGTGTGGAAGCACCTTGGAAAGTGCGCATAGGCCAGGACCCAGAGCAGTGGGCCCTCCTTATCCATGGATTCAACGAACTGCAGATGGAAAACGTTTGAAAAAGATGTTTGAAAATAAAAAAATAACAATTTATTAATTTTTCTTTTTTTTTTTTTTTTTGAGATGGAGTTTCGCTCTTGTTGCCTAGGTTAGAGTGCAATGGTGCGATCTCGGCTCAGTGCAACCTCTGCCTCCCTGGTTCAAGGGATTCTCCTGCCTCAGCCTCCCGAGTAGCTGGGATTACAGGCCCGAGTCACCGTGCCTGGCCAGATGTTTCTTAAGGACAGCTTGCTGATGTCCAATCTGCAGGGGCCTACAGTCCCGCACACTAGTCTGGACTATTCCGAAAATCCACCAGGCACTTTCTGGCCTGCAGATCTTGCCCGCGGACTCCCTCTCCCCGGCATTTCTTTTCCTTATCTCCCCCAGTACAGTCCTGGTCCTGATCATCGTTTATAGGTTTTTATTTTTATTTTTATTTTTGAAACAGGGTCTCACTCTGTTGCCCAGGCTGCAATGCAGTGGCGCAATCACAATTCACTGTACCTCCTGGACTCAAGCAATCCTCCCACCTCAGCCTCCCAAGTAGATAGGACTACAGGCAAACGTCGTCGTGCCTGGCTCAATTTTTAAATTTTTTATGTAGCTGGGGAATCTCACTAGGTTGCCCAGGCTGGTCTTGAACTCCTGACCTGAAGTGATTCTCTTGCCTCGGCCTCCCAAAGTGCTGGGATTATAAGCATGAGCCACTGTGCCTGGCCTATGTATGGTCTTTTTAAGGCCATCTTCTCAAGAACCTTCTATAATTCCTCTGGCCACAGTTTAAAAAAATGATAGCCAAGCATAGTTGCTCATGCCTGTAATCCCAGCACTTTAGGAGGCCGAGGTAGGCAGATCACCTGAGGTCAGGAGTTCGAGACCAGCCTGACCAACATGGTGAAACCCCGTCTCTACTAAAAAATCAAAAAAATTAGCCGGGCGTAGTGGCGGGCGCCTGTAATCCCAGCTTCTCAGGAGGCTGAGAAAGAAGAATTGCTTGAACCTGGGAGGCAGAGGTTGCAGTGAGCCGAGATTGTGCCATTACACTCTAGCCTGGGCAACAAGATCAAAACTCCATCTCAAAAACAAAAAAAAACAATGATTGGCAGTGTCTACTAAATTGAATATCTGTATACCCTATGAGCCAGCAAGTCCACTTCTAGGTTTATAGCCAACAGAAATGCATGCAGAGATGCCAAGAAACAAGTACAGTACTCAGCAGCCATTGCTCTTCCCATATGTCCATCAACAAGAGAATGGATAAATATATGTTTATAAAATGGAGTGCTGGCCGGGCGCGGTGGCTCAAGCCTGTAATCCCAGCACTTTGGGAGGCCGAGACGGGCGGATCACGAGGTCAGGAGATCGAG
>NW_012118821.1:3787006-3794754 GCF_000951035.1 Colobus angolensis palliatus | reverse complement strand
AAAAAAAAAAAAAAAAGAAGTCCAAGGATGTCTTCAAAAGTAAGGACTTCTGTCTTTAAAAGCCTACCTGGGCCCATCTGGGGTGGTTCACACCTCTAATCCCAATAAGGCAGGTGGATCACCTGAGGTCAGGAGCTCGAGAGCAACCTGGCCAATATGATGAAATCCTGGCTCTACTAAAAATACAAAAATTAGCCGGGTGTGGCAGCAGGCACCTGTAATCCCAGCTACTCAGGAGGCTGAAGCAAGAGAATTGCTTGAACCCGAGAAGGGGAGGTTGCAGTGAGCCGAGATCGCGCCACTGCACTCCAGCCCAGGCGACAAGAGCGAAACTCCGTCTCAGAAAAGATAAAATAAAATAAAAACCAACCCTGGAAGCTCCGGCCACATGGAGTCCAGCCTGGGCTTTCCTCCCTCTGCTGGGCAGAGTCGTCCTTGTCCTTCAGTCCATCTGCTTTGCTTGATCTCACCGTCATGATTTTCACTGTTGCTTCTACCTGTAATAGACCATGGTGGCCGATGTTTGTAAATCACTTCATGGCTTACTGAGCCCCACTCCTGGATAGGCAGCAGGGTCTTTCTTAGCCTGGAAAGAATCTCTTCTGGGGGCAGTAGTTGGGTGTCAAGGAAAGTGACATGCTGATGTCTCTTTATGCACAGTTGTGTCCAGCAAAGGTTCAGGGGGACCAGCTGTGGCCAGGCTCTGCCTGGTGCTGAGGGTATCAAGCAGAGTGGAATCCCTGCTTCCCTAAAGCAATCTCAGCCGAAATGAACAACACTTGGGTAGGCTCTGGTTCCAGTGCCAGCTAGCTGCACTAACTAGCATATGCATTTGGTAAGTTGCTTCCCCACTTGTGGCTTCAGTGCCCCCTCTGAGGAATGGGTGGTGGTGGCCGGCCATCCTCTCGGTGCTCCTGGAGTCTGTTCAGTTGATGAGGGTCATGGGCAGGTGGACTTGCACACAGGTTGTTCCGGGCATCATCTTGCTTAGAGAGGTGGGGAGTGAGTGACTCTGCCCAGGCCTCCAGAACCATCTTCAGTATACGTGTTTCTCTGGCCTAGAGTTTTCTATTTTTAATAAGACTGAAGTGCACCCCTGGGCTGTAGCAGAATCCATGGATTACTGGCCTGGGGACTGGATGGCTTATGAAGGCCACAAGTCCTGGGAACAGCAGAGGAAAATCCAATCTTGATGAAAATCCTAGGTCCTCTGGAACACAGACCTTTGTGAAATCCCAGGTCTACTGTGAACATTTTAGGAGGGAAAGGGATTTTTGCTCTATTTTCAGAATTGGTGTAAGATTTCAATCAGCGGCCATTTGTTGAGTGGGGCATTGTAGACAATGTGTGGTGACAGAGCCTCAGCCTCAAAGGGGACAGCTTCACACACAGCTCACATTTCAAATGTGCAGCTCACATTCCAACATCCCTTTACAGTTTACAGAGCACATTCACGCTCTCTCATTTAATCCTGCAAGGAATCAAAAACTCAGAGGGTAAAGTGATTTGCCAAGCCAAATAAATAACCAGAAACCTTATAATCCCAGTATGCAGGGGCCACCACTATACATTATTTACAGCGTTCCTTCCAGTTTTCTCTTTGCATTTTTTTAACTGGTTAAAGCTATACTCTCTGTGTAGTATACTTGAATATTGTTTACTGCTTTAACTTATTATATATATTTTGAATGGCTGAATTCCTATAGGAAGTGGTAGTGCGTGATTAGGGAATTCTGGACTAAGAACACAGCCCTTGAAAAGGTGTGGACCAGGGAACACAGGGTGTATTCAGGAAACAGTGAGTACTCCTTGATCCATGGGCTGCAGAATGGATGTTGTATTAATAGGTAGGAAAACACCACTAATCTTGTACATCTCCATCAGAGCTCTCAGGTCACCAGGTGCTGCATTGTCAATGAGCAGTTATTGTTTGAAAGACATCTTTTTTTTTTTTCCTGAGCAGTAGATCTCAACAATAGGCCTTAAATATTCAGTAAATCATGGCATAAACAAAGGTGCTGTCATCCAGGCTTGGTCGTTCCATTTAGAGAGCCTGGGCAGAAGAGATTAAGCCTAATTCTTAAGGACCCTGGGGTTTTCAAAATAGCAAATGAACATTGGCTTCGACTTAAAGTCACCAGCTTGTCTTAGCCTATAACAAGAGAGACAGTCTGTCCACTGAAGCTTTAAAACCAGACATTGACTTCTCTTTAGCTATGAGAGTCAGAGATGGCATCTTCTTCCAATATAAGGCTGTTTCATCTACATAGAAAACCTGTTGTTGTTGTTGTTGTTTTTGTTTTTGAGACCGGTCTCTCTGTCGCCTGGCTGGAGTGCAGTGGTGTGATCTCGGCTCACTGCAAACTCCACCTCCCAGGTTCGAGCGATTCTCCCACCTCAGCCTCCCAAGTAGCTGGGACTATAGGTACTCACCACCACGCCCAGCTAATTTTGTGTGTGTGTGTGGTAGAAATGAGGTTTCACCCTGTTGGCCAGGCTCGTCTCAAACTCCTGACCTCAAGTGATCCACCTGCCTTGACCTCCCAAAGTGCTGGGATTATACGCGTGCGCCACCATGCCTGGTCAACATAGAAAAACCGTTGTTTCGTGTAGCCACGTTCATCAATGATCTTAGCTGGATCTTCTAGACGACTCGCTGCAGCTTCTCCACCAGCACTTGCTGCTTCTCCTTGTACTTTATGTTCTGGAGGTGACTTCTTTCTTTCAACCTCATAAACCAACCTCTGCTAGCTTCAGGCTTTTCTTCTGCAGCTTCCTCACCTCTCTCAGCCTTCATAAAACTGAGAGTTAAAGCCTGCTCTGGATGAGACTTTAGTTTAAGGGAATGTTATGGCTGCTCTGATCTTCTATCCAGACCACCAAAAGTTTTCTCCACATCAGCAATAAAACTGTTTTGTTTTCTTAAAATTTGTGTATTCACTGAAGTAGCACTTTCAACTTCCTTCAAGAGCTTTCTCTTTGCATTCATAACTTCTGTGTTTGATGCAAGAGGGCTAGCTTTTGGGTTAGCTCAGCTTTCAACATGCCCTTCTCACTAAGCTTGATCATTTCTAGCTTTTTATTTTGTTTATTTTTTAATTCAATTTTTTTTCCTGAGGCGAGGTCTTGCTTTGTTGCCCAGGCTGGAGTGCAGTGGTGCAATCTCAGCTCAATGCAACCTCTGCCTCCCGGATTCAAGCAATTCTCCTGCCTCAACCTCCCAAGTAGCTGGGATTACAGGTTTGTGCCACCACGTGCAGCTAATTTTTGTATTTTTATTAGAGATGGGGTTTCACCATGTTGGTCAGGCTGGTCTCAAATTCCTGACCTTGTGATCCACCCACCTCCGTCTCCCAAAGTGCTGGGATTACAGGCGTGAGATTTTTATGTTCTGGAGGTGGCTTCAGCCCTAGATTTTTATTTAAAATGAGAGACCTACAACTCTTCCTTTCACTTGAACACTTAGAGGCCATTGTAGGGTTATTAATTGGCTTAATTTCAATATTCTTGTATCTCAAGAGATAGGGAGGCCTAAGGAGAGGGAGAGAGACAAGGGAATGGCCGGCTGGTGGAGCTGTCAGAACACGCATCACATTTATCCATGAAGTTTGCCATCTTACATGGGTGGGGTTTGTGGCACCCTCAAAAGTTACACCAGTGACATCAAAGATCACTGATCACCATAACAGATATAATAACAATGGAAATGGTTGAAATAGTGTGAGAATTACTAACATGTGACACAGACACGGAGTGAGCACGTGTTATCAGGAACACGGCGCTGGAAAACCTGCTCAGCACGGTCGCCGCAAACCTTCGAGTTTTGTTTTTTTTAATGGAGTATCTCTGAAGTTCAATAAAGTGAAGCACAATACAACGAGGTATGTCTATACATAAATTTTATTTTATTATTGTTATTTTTTGACATGGAGTCTCACTCTGTCGCCCAGGCTGGAGTGCAATGGCAAGATCTCATCTCACTGCAACCTCCACCCCCAGGTTCAAGCAATTCTCCTGCCTCAGCCTCCTGAGTAGCTGGGACTACAGGTGCCCAACACCACACCTGGCTAATTTTTGTGTTTTTAGTAGAGATGGGGTTTTGCCGTGTTGGCCAGGCTGGTCTCCAACTCCTAGCCTCAAGTTATCCGCCTGCCTCAGCCTCCCAAAGTGCTGGGATTACAGGTGTGAGCCACCAGGCCTGGCCGATAAATTTTATTTTATTTTATTTTATTTTATTTTTTAGAGATGGGGGAGGGGGTCTCACTATGCTTTCCAGGCTGGTCTTGAACTCCTGGCTCAAGCAATCTTCCCATCTCAGCCTACCAAATTGTTGGGATTATAGGCGAGAGCCCCTGCACCCAGCCAAATTTCAGTAACTCTTTCTATTCTGAAATTGCATGTTTCAAGAAACCAGACCTGGTCTCCATGGGTATTTTATTTGTTTGTCATATTTTTGATGCTCCCAAAATGTGCCGCCAGCCTCCTTTTCTGGATTTCTTCTACCTTTCTCCAGAATCAATGGATCCTTGAGCAGGGCTGGCTCCATGGGTTTTGTAAAGGCCACAGAGTCCCAGGACCTCGTATTCAGGAGGGCCTCGTGCTTGGTTTAATCTTTCGCTCTCACTGTCTTGAAATTCTTACTAATTTTTGAGCAACGGGCTACATATTTTCATCTTGTGCTGGTTCCCACAAATTAGGTAGCCAGTCCTGGCCATGGGATAGTCACAAGCCAGAAGTCACCTTTCAAAGATCTTAACGATCATGGCCAGAGACAGAACTTCTGTGGCTCTGTTACCCTGCTTCCTGGAAGGGAGGGAGGAGCAAGACCGGTTTGCCCCAAGCCTATAAATGGATAAACCAGTCCCCAACAGGTTCTGCAACTTGCCTGAGATCTTATCGCTCATGAGTTTGGGAAACTCTTGAGTTATTTAAGCCACACTCTTAGAAGGTTGTTTTGCTTCTGTTTAACTGGGGCTGTGCCTTCTGGCTATTAAGCTCCTATGACAAAGTGATTTTGCATCCAGAGTACTTGATTCATTCATTCATTCATTCACTAAATGGATGCTTTATTTAGCACTTGGTCTGTTAGCAGAAAAAGTAGGCTCTTTGGAACAGGCAGAACGGAGTTAAGTTCCCTCTTGGCCTCTTGCTGGTTGCGTGACCTGATTATACCTCCTGAGCCTCACTTTCCTTTACTGTTTAATGACAACAGTTAAGAGATCATTTGGGTAATGGGCCTGGGACAATGCCTGACAGAGTCTGTGCCTAGCAAATACCCACTCCTTAGCCTTCCTCAGGGCTATGCAAACTGCAGGTGGTTGCAGTTTTAGTTATGGACAGATCAGGCTACCAGCAGGCCTTGGAGCGCCTGGAGGATCCATTCAGAGGGCAAGTGCTGGATACTCTCTTCTCTCTAGCAGGAACACGGAGGGTGGATGAGAAGCAGCAAGGATGTTTGCCTTCTGGATCATCCCTGTGCCTTGTGATTAGCATTTAATAGGCTCCCAGAAAGCTTTGAAGATAATCATATGTGTACCCCTCCCTTCTGACTGATGATCTTGACATGATATACACTTATGTCAGTGAGGAAATTGGGAGGCCCTTGCAATGAGCCAAGAGTTGCTCTTTAGCTTTCAAAAACTTAAAGTCTAGTGAAAATTCAGCCCACAATGCAGTGGCACAGGAATTTGTCTTCAGAAATGCCTCCTTCACAAAGCTGTTTTGTGGGATGAATGGGGGACGATATGGTAAAATAAGCTTAATGACAATTTATGGTATTCGTACCTCACTTTTCCGTATACAAAGTTTTGACAAAGTCCTTGTGTATCCATCATCCCATTCGTGCCTTCAAGTCCCATAAGGTGGTCTGATAAAGTTATCACTCCCAGACTGCAGATGAGAAAACAGACTCATTGAAGTGATTCGTCCGGGCCATATAGCTAGCAGGGAAGTAGCAGGGTCAGGACTTAAATCTACTCTCTTGAGTCCAGAGACCCTCCTCTGTTGCCTCAAGGTAGTATTTAGCGATTGCCACACCTCTTTAGCTAAACTTTTAGCTGACTTGTTCTGAGTTCTAAGCCCTGGGATGTTGGCAGTATCAGGGGGTGAGGAGGAGGCAGTGGGACCAGCTCCAATGTGGCCACACCCTGAATATCAGGGCAGCAGCCTAGTTGAGTTGTGGCCACATTCCTTGAATTCCTGTGACCTGGTCACATAAAAATAATGCAGCCCCTGGGGTGGTCTCATCAGAGCCAGATCTGTCCCTCTCACCACTCAAGGGCTCATTCCTGTAATTCTGCCTCTCTCCTATGTAACCCATGCTTGATTTCCATTAGCATATAAAATGCTGCAGTCATTCATATTCCCTTCAACTCCTTTCAGCTCTTGCCCAAGTCTCTGCTCCCCATTTCAGGGAGTTGTCACCACTTGTGTCCCCTTTCCCTCCTCCCATTCTGCCTTAAACCTGCTCCAATTAAACTTTCATCCTTATCACTTTCCTGAAATCACCGTGTCAATGCTGTGTATTTTGCTAAGTCCTATGCTGAACTCACTCAAACTCTTAATAGCATTTGACATTTCTTTCTTCTTGAAACTTGCTTCATGTGGCTTACGGTCACCACACTCCTCTGGTTCTCCTCCTTCTCCATCATCTTTGCTGGATGCTTCTGCTGTCCCTGACTTCTAATGCTATGGTGTCCTGCGACTTAGCCCTGGGCTCTCCTCTCCCACCTGCCATCTACCCTCACTTCCTAGGTGTCTTCACTTTGTCCATGGCTTTATAGCCCCCGTGGACACTGATGACTTCCAAATTCATATCTCCAGCCAGAACATCTCCTAGGAATTCCAAACTCATGTGTTGGCTTCCTCCTCAATATTTTCTCTTGTATTTCCAATAGACATGTCAAATTTTGTCCCAGATCTTGAGTTTTCACCCCAACATCTGCTCACAGTCATCTCGTAGTCTCCTCCACTCACTACAGTATGGCATCCTTGATTCCTCTCTTTTGCTCACAGCTACATCCAGTTCATTGTTGGCTCCACCTTCAGAACACACCTGTTTCTCATTGTCCTTCTCTAGTGCCCTACACCAGGTACCACATACATCTTTAGGCTGGATTCCTGGTACAGCCTCCCAATTAGTCATCTCCGTTGTGCCCTTATCCTTTATAGTCAGCCTGAGTAAGACTTCAAGGCGTAAATCAGACTGCATCATTCCTCTGTTCAAAATCCTTCAATGACTTCTCCACTGACTTATAATTAGATCAAAATACCTAACCATGGTCCCAGACAGAATATTCAAAATATCCATATTTAACAACTGGTAGAGGAATGCATAGTCATATATAAGTTTCTGTGTAAATCAAAAATTTCAAATATATTATCTTCTATTTTCCAAATGAACCAAACTATATTTATCTATATAATAAAACTGCTGGCTGGGTGTGGTGGCTCACACCTGTAATCCCAGCACCGTGGGAGGAGGAGGCGGGAGGATCACTTGAGGTCAGGAGTTCAAGGCCAGCCTGGCCAACATGGGGAAACCCCATCTCTACTAAAAATGTAACAATTAACTGGGCATGGTGGCACAAATCTGTAATCCCAGCTACTTGGGAGGCTGAGGCAGAAGAATCGTTGGAACTCAGGAGGCAGAGGTTGCGGCAAGCTGAGATTGTGCCACTGCACTCTAGCATGGGTGACAGAGTGAGACTCCATCTCAAAAAAAAAAAGGGCTGGGCGCGGTGGCTCAA
>NW_012118821.1:3779455-3786956 GCF_000951035.1 Colobus angolensis palliatus | reverse complement strand
GCACCTTAGATGAGAATGGTCCCTCAGAGATCCCATGAGTCAGACTACCCAAATTCACCCGCAAGCATTTTTCTCTGGGTCTACCTAGTGTTTTAAAACTTTTCTTTTCGGCCGGGCGCGGTGGCTCAAGCCTGTAATCCCAGCACTTTGAGAGGCCGAGACGGGCGGATCACGAGGTTAGGAGATCGAGGCCATCCTGGCTAACACAGTGAAACCCCGTCTCTACTACTAAAAAAAAATACAAAAAAACTAGCCGGGCGAGGTGGCGGGCGCCTGTAGTCCCAGCTACTCAGGAGGCTGAGGCAGGAGAATGACATGAACCCGAGAGGTGGAGCTTGCAGTGAGCCGAGACTCGGCCACTACTGCACTCCAGCATGGGCGACGGCGGAGACTCCGTCTCAAAAAAAAAAAAAAAAAACTGTTTACAAAATGATATTAATATAACACAGAGCATGCATCGAATCAGCCTAATACTGTAAGTCATTTATTGGTTTTCAGAAATAATTGGTGTGAACAGTTAACAATCTGAAAAAGAAATAAAAAAACTAATCCCGTTTACAATAGCCAAAGAAAATTAAATACCTAGGAATTAACCAAAGAAGTAAAAGATCTCTATAATGTAAACTACAAAACACTGATGAAAGGAATTGAAGAGGATGCCAAAAAATGGAGAGATATTCTATGTTCATGGATTGGAATAATCAATATTGTTAAAATGTCCATACTACCCAAAGCAATCTACAGATTCAATGCAATCCCTATCAAAATGCCGACGACATTCTTCACAGAAATGCAAATAACTGCCCTAATATTTATATGGAACCACAAAAGACCCAGAATGCCAAAGCTATCCTACGGAAAAAGAACAAAGCTGGAGGTATCACATTAACTGACTTCAAATTATACTACAGAGCTATAGTAATCAAAATAGTATGCTATTAGCATAAAAGCAGACACATAGCCCAACAGAACAGAATAGAGAACACAGAAACAAATCCACACACTTACGGTAAACTAATTTTTGACAAAGGGGCCAAGAACATACACTGAGGAAAATAGTCTCTTCAATAAATGGTGCTGGGAAAACGAAATATCCATAAGCAAAATAACAAAACTAGACTCCTATATCTCACCACATACAAAAAACAAATTGAAATGGATTAAAGACTTAAATCTAAGACCTCAAACTATGAAACTACTAAAAGAAAACATTGGGGAAATTCTCCAGGACATTGGTCTGGGCAAAAAATTCTTGATTAATACCCCACAAGCACAGGCAACCAAAGCAAAAATGGACAAATTGGATCACATCAAATTAAAAAGCTTCTGCACAGCAGAGGAAACAATCAACAAAGTGAAGAGAGAACCCGCAGAATGGGAGGAAATATTTGCTAGCTATCCATCTGACAAGTGATTATTAGCCAGAATATATAAGGAGCTCAAACAAGTCTACAGGAAAAACACTCTAATAATCCAATAAATAAATCAGCAAAATATTTTAATAGACATTTCTCAAAAGAAAACATACAAATGGCAAACAGGTATATGAAAAGGTACTCAACATCATCGATCATCAGAGAAATGAAAATCAAAACTACAATCTCGGCTGGGCGTGGTGGCTGACGCCTGTAATCTCAGCACTTTGGTAGGCCGAGGCAGGTGAATCACGAGGTCAAGAGATAGAGACCATCCTGGCCAACATGGTGAAACCCTGTCTCTACTAAAAAAATACAAAAATTAGCTGGGTGTGGTAGCACGTGCCTGTAGTCCCAGCTGAGGCATGAGAATCTGGGAGGCGGAGGTTGGAGTGAGCTGAGATTGCGCCACTGCACTCCAGCCTGGGCAAGAGCAAGACTGTTTCAAAACAAACAAACAAACAACAACAACAACAAAACCCTACAATCTCATCCCAGTTAAAACAGTTTATATCCAAAAGACAGGCAATAACAAACACTGGTGAGGATACAGAGAAAACAGAACCCTCAAACACTGTTGGTGTGGATGCAAGTTAGTACAAGCATTAGGGAGCACAGTTTGGAGGTTCCTCAAAAAACTAAAAATATAGTTACCATATGAGCCAGCAAGCCCACTGCTGGGCATATACTCAAAGGAAAGGAAATCAATATATTGAAGAGATACCTACACTCCCATGTTTATTGCAGCACTGTTTACAATAGCCAAGGTTTAGAAGTCACCTAAGCGTCCGTCACCAGATGAATGGATAAAGAAAGTGTGGTACATATTCACAATGGAGTCCTATTCAGCCATGCAAAAGAGTGAAATCCTATCATTTGTAATAACATGAACGGAACTGGAAGTCATTATGTTAAGTGAAGTAAGCCAGGCACAGAAAGACAAACATCACGTGTTCTCACTTATTTGTGGGATCTAAAAATCAAAACCATTCACTTTATGGAGATAGAGAGTAGAAGATTGGTTATCAGCGGCTGGGCTGGGTAGTTGGTCAGGGGCAGGGAATGGTGAAGAGGGAGGTGGGGATGGTTAATGAATACAAAAGTAATAGAAAGAATGAATAAGACCTAGTATTTGCTAGCACAACAGGGTGACTATAGTCAATAATAATTTACTTGTGTATTTAAAAATAACTAAGAGAGCATACAGCCAGGCACGGTGGCTCACACCTGTAATCCCAGCACTTTGGGAGGCTGAGGCGGGCAGATCACGAGGTCAGGAAATCGAGACCATCCTGGCTAACACGGTGAAACCCCGTCTCTACTAAAAATACAAAAAAAGTTAGCCAGGCGTGGTGGCGGGCGCCTGTAGTCCCAGCTACTCGGGAAGCTGAGGCAGGAGAACGGCATGAATCCGGGAGCGGAGGTTGCAGTGAGCCAAGATCTCGCCACTGCACTCCAGCCTAGATTACTGTATGATTTATTTTTTGTCTTTTATTTATTTTTTAAATCTTTATTCTTTTTTCTCTACTTTTTCTTTTAACATTTTTTAATTTTGAGAAAAGGTCTTGCTTTGTCACCTAGGCTGGAATGTAGTGGCATGACCACAGCTCACTGTAGCCTCAACCTATCCTCCCACCTCAGTCTCCCTAGTACCTGAGACTATAGGACTGTGCCACCACACCCAGCTGAGACTATGGGACTGTGCCACCACACCCAGCTGAGACTATGGGACTGTGCCACCACACCCAGCTGAGACTATGGGACTGGGCCACCACACCCAGCTAATTTTTTAATTTTTTGCAGAAATCAGGTCTCATTATATCGCCCAGGCTGATCTCGAACTCCTGGGCTTAAGTGTTCTGTCCACCTTGGTCTCCCAAAATGCTGAGATTACAGGCTTGATGTTAAACTAAACTTGCATGCCTAGAATAAACCTAACTTGGCTGTGATTTATTATCCTATTTATATACTGCTGAATACAACAGGATGTACATTCAATTTACTGATGTTTTGTTTGGAACTTTTGCATGTATGTTTATAAGAGGAATTGATCTTTAATTTTGACTTTTCTTGAAATATCCTTGTCAGGATTTGGTGTCAAGGTCATGCTTGTCTCCTAAAACGTGTTGGTAAATGCTCTTCTTTTTTCATTATTTGGAAGCATCTGTATAAGATGGGTGTTATTTCTTTCTTTTTAAAATTATTATTATTATTGAGACAGAGTCTCACTCTGTCAACCAGGCTGGAGTGTAATGGCACGATCTCGGCCCACTGCAACATCTGCCTCCCAGGTTCAAGCAATTCTTGTGCCTCAGCCTCCCAGGTAGCTGGGATTACAGGCGTGCAACACCACACCCGGATAATTTTTGTATTTTTAATACAGACAAGGTTTTGTCATGTTGGTCAGGTTGGTCTCAAACTCCTGGCCTCAAATGTTCTCCTGCCTCAGCCTCCTAAAGTGCCAGATTACAGGCGCGAGCCACTATGACTGGCCTATTTCTTTCTTAAAAATTTGGTAGAATTTGGCCAGGCACGGTGGCTTATGCCTGCCAGTACTTTGGGAGGTCGAGGTGGGCAGATCACAAGGTCAGGAGTTCGAGATCAGCCTGGCCAGTATGGTGAAACTCCATCTCTACTAAAAATACAAAAATTAGCCAGGCATGGTGGCAGGTGCCTGTAGTCCCATCTATTCAGGAGGCTGAGGCAGGAGAACTGCTTGAATCTGGGAAGCAGAGGTTGCAGTGAGCTGAGACTGTGCCACTGCACTCCAGCCTGGGCAAATGAGCGAGACTCTGTCTTAAAAAAAAAAAAAAATGGTTGAATTTTCACATTTATTGGCCTAGAGTTGTTCAGAATATCCCCGTAACGATCTTTTTAATGTCTGTGGTATTTGTAGTGATGCCCCTACATATTGGTTAGTGATGCTACTGGTATCAGTTTATTTTTATTTTCTTTGCTCCATTGCTCAGACTGGAGCACGGTGGCCCGATTATAGCTCACTGCAGCCTTGAGCTCCTGGGCTCAAGCAAACCACCCGTCTCATCCTCCCAAGTAGCTAGGACTGCAGGTGTGCACCACCAAGTTGGGCTCTTCTTTTCTTTTCGATCAATCTTTCCAGAGTTTATCGAATGTATTAGTCTTTTCAAAGAGCTAATGTTAGTTTGTCGAGACTCTTTTCTTAAAAAATATCTTTTAGGCTGGGCGCGGTGGCTCACGCCTGTAATCCTAGCACTTTGGAAGACCGAGGCAGGCAGATCACTTGAGGTGAGGAGTTTGATATCAGCCTGGACAACATGGTGAAACCCCAGCTCTACTAAAAATACAAAAATTAGCCGGGCATGGTGGCACATGCCTATAATCCCAGCTACTTGGGATGCTGAGGCAGGAAGGAGAATTGCTTGAACGTGGGAGATGGAGGTTGCAGTGAGCTGAGTTTGTGCCATTGAACTCCAGCCTATAGAGATGAGGACTCAATATGTTGGGCAGGCTGGTCTCCAACTCCTGCCCTCCAGCAATCCTCCGGCCTTCACCTCCCAAAGTGATGGGATTACAGGCACCAGCCACCACAGCCTCTGTGGAGCCTCTCTAGCAAAGCTTGCTTTCTCTACTTTAAACATTTCCTTCATCCCATTAGTTTTGTTTAACCTTTTTTCTAATTTCTTGAGATATATGATTATATCAAAAGATCTTTCTTGAACATCCCATTTCAGACTGAAACCACTCTCCTCTTTTTCTCCTTGGCACTCACCACCATTTAACATACCACGTATTTTCCTTATTTATTTTTGTCTCTCCCCATCAGAATGGAATCTCCATGAAGGCAAGGACTTTCATTTACTGCTGAATCCCCAGGATCCAAACCAGTTCCTGTTTAATAAATAAAACAAGGAATGAATTTGTTAAATGAAGAAACAATAAGAGCTAAATTTATTGAGCAGTTACTATCTGAGACTCAATTATATTCACTCATGCATTTATTTATTCAGCTATTTACTTATTTAGAGAAGGGGTCTCGCTTTATTGCCCCGCAGGTCTCCAACTCCTGGCCTCAAGCAATCCTCCCAGCTCAGCCTCCCCAGGATTACAGGCGTGAAACCACCACGCCTGGCGGTGACTCAATTATAAGGGGCTCACAGATAACATCTAATTCTTACAGAGAAGGAAACTGAGGCACAAGTAAGCAGGAGAGCCATGATTAGAAACCTAGGTCTAACTCACAGCCCGTGAGCTTTCCTCCAAGCCCCGAGGCTTCCCCTTAAAAAAGCCAGCGAGGAACGAGACCCGGAGGGCAGAACCCACGGAGGGCGGAGCCCACGGAGAACAGAAACCGCGCTCGCGAGCTCGGCCTTGCGCGGCCCCCTGCAGCCAAACGAGCAAGTCGGTCTTGGAATGAATAACCGTCGGAACGGAGCTTGATCGAATCACTCAGCAGTAGGCGTCGCCCACTTTCTTATTGGTTGGTTTTGGTTTTCAAGAGTAGGAAAGGAGGATAGTCAGCTAGGGGGGCTGCGGGCTTTGCGGAGCCTCGCCCCCGGGCGCGTCGGTTCCCTGCCGCGCAGGCGCACGGAATCCTCTGCGCGGATGTCGCGTTTCCGGCCGAAGGGCTGCTCCCGCCTCTCCCGGAAGCTGCGCTCGCTACCCAGGTAACGGGTCCCGGCTGTGGAAGCCTCCGCGGCGCCGCGATGGACCTCGAGGAGGCGGTAAGGAGACGGTGCGCCTGGCGGGCCCCGACTGCTGGGGCCGGAGAAGCTGAGGAGGAGCGGCGGAGAACGCCTCGGGTTGGGTCGGCCACCGGCTGGAGGAAGGCGGGGCGGAGGGCTGCGGGGCGGGGTGACGACTGGGCGCTGGCCGGCCGCATGCGCGCGCGGCGTTGATAAAGAGGCTGGAGTTTCTGGCTCGGCGAGGTTGTGGGCGAGGGAGGGTGTGGGGTTTGTCGTTATGGGTGTGTTTAAGGATGAAGTTGTGGGTTTTGTGGGGTGGCCACCCACAGGGCTCATCCTCGAGACTGGACCACCCACAAGTTCCCTTTAATGCTGGGGTGGGTGAAGGGGGAGCAGGGTTTGGAACCTGAGATGCCCCCGGGTAACCCCTGTCGGTCTCTCCGGGAATCCTCGCCACTGTCCCCCGCAGGGATTCTGAATTCGGGTTTGGGAACTCCCCAAATTGTCCAGCTGTCATTCATCGTAGTGTTAGTACGGGGTCATTGAACACTTTACCAAGTTGCCAAAATTAATTTGGCATGCATTTTTTGGTTTTAGGTGCTATGTAAAATGACACATTTTTGTTGTTTCTTTTTGAGACAAAGTCTCACTTTGTCCTCCAGGCTGGAGTGCAGTGGCACTTCACGATCACGGCTCACTGCAGCCTCGACTTCCTGAGCTCGAGAGATCCTCCCGCCTCAGCCTTCCAATTAGCTAGTACTACAGACGTGCGCCACCACGCCCGGCTAATTTTTTTTTTTTTTGGGGGGGGTAGGGGCAGGGTCTCACTATGTTGTCCAGACTCGTATTGAACTCCTGGGCTCAGGCGATCTTCCTGCCTCAGCCTTTGCAAAGTGCTGGGATTACAGGGGTGAGCCCCCGCACCCGGCCAAATGGCACACACTTTGATGGTATTAAATGGTACTTGATAATTAGATCCACGCTAACAACAAGTCAAACTCCAAAGGGTTGGAAATCAGAGAATTAGGCCTGTATATACGGAAGCAGTACGGCCTTATAATAGGGGCTTAAAAAATGTTTATTGAATGATGGTTGGCTAACTTCTGTAAATGCTAGGCTGATGAAATTAATAATTGTAACTCACCATTAGCTAGTGTATACCCAGACTAGGGACCATGTCTGGTCTGTTCTGCTCACCATTGAATCCCCAGTACTTAGTAAAAAGCCTAGTACACCCAGAGTTGATACTCTTTATGCTCCCGAGTGAATAAATCGAAACTTGAAATCAGTACAAATCTAGTTCCTCTGTGGTCTGCGCTTTTAGTGTCCTGGAGGAGTTCCAAATGGTATTTGCATTTTTAAAAAGTCTTCTGGGGCTGGGCGCGGTGGCTCAAGCCTGTAATGTCAGCACTTTGGGAGGCCGAG
>NW_012118821.1:3772991-3779315 GCF_000951035.1 Colobus angolensis palliatus | reverse complement strand
CCAGCTACTCGGGAGGCTGAGGCAGGAGAATGGCGTAAACCCGGGAGGCGGAGCTTGCAGTGAGCTAAGATCTGGCCACTGCACTCCAGCCTGGGTGGCAGAGCGAGACTCGGTCTCAAAAATAAATAAATAAATAAAATAAAATAAATAAAAATAAAAACTCTTCTCTGTACTTGTTTGTCATCATTCTCACAGCATTTTCAAGGAGCTTTGTTTACTCATCTTTGGTTCGAGTTTACTACTTCCTTTTCTTTATTTTTCCTCTCACACTGCATATTTCAATAAATTTTCTCCAGCAGTTTAATTCGATTTCATACCACTCCTCTCCTTGTTTGCAGATAATCTCTCTGATATATTTTCTATTGTGTATGATTTTTTATTTATAAAGTTGCAAGGAACACACTAAGTAGAACTGCAGGGTTTAGGTATGATGTATTGAATGTGGCTTGATGGGAACACCTTTTCTGTCCTCTTCTCCCATAGGAAGAGTTTAAAGAACGCTGCAGTCAGTGTGCTGCTGTCTCATGGGGCCTTACTGATGAAGGCAAATATTATTGTACTTCTTGCCACAGTGTTACAGAGGTAAGTAACAAATACCATTTATGAGTTTGCTTATGTTTTAAAAATTACCATTTCAGCCTAATATGTAGTCTAAGTCCCAAAGAATTTGGTTAGTTTTTGTCACTCATGCAATGCCAACGTTCCAAGGATGTGAGTGGTCTTGGGTACTTACACGTAGGTTAAGGGATTTGTGAATTAGATTGAGGATGAGTTTTTGAAATTATGTTGGGCCACATTTATAAATGATTTCTTATTCAGAGTATATGGTTGAGGGAAATAATTAAAATTATACTTAGAAGATGATGCATTTCTTTTTATTAGTACTTATTTACATTTTTTTAATGTGTCGTGGTGGCTTAGAGGTTTGGAAGATGGAATGTTAGAAAACTTGAGGACTGAGCTGGGCGCAGTGGCTTATGCCTATAATCCCAGCACTTTGGGAGGCTGAGGCAGGTGGATCACCTGAGGTCAGGAGTTCGAGACCAGCCTGGCCAACATGGGGAAACCCTGTCTCTACCAAAAATACAAAAATTAGTCGGGCGTGGTAGCATGCGCCTGTAGTCCCAGCTACTCAGGAGGCTGAGGCAGGAGAATTGCTTGAACCCAGGAGGCAGAGGTTGCAGTGAGATGAAATCACGCCACTGTACTCCAGCCTGGGCAACAGAGCAAGACTGCATCTAAAAAAAAAAAAAAAAAGCTTGAGGACTGTTGGGAATATTGCAGTTACACCTCATTATTCTTTTATCTTTATATAGTACCTTACACATTACAAAGTGTTTTTGGATCCATTATCTCATTTCCTCCTCATCACCAATGTGAGAGCCTATTGATAGGGCTCACAAGTTGAGTGAGTTTGCCAAAGTTACCCAGCTTCCAGGACTTGAATGTGAGTCTTCTAACTTCAGTGTTCATTTTACCCATTTAACACACCTGCCTGTTAAAGTAGAGATTGTCATACTGTCCTGTGTAACCTTGGTAAACGAGGCTACCTTCATGTTGTGAGGGCTAGGTCCTATTGTGGTGAACACACCTGCAGGCCAGCATCACCAAAATAATAAAGGATATAGAGAGTCTGCTACTGGACAGGCTAAATGTGCCAGGACTCTCCTTTGTGGAAAAGGATTTCCTCAAAGTCTACAGAGCCAGGAAGGAACAAATGTTACCTTCACCATACAGGCTTAAGAAAGGCAAATTTGAGACAATAAAAGTAACTGTGTAGACTTCTGCTTCTGGCTGAGATGGAGTAACAGAGACCAGACTTACCTTTGTCCCCTAAACAACGAAAAACCTGGACAAAATATATGAAACGAGTAAAAGGAAAAAAATTTTCCGTTGAAAAACCTGGTGAATTGAGCTTGCAAGTCTGTCACACAAGTGCTTTTCCTTGAGACAGTGTTCTTGAGTCTGCAGCTGGAATGCTTATCTCTGCTTCCTGTTTAGTCACACAGAATATTAAAAAGATATGTGCTCACTTGATGAAATTGTTGGGGTGATGGAGATATTTATTATCTTGATTATAGTGATGGTTTCATGGAGATATGTTTTGTGTGTGTGTCTGTGTATGTCAGATTGTGCACCTGACAGATGTGCACTTTGGTCCTCACCCTCAGTGTGTAGTAAGGAGCTAGCAGTTGTACTCACTGTTGCTTTTGTACTATAGTGCAGGTGTAAACACAGTGAAGAAAGGTTGTGTCTAATGGAGTATTTGTCGTTAGTAGATGAAGTCCACATGCTATTTTTATAGGAGTTGAACTACATTAACTAATTGCTCTTCCATTTCTGGTTTTGATAGTTTCTGTTTGATTCTGTTTGATCAAATCTGCTGCAGTCGTTTTTTAGTTTGAAAGATCCTAATACCACTACCTAGCTCCACATTTGAAAGACTGTCAACTCCTGTGGAGTAATTTGTCAAGAATGTAGAGTTCATGAAGATGGACAACATCTTTATAAAGACCGAGAACCTAGCTCAGTGCCTTCCTTTCAGACAACAGGCTTAAAGGAAAAAAAAGTGATGTGTTGCACAACTTCAGTAGTTATTCTCGGCTTTATGGTGATCCAAGCATGTTCTTCACGTGGACTGTGAGAATATGATGTGCTTGGGGCTCCCTGGAGCTGAGCAGTGTGGTGATGGCGATGCTGCAATACAGTGGGCGGGGAATGACGAGTGAGACAGTTACAGGGGTGAAGAATGGAAGTCATGGTGCAGCTTGCCTTATTTTTCTGCCCCTTTTACTGCCCCCTCTTCCTCAGCATGTAACTGTCAAGTTCCAGACACTGTCTGCAATCTGGGAAAGGACTTCCGTGATAAAGGAACCAAAATGTTATCCTGATATATTTTATCCAGGAAAACAAAAAATGTAAGGTCATAAATCTGTTCAATTTAGACAATAGATATTTTTGCAAGAGTTTCACGGATATTTAAAAAGGTGTAGGCTAGACTTGTGTGAGTTTAATAGATTTTTATGATTATAAGAGCAATGCATGTTTACTGTAGAAAATTTGGAAATTATGAAGATGAAAGCTAAAATCACCAGTAATCTCTACATTTGTCTCTTTTTTCCTGTGTATGAAATGGAGAAAGGGATGTGTGACTACTGTTCAATCTGTTGCCATAACAATTTGGAAAACTACTTTATCTAAACATTTGCAGACATTTTTTATAGACTGTAAATATTCTGTAATAGCCATTTGGTAATTTAATTAATTATAGCTCTAGTTTTGGATGTTTTACTTTTTCACGTTTTTTACTCTTTCACATTTTGTCTAGTACAGATTTTAAGTCTTTTTTTTCTGGCTACCTTTTGTAAGTTTTATTGTCTTTGCTAGATATTGGCTTTTGTATTTATTTTGACGTGTCTTACGTTCTCAGTGTGGCCAACCCAGTATACCAAAATTGCTTTGAATATGGTTTCTGTGATTAGAGAGGTTACATTTCAGAACTCCTGTTGGTAGAGACATGTCTTTTATTCTTATGGAGAGTTAAAGATAAATTTCATTCCAAATCTCTACATTTAGAAAAGCAGTAATGTCCTCTGTTGGTTAAAAATCCTCACCTTTCTTCTGGCATTAAGACTCAATAATAGGGGCTGGGCGCGGTGGCTCACTCCTATAAGCCCAGCACTTTGGGAGACCAAAGTGGGTGGATTACCTGAGGTCGGGAATTTGAGACCAGCCTGACCAACATGGAGAAACCCTGTCTCTACTAAAAATACAAGATTAGCCAGGCGTGGTGGCGCATGCCTGTGATCCCAGCTACTCGGGAGGCTGAGGCAGGAGAGTTGCTTGAACCTGGGAGGCAGAGGTTGCAGTGAGCTGAGATAGCGCCATTGCACTCTAGCCTGGGCGACAAGAGCGAAATTCCCTCTCAAAAAAAAAAAAACAAAAAAAACTCAATAATGGGAACATTTATTCTACTTTATGGAATAAAGTGTGGCCTTATTTAAAAAAAAAGACTCAACACTTTATTTTTAGTTGTGAGAGAGCCAGAATCTTTGATACTTGCCCTTGAGAGCAGTTAGGACTGAAGACTCTGGTATGAATTATACTAACCATTTTAGTCATTCTAAAATTCTGTAAGTTTGATTAAAAATAAAAGGTAATACGTACTTTTATAATTTCAGAAATGAAAGCAGTTTTAGAGTATTATTCAAAGACATGGAAAAGTAGGCCAAAAGTAATCTGTCTGTAGTTTAGGCATTACCACTTACAATAAATACATAAACTGTTTTAATACCAAAGTGTATTTTGCGTGGAGAAAAAAGTGAGTAAATTTAACTTTTCGTTTGACTTGGTTTGTAAAAGTTAAAAAGTGATTTAAAATAAAAGTTTACTCATTTAACAAACACTTTATGGTTGCTGTATTCCAGGCACTGTTTTAGTTACTGAGAAATTTTGAATGAAAAAACAACATCAACATTAACTAGAATGTTAAATGTTTATAATTTTTCCAAGATTTTACCATCCTTCTTCCTGGCACTCACAATTTGGTTCATTATACTTTCCAGAAAATACTTGGAAATATGCTTGGGGGGATGTAAAACTATCTTTGTAATGGTCTTTTTCTGTTTCTGCAGAGATCTCAGGAAGTTATAAACACTGATCTTATTCCTAATACCCAAATAAAAGCCCTCAACCGGGGGCTTAAAAAAAAAAACAACTCTGGTAAGTTCTTTCTTCACATATGCTTAACATTCTTTATTCACATCTTCACCTTCATGTTGAGAACATGGAATGGAATTTTAAGTAGATTCTAGAGAAAATGCCAGATTTTATCTACTGGCATATGTTCTTCTGGCCTATGTTTGTTATTCATTGTGGTAAATATGATTTCCTGTACTTTTATGGAAAAAATGCTTTCTGAAATAATTCAACCGTGGAATTGTTAGGTTAGGTGAGTTAAATACAATATTCAACTTCTAGAAATCCATTTCTCGTATTGAATTTTGAACACATCCTTTTAAAATTGGGAAAATTATTTTCCCTTAAAATGGCCTCAGCATGAGTGTGCTTTCAAAGGTAAAGTCTTTCGTTAATCCAGTGAGTACATATAATTAACCATTATTGAGAAGGATCTTAGGTAAAGTCTAACTGATGGTTTTTATTTTTTGACTAAGTACCGAGGAACAAATCCCCAAGTTTGAAACCAGAGTAATGATAATGGGGACTCTTCTACATGAGATAGCTTTAAGGATACACACATATTTTTAAAAAATGTGTGTATTTATTTGTGTGTGTGTGTTTATGAAATATATGAAATACGTTAACATTCTTAGATGAATAACAGTGAATGCCTAAATGCTATCTCATGTTTCTGTTTAGCCTTCAGTAGTGACTTTTTATTAGGCTAAAACCTGATTAACTTTTGTTAAATTTTATTGGAGTAAAACCCGATTAATTTTGCCTTGACCTACTTAAATAGTTAAAATGTGTAGTTGAAACATGCAGTTCTTAAGGAACTTCAGGTGCTTTATATTAGGTGTTAAGTGTCTTATAGTCAACCTCGTCACCCTTAGTTTCTTCATTTGTAAAATGAGAATAAAATGCCATCTATTATGGAAAATAGGAACACAGACTCAAAATTTAAAATACAACTTTATCAGTTTCTAAGAACAGTATGCAAGAAGAAGAGGGAGTATATGCATATAGCTTGAAGAGTTTAAACTTCCTCAGCTTATGGACCATTCAAAATTATTGGGTTTTCTGTTTTACTCTTATAACTTGAGACCCTTTCTGGGAAGGAATTGGGTTAGTCAGCAGAGGTGGGGAGACTTTGTGACATTTAGGTAAGGGAGAAGAGTTGAAGTCCTCTGGCATTCTGCAGAGAAGAGATCTTGAAGTCAGTAACCAACCTCAAGCTCTGTGTAAAAAGTACTGATAACAAGCTTTTGGAAGAATTACAGTATTTGTCCAGTGGTGAGGGGCAAAACGTAAGGGTCTTCATAGACTTTTCCTTCAGCTCGTAGTTGTCATTAAACACGTAGCTCTGTCTATTGTGGTGGCAGATTTCTTCACAGTCTCTTAGGGTAGTTTTGAGTATTCAAGAAAATAACCCACTTAAAATACCCAGCACACACTTGGCACCTAGGTTGAGATCAGTATTAGTACCTTGCTTTCATTTTCTCCCTATAACCTAGAACCATTTCAGGAAAAGCAGAATGCCATTGAGCAATTTATTTTCTTTTTTTTTGAGACGGAGTCTCGCTCTGTCGCCCAGGCTGGAGTGCAGTGGCCAGATCTCAGCTCACTGCAAGCTCCGCCTCCCGG
>NW_012118821.1:3771752-3772611 GCF_000951035.1 Colobus angolensis palliatus | reverse complement strand
GTTCATTCACTAGAAGTTCACCATTCCCTTGTGAGTTGAAACAGAAAAGCGGTGGAAGCAGTAACTTAGTACTTTCATTTAGGATTCCGCTGGGCATCGTTCGTCATTTAGGATTCTGCCGGGCATCGTTCGGGAAAACAGACATTTTTAAAACTTGTTTCACTTTTTTTTTTAACGTGGTGACTATTCATTTTTCTGCCTCTTAGGTTAGTATTTTCAGAAAAATACAGACAATGGAAAACATTTGAAATCTGAAATTATACAAAATATTTAGTTTCAGCATTTGTATACATATTTGCCAGGTTGGAAACAAGAATATAAGAATGGAAACCCTCTTCAGTGGTACAAAAACATTCAAGTTGCTAAGCTGCTAAGTTCTGGGTTAATTTAAAAAAAGAAAAAGAAAAATTCAAGTCGCAATGTATAAAACACAAATTGTAACTGTAGTACAGCATTAAAGTTTGTAAATTAGGAATGTAAATGCTAAAACATGCTATTTGTCATTTAGAAAAAGGCCAGGATTGGTATGTGTGTGAAGGTTTCCAGAACATTCTTTGTCAACAAGCAGAAGCCTTAAAGAACCTTGGAATAGGCCCAGAGTTAAAGGTGAGTACAGGGCCGGGCGCGGTGGCTCAAGCCTGTAATCCCAGCACTTTGGGAGGCTGAGGCAGGAGAATTGCTTGAACCCAGGAGGCAGAGGTTGCAGTGAGATGAAATCACGCCACTGTACTCCAGCCTGGGCAACAGAGCAAGACTGCATCTAAAAAAAAAAAAAAAAAGCTTGAGGACTGTTGGGAATATTGCAGTTACACCTCATTATTCTTTTATCTTTATATAGTACCTTACACATTACAAAGTG
>NW_012118821.1:3742844-3770372 GCF_000951035.1 Colobus angolensis palliatus | reverse complement strand
AGTGAGCTGAGATCCGGCCACTGCACTCCAGCCTGGGCGACAGAGCGAGACTCCGTCTCAAAAAAAAAAAAGAAAAAACCAGTTATTTAGCAACAAGTTGTTCCCTTGCTTCATATGCTTCATTGGAAACCAAGTGTTGAGAGGTCCAGCCTAGTTGAGGAGAGGGATTTAGGTGCATGTGAAATGAATATACGTGAATTTATATGGTGATATACTCACAAGTGAATTTTTTTTTTTTTTTTAAGAGTGGTAGTCTCGCTCTTGTTGCCCAGGCTGGAGTGCAGTGGCGCAATCTTGGCTAACTGCAACCTCCACCTCCCGTGTTCAAGCAATTCTCCTGTCTCAGCCTCCTGAGTAGCTGGGACTACAGGTGCACACTGCTACACCTGGCTAATTTTTTGTATTTTAGTAGAGATGGGGTTTCACCATGTTGCGCAGGCTGGGCTCAAACTCCTGAGCTCAGGCAATCCACCCACCTCGGTCTCTCAAAGTGCTAGGATTATAGGCATGAGCCACTGCACCCGGCCCTCATAAGTGATATTAAAGGCAAAAAGAGAACAGATAAAGATCAACGTGGACTGCAGTCACCGAGGAAAGATTTGTAGAGGAGCCTTTGCCGTTCAAACTGGTGGCTGGGGCAAGCCCAAACAGAACAACTACATTTCCAATGCATGGCCTAAATGGATGCTGGGCCTACCCTGAAAGGCGTTAAGTATTAAAAATTCAGAAGCATAAAGCAACAGAGGCTTACCCATAATAGTGTTTGCATTAGGTATGATAGCTGATAGTGGGGGTTTGTGATCTGGTTTCTGCTTACGTAGTCATTCTATGTATACATGTTTAGAAACGATTTTATATACTTACACTGTATAGCCGTAGCAGGGTTTATTCCTGTGTAACTTTATGCTCAACCTCATTAGGGGTTAATTCTGAAAACAATTTTTCTGAAATTAGCCAATGAGCATAACTGTTTAGACCTCATCAGCTGAGTGGCCTTATGCCATGTACACAGGCTCCAGAATCAGAACTGACTCCACATCCTATTGATAGTTTTTCTACTTACCGGCTGGGTAATCTTGGACAAGTTACTCATTTTCTTCAATGGTAAAATGAAGCTAATAGCTATCTTACAATATTGTGTTGGAGCTAAGGGATGCCTGGTACCTAGTAGATGATGAATAAATGGGAGAGTCTTTTTGTTGGTTTTTTTTTTCTTTGTGAGACAGGGTCTTGCTCTGTTGCCCAGACTGGAGTGCAGTGACCTGATCATGGCTCACTGCAGCCCCAACCTCCCAGAGTCGAGCAATCCTCCCACCTCAGCCTCCCAAGTAGCTGGGACTATAGGTGTGTGCCACCATACCTAGCTAACTTTTTGATTTTTTGTAGTGATGAGGTCTCACCATGTTGCCCAGGCTGGTTTTGAACTCCTGGGCTCAAGCAGTTTCTCCTGCCTCGGCCTCCCAGAGTCTGGAGATTACAGTAGTGAGCCATTGCCCGGCCGGAAGAGTCTTTTGCTTAGTGTTACTTTCACTTGGGACTGGTTAGTAAACCTGGTAACAACTTTGCCCCTAACTAAAAGTGTAGTCATGTATCAGTTGCTTTCCTACTCTGATCCTTAATTTACTAATATGCAAAAGAAAAGGACTCAACTAGGTTATTTTAATGTCTTTCTCTAAAATCTAAAATTAAGAAGGATTTTTTCAGCATTTCTCGTGTACCTGATACTATGATGATATTATAATTCTTTTTAAGGAAAAGCAGGTAAGAAGACATGTAGATGGAAGACTTAACCAGCCCTCCAGGTGATTCTGATGCACAGTTAAGCTTGAGAACCACTGGTTCAACATATTAATCCCCAATGTGCATTTTGTGGAACTCATGTTATGATAGATGCTACATACAGACACCAAAGATTTTGTTCTCAAATTGCGAATACCACATAAAACATTTACTGGAAATTTATATATAATATGTAAAATACAAGAGAGCTGTGCTGTAGATGTGCCTGTACATTTGTTGTCATAACCTGAATCATCCCCCACTCATTTCCCTTCCTCCTTAGAATGACGTTTTACATAATTTTTGGAAGCGCTACCTTCAGAAGAGCAAGCAGGCGTATTGTAAGAACCCAGTTTATACCACTGGAAGGAAACCTACAGTAAGTCACAAGTCTGAAAGCTGGGTTAAAAAACATGTCTGTTGAGATGCAGAGATGAAGATAGGTTCCTGACCAGTTTGAGTGTCTGAGATTATGATGCTTGTCAGAGGATTTTCAGTTAAGAGGCTTCTGTTACAGTCCAGAAGGACAGGGTCACTGACAATATAAATATGTTGGAGTTAACTTAAGATTTTTTTTAAAAAGGTTTTGCTAGAGTTGAGTAAATTCTTGTGTAAAGCAATACTAGCATCTCGCTAAAATCTTAGTGAATAAATAAGCAATAAGTAAAATATTAAGCTGATACATGAATTGGTAAGATAATTTCTACTTCAATTTTGAAAGGAAATGGGAACAATTACTTTTAATTAGAAGCATAGTTTTCTCAGGTATATCCATTAAATATTTCCTTAGTGCTTTGGATATAACTGTTTTGAGAACAATAAGAGGCCTGCTTCTGAATCCTGGTCCCTACTTTTGAGCTCTATTATCTTTCATGAGGTAAATTACTGAAAATGTGCAGAAGCAGCAAATTAACAAGCAAATACAGAGAGGGGGACAGTGGGGAAGGGTGCTATTTAATAAAAGGTTATCATGGAGGCCCTTGCTGATGAGGGAGCTGAAGTGATGAAGAAAGTGAGAGAGTAAACCATGGGATATCTAGAGTAAGAAATGCAGAATTTCAGGTCTTACCAAGACCAGTTGAATGCAGGTATGCATTTTAAGAAGTCTCTGGGTGCTTCCTATACACAGTACACTGAAGTTTGAGAAGCACTGGTGTAGATGAGAAGTGATGGTGGCTGGGACCAGGAGGTAGAACTGGAGGTGTTAAGTGATAGGATTCTATATAAAGTCTGAAGATAGAGCCAACAGAATTTCCTGATGGATTGGATGTGGGGTGTGGGAGAAAGAGAGGAATAGGAGTCAGAGTAAGGTTTTTGACCCGAGCAGCTGGAAGGAAGGAGTTGCCATCAACTGAAGGGTAAGTGGGCCAGGAAGATCAAGGGTTCCGTTTTAGACATGTTAAGTTTGAGACAGCTGTTAGCATCTGTGTTAGTCCATTTTCACACTGCTGTAAAAATACTACCTGAGACAGGGCAATTTCTAAACAAAAGAAGTTTAATTGACTCACAGTTCCACATGGTTGGGGAGACCCTAGAAAACATATAATCATGACCCAAGGATAGGGGAAGTAAGGCATGTCTTACATGGCAGCAGGAGAGAGAGCTCTCTCCCTCTTTTCTTTCTTAAGAAAAGAGACAGAGAGAGAATGTGTGTGTGTGAGAAAGCGCATACAGAGGGAAACTGCCACTTTTAAAACCATTAGATTGCATGAGAACTCCCTCACTATCATGAGAACAGCATGGGGGAAACCACCCCCATGATCCAGTCGCCTCTCACCAGGTCCCTCTCACAACATGTGGAGATTACAATTCGAGATAAGAAATTTGATTGGGGACAGAGCCAAATCATATCATTCTACTGCTGGCCGCTGCCAAATCTCATGTCCTTCTCACATTGCAAAATCAATCTTGCCTTCCCAACAGTCTACCAAAGTCTTAACTCATTCCAGCATTAACTCATTAACTCAGAAGTCCAAGTCCAAAGCCTCATCTGAGACAAGGCAAGTCCTTTCCACCTATAAGCCTGTAAAATCAAAAACAAGCTAGTTACTTCCAAGATGAAATGAGGTTACAGGCATTGGGTAAATGTTCCCAATCCCCATGGGATAAGTTGGCCAAAACAAAGGGACCACAGGCCCCATACAAGTCTGAAACCCAGCAGGGCATTCACTAAACCTTAAAGCTCCAAAATAAGCTTTGACTCCATGTCTCACATCCAGGCATGCTGATGCAAGGAGTGGTCCCACAAGGTCTTGGGCAGCTCTGCTCCTGTGACTCTGCAGGAGCCATGTGGTCCAGAGTTTCATGGACCAGAGTTGACTGTCTGTGGCTTTCCAAGCGCGTAGTGCAAGATGTCAGTGGATCTACCATTCTGGGGTCTGCAGGACGGTGGCCCTCTTCTCACAGCTCCACTAGGCAGTGCCCCAGTGGGGACTCTGTGTTGGGGCTCCAATCCCACATTTCCCCTCTGCATTGTCCTAGAAGAGGTTCTCCATAAGGGCCCTGCCTCTGCAGCAGTCTTCTGCCTGGACATCCAGGCATTTCCCTTCATCCTCTGTAATCTAGGCAGAGGTTCCCAAACCTCAGCTCTTGTCTTCTATGCACCCACAGGCCCATCACCACATGGAAGCTGCCAAAGCTTGAGGCTTGCACCCTCTGAAGCCCTGGCCTGAGCTATACTTTGGTGCCTTTTAGCCATGGCTGGAGCTGGAGTGGCTGGGATGCAGGGTGCTATATCCTGAGGCTACACAAAGTAGCTACGCCCTGGACCTGGCCTGCAAAACCATTTTTCCCTCCTAGGCCTCTGGGCCTGTGATGGGAGGGGCTGTCTCAAAGATCTCTGACATGTCCTGGAGACATTTTCCCCCCGTTGTCTTGAGTGTTAACATTCACTCCTCATTACTTATGCAGATTTCTATAGCCAGCTTGAATTTTCTTCCCAGAAAATGGGTTTTCTTTTCTACCTTGTGGTCCGGCTGCAAATATTCCAAACTTTTATGCTCTGCTTCCCTTTTAAATAAAAGTTCCAGTTTCAGATACTCTCTTTGTGAATGCACATGACTGAATGCTTTCAGAATCAGCCAGGTCACCTCTTGAATGCTTTGCTGCTCAGAAATTTTTTCTGCCAGATACCCTGAATTGTCTTTCTCAACTTCAAAGTTCTACAGATCTCTAGGGCAGGGGCAAAATGCCACCAGTCTCTTTGCTAAAGCGTGTAGCAAGAGTAACCTTTATTCCAGTTCCCAATAAGTTCCTCATCTCCATCTGAAACCACCTCAGCCTGGACTTCATTGTCCATATCACTATCAGCTTTTTTTTTTTTTTTTTTTTTTGAGATGGAGTGTTGCTTTGTTGCCCAGGCTGGAGTGCAGTGGCACCACCTTGGCTCAGTGCAACCTCCGCCTCCTGGGTTCAAGTGATTTTTGTGACTTAGCCTCCTGAGTAGCTGGGACTGCAGATGCATGCCACCATGCCCAGCTACTTTTTTGTATTTTTAGTAGAGATTGGGTTTCACCATGTTGGTCAGGCCCATCTCCACCTCTCAAAGTGCTGAGATTACAGGCGTGAGCCATCACACCTGGCCACTAACAGCATTTTGATCACAATCATTCAACAAGTTTCTAGGAAGTTTCAAACCTTCTTTGATCTTCCTGTCTTCTTCTGAGCCCTCCAAACTGTTCCAACCCCTGCTTGTTACCCAGTTCCAAAGTTGCTTCCACGTTTTCAAGTATCTTTATGGTGGTATTCCACTCCTGGTACCAATTTCCTGTATTAGTCTGTTTCCACACCCCTATAAAGATAGTACCTGAGACTGGGTAATTTATAAACAAAAGAGGTTTAATGGGCTTAGAGTTCTGCATGGCAGGGGCCTCAGGAAACCTTTTAAATCATGGTGGAAAGCAAAGGTGAAGCAAGGCATGTCTTCCAGCAGGAGAGAGAGAGCGTGCAGGGGAAACTGCCACTTTTAAAATGATCAGATCTCATGAGAACTTCCTCACTATCACGAGAACAGCCTGGGGGACACTTCCCCCATGATCCAGTCACTTCCCTCTAGGTCCCTCCCTCCAGACATGGGGATTACAATTCAGGAGATTTGGGTGGGGAGGCAGAGCCAAACCATAGCAGCATCCAAGAGGAAATTTCAAGTATGCAGTTAGATATAAAAGTCTGCAGTTCGGGAGAGAGGTCTGGGCTGGAGACATAAATTTTGAAGCTGTTAGTTTATATTATAATCATGAAATCTTAACATGCCATTGTTTGTAAGATACACCATTATTTTAAGTACTGTTAAGAAAGAAAAGAGTGCTGCAAATTCAGTTGTGACATGCCAGTGATTGTAAGATAAATCTCAATTTCTAGGATGTTAAAATGTGGTATGGGGGGTACATTTTACAATTTGAAGATAGTAGCTAGTATTTAAAACCATAAGACCAGATGACATCACCAAGGTGTGAAGACAGGGAGAGGACCAATAACTTAGCTCTACGTCATTCTAGGGTTAAGATGTTTGGGATAAAAAGGAACCGGCAAAAAAATTCTTAGGAACAATGTGAAGTAAGAGGACAGCTGAGAGAATGAGCACTCTGGAAACCAAGGGAACAAAGTGTTTCAAGAAGAGAACAGTGATCCAGCTGTGATAAATGCTGTCACTAGGTCAAGAAGGAAGAGGGCTGCAAAGTGGTTAGTGGAGCAGTGGGATCAAAACCTTGATTGGAATGAAATATAAGGTAGACTGAGAGGAGAGAAATTGGAGACAACAAATCTGGACTTTTTCAAGGCATTTTGCTGCAACAAGTACAAAGAAATTCCATGGTTTCTGGGGTCAAGGGAGAGCTTTTAAAAAGTGGGATAAATGGTAGCATATTTGTGTAGTGATAGGAATGATGCAGGAGAGAAGAAAAATTTGCAATGGAGAGAAAAAGTTGATGTGAATCTTTGAACAGATATCTTTGAATATACAGAGAGGTGGGATCAAGTGTGCAAATAGAGAAACTGGGTTTAGACAGGAGTTTGAATCGTCCAGAAGAATCAGGCAGAGGCAGAATATGTGGTAGAGTTGCTGGCAGTGGTTACCTGTGGGAACCTGTGGAAGTTTTCTCAGTGTGTTCATGCTCATCAGCCAGCTTTCTGGTGTGGCCTCCTTCTGATGGGGCTTCCCTGTGGGGAGGGGATGTGCTTGCCAGAAGACAC
Organism: Colobus angolensis palliatus; assembly: GCF_000951035.1. NCBI lineage: Eukaryota > Metazoa > Chordata > Mammalia > Primates > Cercopithecidae > Colobus > Colobus angolensis. The sequence goes on along the minus strand of NW_012118821.1, from coordinate 3,763,403 downwards.
AAGCATCTTATTTCATTCGGAGTTTTTTTTTTTTTTTTTCTTCATTGTCGTGTGAGTCTCTTTACCAGGAGTCTTATCTTCCTGTAATAAGATCAAGTTTATTGGCTTGCAAGGTTGAAATCATGGCTTTTTGACTGTGATTGGTTTGCCTAGGTAATGTCAGCTAATGAGGTATTTAGGTAGCCAGCCAGCTGACCTTTGTAGGGACACTCTGGCATTTCAACAGTACATATGTGAACAGTTAAACAGTGGTATAAGATAGTATATCCTTGTTGATTACGTGTTACAAATCATATGTGCTATAGGAGTTCAAGGAAAGGAGAAATCACTGAAGAGTGGGTTGGAAAGATGGCATGATGAGTAAGTAATAAGTTAGAGGGAAGAAAAGGGATAGTTCAGGCGGGTGAACCAGAGTTAACAAAGATACCAAGCAAAAATTCCCCAGGTAGGTTTGGTAAAAAGAAGCCAGCCAGCGTGTGTGGAGTCACTGATGTGCAATGTTTTCAGTGCTGAAGATATTAGCGCTGTAAGAGAGATGTTCATGGAAGAAGGAGACCTGATGGCAGGGCTGGCAGCTGGTTTCCTCGCCCATCCTTGTCTGTGGTTCTTCTCCAAGAAGCACTGCTGGGAGCTGTCAGGAGCTTGTTTCAGAAGTAAAGGGGACTTGGCAGACAGTTGCAGTTTTCTAGGAGTGGTTTCTTTTAGGGTGTTTGTGATAGTCGGGAGTTGTGTAAGTTCACAGAAATTAACTGTTTAAAACTGTTATGCAATGATTTTATTTATATTATTTTGCAAACAGGTATTAGAAGATAATCTAAGTCATTCAGACTGGGCTAGTGAGCCTGAGCTGCTAAGTGATGTCAGCTGTCCTCCTTTTCTTGAAAGTGGAGCGGAGTCTCAGTCTGACATCCACACTCGAAAACCTTTCCCCATCAGCAAAGCATCACAATCAGGTAAAAATGAGAACCAAACCTTTTAGAATTTTGAAGCTGGTATGTCCCTTAAAAATAATTTAGTCTAATCTTCTGATAATCCAAGGAAAGGGACTTGGTCTAGCAAGGAAGAATGACTTGCTCAATCATATGGCTAAGACAAACTAAGTGAAATCTTAACAGTTTTTTAAAAGGCACATTGTCTCCATGTGAGTTTTTTGTGTGTGACTTTAAAGGGACATAAAGTTCGAGTGGATCCAGAAAGAAGGAGGCTAGTTCAAAGAGATCATGTATGTGTGGGCTCAGAGTTTTCAAAGAAAAGTTGTAGCGGAAGAATTTTATCATGTATCCGTATAGTAAAATAGACAAAGATGATATGTCCAATTTCTAAGCACAGACTAAAGCAAGCTGAGTAAAATTTACCTTGCTACATATGTGTTTTACTTTCTGATGTAATCCCATAACTTGAAATAAATAAGGAATATATTTAAGATTAAAATATTAGGCCTTCCTCCTAAAGAATTCATTCATTTTAGTTGTTCCTTCACTACATTTTTTTTTTTTTAGTTGATGGAAAACAGACCAGGCTTTCCAAACCCTCTGGTATTAGGAATTGTTTACTGCTATCTGAGTTAAGTGTAGTTATATAAAATTTTCAACAAACATTCCTTGCCCTCCAAAGATTAAGAATTCCTTTATCAGTTTATCCACATCTGTTGCTGGACTGCACAGTGACATGGATATCAGATAAGTTACTTTTTGTGTACAGTGTTAGGATCATTGACTAATTGGGCAACAAGGAATTTCTAGAGTTTTCTTCTCCACCTTTTCAGAGAGGCCTGAGCTCAAATAGTCCCAGAAGACCGTAACTGTAAAACCATCGAACCTTTTTAAAAAAGTATATTATCTCCCTTTAAAGCGTCATGATTGTTTTGTTCACCTATGTTTAATGGTTTTGTTTGCTTATTTGTTTCTGGTTTTGTTTTTGGTTTTTGGAGACGGAGTCTGGTTCTGTCACCCAGGCTGGAGTGCAGTGGCGCAATTTTGACTCACTGCAACCTCTGCCTCCCAGTTTCACGTAATTCTCCTGCCTCAGCCTCCTGAGTAGCTGGGATTACAAGCATGCACCACAATACCTGGCTAATTTTTGTATTTTTAGTAGAGATGGGGTTTACACCATGTTGGTCAGGCTGGTCTTGAACTCCTGACCTCGTGATCGGCCCGCCTCGGCCTCCCAAAGTACTAGGATTACAGGCGTGAGCCACCATGCCTGGCCTGCTTGTTTTTTTGTAAATGATGATCCCTAGAGCTTTCTTTTAGTTTTTACAGTAAAAGTAATCATTGACCGGGCGCGATGGCTCACACCTGTAATCCCAGGACTGGGAGGCTGAGGTAAGCAGATCACTTGAGGTCAGGAGTTCAAGACCAGCCTGGCCAACATGGTGAAACCCCATCTCTACTAAAAATACAAAAATTAATTAGGCATGGTGGTGTGCACCTATAGTCCCAGCTTCTTGGGAGGCTGAGGCAGAATTGCTTGAACCGGGAGGCAGAGGTTTTAGTGAGCCAAGATTATACCACTGCACTCCAGTGTAGGCGACAGAGCAAGACTCTATCTCAAAAAAAAAAAGTAATTATTAATGAAACTCAGTATAAAACTATAAAATGCAGATAGTCACAAAGAAAATGAAATCACCAGTTATTGTACCCGCCAGAAATTACCACTATTGCTATTGTAGATCATTCCAGAAAGTTTTTCTTCATGTATGTATAGGGAGTTTATTTGGTTTTTGTAAAAATTTGAATTATTTCTTCATTCTTTAAATTTTTAAATCAAAATTCTACAAATCATTCCATAAATCTTGTTATAAAAAATTGCAAAAATAAAAAATTGGTTAAAGTTGTAGTTCACCAGTCATGGCCATGGACTACACCTATTGTAATCCCAGCATTTTGGGAGACCAAAGAGGAAGGACCAGTTGAACCCAGGAGTTCAAGACCAGCCTGGGCAACATAGCGAGACCTCCATCCCTCAAAAAATAAAAAAATTAGCTAGGCATGGTGGTACACGCCTATGGTCCCAGCTACTCAGGCGGCTGAGGTTGTAGGACTGCTTGACCAGGAGGTCGAGGCTGCAGTGCGCCGTGATCATGCCACTGCCCTCTAGCCTGGCCGACAGAGCAAGACCCTGTCTTAAAAAAAAATAAAATTTGTAGTCTACCTTCAGCTAATGTCCTATTCCCAAGAGGCATTCATTTTCAACTCTTGTAACTTCCGTATTTCTGTATCACATGCTTCTAGTATTACATCTTGATTTCTGGTTTGGGACATTAGCTATTGGATTCCATTTTAGCTCTTTCACACATTCCTCACTGTCCCTTATCTTCACATAGTCACCAGTACATGAGTGTACATTTCTCATTCTCTCTCTTCCCAATATAATTACTGTGATTTTTTACTAGATCAGTATTTACTGCTTAAATTATTATAAATGTATAAACATTATTTAGACTGAGCCATATAGCTTACTATGATTACTTTTTCTGTATATCCTGTGGTTTTCTTAGAGTTGATCATTGTTATTTACTTAGTTTTCTGTTTATCACTAATCTATAATTTATTACTAATGTATCTCCACACTTCCTCCCAGTTCTTATAATCTCTTAATACCTTACATAGTCTATCAATTTCATCTTCTGAAAGAAGTCTCCGTGGAGCCTCTGATCTGCTCTGATCTAGAATGATGTCTCTGGACCTGTGGCCAGGCTGACTTCAGGATCTCTGTGGTTTTTTTTGTTTTGTATTGTTTTTTTGAGATGGCGTCTTGCTCTGTTGCCCAGGCTGGAGTGCAGTGGTGCGATCTCGGCTCACTGCAAGCTCCGCCTCCCAGGTTCACACCATTTTCCTATCTCAGCCTCCTGAGTAGCTGGGACTACAGGTGCCCACCACCATGCCCGGCTAATTTTTTTTGTATTTTTAGTAGAGACGGGGTTTCACCGTGTTAGCCGGGATGGTCTCGATCTCCTGACCTTGTGATACCTTGGTCTCCCCAAGTGCTGGGATTATAGGCATGAGCCACCGCCGCCTAGCCAGGATCTCTCTTTACCACCATCCTGAGATTCTATCATTTTTCTTTTGTTTGAATTTTTTATTTTCCACATGCCATTTCTGCTTTCCTGGATTACCTTCTCATTTTTGTAGAGCATCTTTTATTTCACAGAGAATATTAATGATATTTCACCCCTGACTTGATTGTTTTGGCCTCTGCTTTTTGTAAGAAAGGCTTTAAATGTTTAGTGAGCCTAAGATAGCTATTCGTACTTAACCATGGAGACTAAAACGTTGATAGAAGGCTTTGTTTCCACGGTGAGACTTGTCAGCTGTGCTCTGTATGCAAGGTTATTTTCTCAGTGAACCCCAGCATTATCATCTTTAACTCTTTTTCCCCAGAACTGATCAGATTCCTCAGAGAAATCTCTTTGAGTCTTCTGTTCGGCAGATTTGGAATCCTGCCTGTCACTGTTCTGGGAACTGGTTAGGCAGAAGAAGGCCCGAGGGGAATGGAGGATTGTTTTAGTATTCAGTATGTAAACTTTCACTTACGCCTCCTGTTTCCACTTCTCGACGGTGCATGTGACGGGCATGCCTTATTCTAGAGACCCTTCTCTCTGGAGAAGAAATTTCCAGTTTTTGGCCAAGACTAGGGAGGGGCATCACTTGGATGCATGGATTTGGGATAAGAATCTGGATGTCTGGCTGGGCGTGGTGGCTCACGCCTGTAATCCCACCACTTTGGGAGGCCAAGGCAGGTGAATCACGAGGGCAGGAGATTGAGACCATCCTGGCCAACATGGTGAAACTCCATCTCTACTAAAATACAAAAAATTATAGATGGGCATGGTGGCACCCGCCTGTAGTCCCAGCTACTCAGGAGGCTGAGGCAGGAGAGTGGCTTGAACCCAGGAGTTGGAGGTTGTGGTGAGCTGAGATCACGCCACTGCACTCCAGCCTGGGCAACTGAGTGAGACTCCGTCTAAAAAAAAGAGAATCTGGATGTCTAACTGCTTCTTAATTTGGATTTTAAGCAGTCATCCTGGTGTTAGGCCTGGCTTCATCCAGTTTCTAGGAGTATGAGTGTCTGCAATTCCTGAGCCTTCTTTAGGGATCCGCAGTGAAAACTGCTTTGTGGCATTCCCTACTGCTAGCTTTGAATCTAGCTTTCTCAGGACTGCTAAGCCAGTAATCACCTATCTGTATGCTTTCTGACTTCTAAAATTTTATTGTTCTTGTCACCTTTTTCATGTTGTCCTCAGGTTTACGTGTTTCAAAAATTATCTTTATAATTGTTGTAGCAGGAGAGCGCAGAGGCTAACATGTGTTTTCAATTTGCCACCTTCACTGGAAGTCCTTACATATTATAAGGAATATACAAAAAATTGTGTATGTGTACGCACACACATTTGTTTTATGGAAATCTGTGACTTTATATATTCATTTAAAACTGATGGTCCTTAAACTTCAGCATCCATCGGAATCAACGGAAGAGCTTGTTAAACCTCAGTAATTTGCATTTCCATTAGGTTCTTAGGTGATACTAACACTGCTGGTCCAGGAGTATACTTTGAGAACCACTGATCTAAAAGTGTTATGGATATTGTTTTGTAGTATACCATTGCATGGAGTTATTTAATTAAACTTCTATTGCTGGCATTTAGGTTGATCTAAATTTTTTTTATATTATAAACAGTGCTGTGACAACATTCCTTGATCCTAAACCTTTGCATGGCTATCAAATCATTTCACTGAGATGAAATCTTCAAAGTAGAACTGTTGGGCCTATTTGCACACTGGGTTTCTACTCTGTGCTAGAGACTGTTCTGGGCACTGGGACGTAATATGGTGGCAAGACCGTCCGCCTTCTAGGTGTTTATATTGTAGTAGGAGAAGATAGGCAATAAATGACCAAATAAAGAACATTTTAGTTGCTGATAAGTGCCATGAAGAAAGGACTTCCAGAATTTGGAGAAAGGGATTTTGAGGAGTGATTTTGAGAGTTTATGTTTAAGAAAGCGTAGATTCTCAGGGTCATTCCTAGTCCTGCTTCTTTATCTACCCTTACTCTTTATGTGACTTCACCTAATACCATAGCTTCAACCAACCACCAACTATATGCTGAAACTAAAATTCGTATCTCTAGTCCCACCTCTCCTCCAAAGTACAGATTCTTACATTCAGCTGCTGACTCAACATTTCTATTGATGTATTTAACACATGTAATTCTTTTGTTGTTGTTGTTGTTGTTGTTGTTGTTGTTGTTGCTGTTGAGAGGGAGTCTCGCTCTTTCGCCCAGGCTGGACTGCAGTGGCGCTATCTCCACTCACTGCAAGCTCCGCCTCTTGGGTTCACGCCATTCTCCTGCCTCAGCCTTCCGAGTAGCTGGGACTACAGGCGCCTGCCACCATGCCCAGCTAATTTTTTATATTTTTAGTAGAGACGGGGTTTCACCGTGTTAGCCAGGATGGTCTCGATCTCCTGACCTCGTGATCTGCCTGCCTTGGCCTCCCAGAGTGCTGGGAGTACAGGCATAAGCTACCGCACCTGGCCAACACATATAATTCTGATATTGTGATTTTGCTCATCAAACCTGATTTTTTTTTTTTTTTTTTTTGCCATCTTCCTTGTCTTGGTAAATGACAGTACATTCTACTTGTTGCTCAGGCCAACAACCTCAGAATCATACTTGTTTTCTCCTTTTCTCTCATGCTTCACATCCAATCTAGCAGCAAATCCTTTGACTCGGCCTTTAAAATCTGTCTAGAACCCAACCATTTCTCACTAGCTGCAGTGCTACCACTCCAGTCCAAGTACCAGTCATGGGTTTCCTGGAAGAGTGGACTTCCATGTCTACTCCTGCCCTCCCATAACTCCATTCTTCCCACAGCAGCTGGAGTGACCTCATACATAAACGAGGTCCTGTTGTTTCCATGTTTTAAAACTCTCCAGAAACTTCTTATACTTAGAATAAAATCCAAAGTATAAATCATGACCTACAAAATTCTACATAATATAGTTCTTACTCTCTCTTCAGTATCATTCCTGCTACTTTCCCTCAGAAATTTCTGTTCTTATAAAGAAAAACAGGTTTAATGGACTCACAGTTCCACATGGCTGGGGAGGCCACACTATCATCGCAGATTTATGTAGAAACTGTATTTTGTAGCATCCCATGATGCTGTCACTACACTGGCCTTTTTGCTGTTCCTGCAGTTCACTCCTGCTAATATACTTGGTATTCTTCCCGACATCCTTAAGACTTACTTTCTGAATTAATTCAGGTCTCTGCTCAAATGTCACCTTCTCAGTGAGGTTTCTCTGACTTCCATATAAAATAGCACATCTCTCTTCCCTTCCCATCACTTTATATGACTCTACATTGCTGTTTTTCTATGTAGCATCACTATCTGTCAATTGTATTTTTTTTTTTTTTTTTTGAGTTAGGGTCTCTCTGTGTTGCCCAGGCTAGTCTCGCATTCTTGGGCTCAAGTGATCCTCCTGTCTCATCTTCCCTAGTAGCTGGGATTACAGGTGCACACCATGGCACCTGGCTCTGCCAATTGTATTTCTTGTTTGTTTATTGGTCTGTCTCCAATTACTAGAATATAGGTTCTAAGAGAGATGAGACATTGTTCACTTGTCACTTCCTGAGACATGGAAGAGTGGCACAAAGAATGAGATGAATAAGCATCCGGTGAATGAATGAAGATACCATAATGTCATATGGTAGAGGATACTTGGAGGATGGGGATGGGAGGAGGTGCTGCTCTAGCTAAGTTTTGGAGTTTTGGAGAGGCCTTGTAGAGAAGGGGACTTGGGAGTTGAGGCCAGAGTCAAAGCAGTTACACATCTTTTGCTGTGCATTGTAATTGCATATCCTTTCCTTTATTTAAAAAATTGTTTATGTTCACTATTAAAAAGATCAAACAGTTCAAATCCTTTTTTTTATTTATTTTATTTTTTTATTTTTGAGACTAGAGTCTCGCTTCGTTACCCAGGCTGGAGTGCAATGGCGCGATCTCGACTCACTGCAACCTCCACCTCCCAGGTTCAAGCAATTCTCCTGTCTCAGCCTCCCGAGTAGCTGGGATTATAGGCATCCACCACCACACCCAGCTAATTTTTTGTATTTTTAGTAGAGACGAGGTTTCACCATGTTGACCAGGCTGGTTTCAAACTCCTGACCTCAAGTGATCTGCCCACCTTGGCCTCCCAAAGTGTTAGGATTACAGGTGTGAGCCACTGTGCCTGGCTCAAATCCCTCTTTAGAATCCTGTCCCATCCCACTCCCACAGATATCCCATGATTACATTTTTGGCTGATTTTATTCTAGTCCTTCATTACTCTTTATTGCCAAATGGCTCTTTGTAAAGGTTTTATAACTAGTTTTAAGATATTTGTATTACTCTATTTTCTTACTGCTATGAAAAAATACCCGAGACTGGGTCATTTATACAGAAAAATAAGTTTAATGGACTCACAGTTCCACATGACTGGGGGTGCCTCACAATCATGGTAGAAGGTGAAGAAGGAGCAAAGGCACATCTTACATGGTGGCAGGCAAGATGAGCGTCTGCAGGGGAACTACCCTTTATAAAACTATCAGATTTCGTGAGGTTTATTCACTCTGATGAGAACAGCATGGAAAAATCCCGCCCCCGTGATTCAGTTACTTCCCACCAGGTCCCCCCCATGACACGTGGGAATTATGAGGACTACAGTTCAAGATGAGATTTGGGTGGGGACACAGCCAAACCATGTCAATATTTAAAATGCCTGTTTAGATTTTTTGTTGTTTTTCTTTTGTTATCCAAGTAGTTACCTGGATTTTTAAAAATCTCCATTTATCTCCTAAGAAACGTCTGTCTGCTCTGGATCTCTGGATGGAGTTGAATACTCAAAACGAAAGGAGAAAGGAATTGTGAAGATGACCATGCCACAGACACTTGCCTTCTGTTATTTGTCCTTACTTTGGCAGAGAGAAGCTATAACACTTTCAGATCTTTTGAGGTTAGCTAGACCTCTTGTGTGATAATGTTTTTGCTGGTTACTACATGAACTAAGTAGACAAACTTTGGATATTTTGATTTTTATAAGAAGGCCTAACTTGAGGAAGGAACTGGAAAGGTTGAGTAGCCTGAATTCTAATTTGGAAATGTAATCCCCCCTGGGCTAGTAATTCATCTTGATTTTCTTATTTATGTAGTAGAAATTATAGTACTTATCACACATGGGCTGTTGGAAAATTAAGTATCTAATCTTTTGAAGAGAAAAGTGACATTTAAGCACTTGAGTAATATTAGTAAATATTTTTCATTTCTAAGAAAAGATAAACAGATTATTTTTTTTTTTTTTTGAGACGGAGTCTCGCTCTGTCGCCCAGGCTGGAGTGCAGTGGCCGGACCTCAGCTCACTGCAAGCTCCGCCTCCCGGGTTTACGCCATTTTCCTGCCTCAGCCTCCCGAGTGGCTGGGACTACAGGCGCCCGCCACCTCGCCCGGCTAGTTTTTTGTATTTTTTTAGTAGAGACGGGGTTTCACCGTGTTAGCCAGGATGGTCTCGATCTCCTGACCTCGTGATCCGCCCGTCTCGGCCTCCCAAAGTGCTGGGATTACAGGCTTGAGCCACCGCGCCCGGCGAACAGATTATCTTTACATTAGCAAAATGGTTATTCATAGTTATACAAAACCATATGTTGGTGTTAAGAGCTAAAATATAGGTGGTCTGTGTTTATAAGGAAAAGTTGAAGACAAAACTGTTGAAAGGATGTGTTATCCAGATAGTAAGCGTTTATATTTTTCAGGGTAATCTACAGAGTGTTTTGGTTAATGTAAGAATTTCTCATTTAATAGATGTGCCAAAATTGTTAATGTGCTGATTTTTTTCTCCTTGCTTTCTATGTGTTCTGAATGGTAACATTTGGGTTTCATCAATGTGTAGAGTGCGTCTAAGAGCACAAATTATGAACCAAACTGCTGGGTTTGAATCCTGGCTCTGCCACTTATTTATTATATGACCTTGAGTAAGTCATTTAATTTCTCTCTGCTTTTGTTTCCTCATTGGTAAAATGGGGCTAAGAGTAATAACTGCCTCATAGGGTTGTAACTACTTTCAATAATTAGTGCTACATGGAAAGCACTTAGAGCAGTGTCTGGCACATAATAAGAGCTCAATGCTAGTCATTATTGTTTTTGTTTTCATCATCACCACCATCATCATCATTATTGGCACAGCCCCTTTGATTAAATATAATGCCTCCAGTAAATGATGATAGTGCCTTTGAATTTGGCCACATCAACCAAATAAAAACGCTTTCCTCAGGTCTGATTAACTCTGCAAGCAGATAGCCCATGATTCAGTGAATTTTACTGTTAATTTAAAAACCTGATCTCTCTTTGTATGCCCCCATTGGGTGATCTCATCTTTTCCCAAGGCTTTAATTACCACTATATGCTGATGACTCTCAAATTTATATCTCTAGCCCAGACTTGTCTACTGAGGGCCAGACCCATAGATTCATATATACAGCTGCCTACTGGACACGGCTACTTAGATGTCTTTATGGTATCTCAGAATCAGCATGACTAGAGGTTCATCATCTGTCTCCTTGATCCAGCTCCTTCTCCAGTGTTCTCTTTCTTAGTAAATGCCATCCACCCTGTTGCATCCTATCCAGAAGCCTAGGGATCATCCTTGACTCTTGCCCCTCTATGTACACTGTTGGTCTTTATGTCCACTCAATTATATGTCCAAAAACTCAAAAAACCATTCTTCTCTGCATTCCCTCTCTCTCTGTCCTCTTTACCCTCATTTCGATTGCTTAACAGTCTCTCAGCTGAGCTCAGTATCTGTAATCTTGTGTCATTTCTATCCATTTTCCTCCTGATAAGCAGAAGGATCTTACAAAAACATAAATCTAATCATGTCATTAGAGCTGGATGAAGGAGCTAGCCCTCCTACCCAGGACAATCTATAAGGGGCTAACAGAACTCTCCTAGAAGTCTAACAAAATGGAGAAAGTCATATTTACCTGGAATTTTTCTCAGGGAGAATATTATATGTGGTTGAAAGAACAGGGGTAAGATACTACCCACCCATCTTCTCTCCCTCCCTCACTCTTTTCTCTTCTCTCTCTTTCCCTCTCCTCCCTCACCAGGGGGAATTCTAAAATGCCTTCAAGGAGATTAAATCTAGTTAGCTGGAGGGCTTTTGTTTTGCCCTGTGGAATATACAAGTTTGGGAACAGAGCTTAGTTGCTTGGGGCAATAGGAGAAGAGACTGTCACCGTATTCTTTCTTTGCTTTTCTCCCAGAAAGAGCTCTAAGTCATAAGGTCTCAAAATGTGGCCTTCAGTATCACCTGGGAACTGGTTAGAAATGTGAATTCTTAGACCTCTCCTATACCTTCTGAATCAGAAACCCTGGGGTAGGACCTGGTAATCTCTGCTTTAAAATAAGCCCTTCAGGGGATTTTTTTTTTTAATTGTTTATTTTTATTTTTTTGTAGAGATGGGGTCTTGTGATGTTGCCCAAGTTGGTCTCAAACTTCTGGCCTCAAGCAAGCCTCCTACCTTGGCCTCCCAAAATGTTGGGATTGTGGCGTGAGCCACCATGCCTGGCCCAGGGGATTCTTATTGATGGTAAAGTTTAAGAACCACTGCCAAACTTTGAAAAAATATTTAAAGAACACTGGTTTTAAGGGAGTACATTATTAGCCTGGCCAAAGTACCCACATACCTTAACACTGTGCATGTCACTCCCTTTTTAAGTCCTCTAGCAGCATCCACAGTCCTTAGCATAAATTTATTACCCTGCAAATAGCCTGTAAAGGACCCTGCCTACCTAGCAATAATGGCTTTAATAAATAAAAATAGGCAGCATTTATTCATTCTGTGAATTTGTATTGAATATCTACTATATGCAGATGGTGTTCTGGCATCTAGACCCTTATGATGCAGTTGTGAATCATATAGGTCCAATCCTTGCTGTCATGAATTTCAAGACCAGAGGAGGACACAGAAAACAAACACATAAGTATGGTTGGTGCAAAGATCATTGAGGTTAATGGCAAAAACCACAATTACTTTTGCATCAACCTGATAAGTAAGAAAAGGATCAGACAGGGAAAGGCTATTCAGAAAATTGAAATTGGATGGTGTGATAGAAAATGACTAGATGGCTACTCTAGATTGGTTATTTGGGAAGGCCTCACCAAGAAGGAGGCATTTACTCTGCACCTTAAATGAAAATAGAGCCAGTGTGAATATCAAGAGTACGATAGACCTCACTTACCACAGAGGATATATTCCAAGACATTGGATGCCCGAGAATGTAGATAGCATGGAACCCTATACACACTGTGTTTTTTCCTGTGCATACATTCCTGTGATAAAGTTTAATTTGTAAGTTAGGCATAGTAAGACATTAATAATAAAATAGAATAATTATTACAGTGTACTGGTACTACTACTCTTGAGCTTTGAGGCTGTTGTTAAGTAAAATATAAGGGGTACTTGAATGCAAGCACTGCAACACTCTGACAGTAGATCTGAGAATGAGCCAATGAACTACGAGTAACTCGTGGCTGGGTGGCGCCTACAGCTTGGCTGTGCTGGACAAGGAGAGTATTCGCGTCTCACATGGGTCAGAGAGAGATGACGTAATATTTCATCATGCTCTTTAGAATGGCATACATTTTAACACTTATGAAACCATGCAACACAAAAAAGAGGATGAGTGGGGACTGCTGTACTGGCATTCCAGGTAGAGGGAGGTTGCTTTTGCCAAGCCCTAAAGCAAGAGCCGTGTGATGAAGGAGCAGAGGAGAGCTAGTGTGACTGGAGTCAGAATTCTAAAGCAGAGTAGGAGGATGAGAGTGAACAGATCATCAGAGGTAGATATCTGTCTTTGTAAAACAAGTTAGGAATTTGGATTTTTAAAAATTGAGGTGTAATTTATATAATAATAAAATTCACCGTTTAACAATATACAATTCAGGCCGGGCACGGTGGCTCACGCCTGTAATCCCAGCACTTTGGGAGGCTGAGGCGGGCGGATCATGAGGTCAGGAGATCGAGACCATCCTGGCAAACACAGTGAAACCCCATCTCTACTAAAAAAAAAAAAAAAAAATTAGCCGGGCATGGTGGCGGGCGCCTGTAGTCCCAGCTTCTCGAGAGGCTGAGGCAGGAGAATGGCGTGAACCTGGGAGGTGGCGGAGCTTGCAGTGAGCAGATCACACCACTGCACTCCAGCCTGGGTGACAGAGCGAGACTCCATCTCAAAGAAAAAAAAATATATATATATATACAATTCAGTAGTTTTCAAAACGTTTTCAAAGTTTACAAAGCTGTGCATCCTGTTTTCAGGACACGTCACTCCAGAAGGAAACCTCATACCCAGGTGGACTCCGGGTTTTAAGTGTGACAGTAAGCCCCTGGAAGGTTGCAGCAGGAGAGATACAATCTGATTGATGTTTTTTAAAGATCATTCAGGCAGCTGTGGAAAATGAGCTCTAGGAAGGGAAGAGTGGAAGCATGGAGACCAGGTGGTCTTTTGCTATCCTCCAGGCAAGAGATAGTGGCTTGGATTATGGCAGTGGTAATGGTGACTGGGTTCAGGATCTGTTTTACAGGTAGACACGACTTAACTCTAATTCAGTGCTTTTTCAGTGATCTTAGATGAAGGATGAGTTTATTAAATTTCTAACCCTTCATAGATTGAAACTTCGGAAAATTACATAATTATAAGTAGAGACAGTGTTTCCAGGGGACAAGGCTAAAGTCTGTTGGTCAGGAGAGGCATATGAGATGCTTTTAATCTATGCCAATTTTTCTATCAACTTCCTGGACTGATCTAAAGAACCAGTTGATAATACCTAGGAAGGGAAATAGATTGTTCAGAACTTTGAGTAAGCAGCTTTTTTTTGTTTTGTTTTTGTTTTTGTCTGGGGAGGAGGGAAATAAATACTTTTCTAAAAGGAACTTCAAAGTTAAAAAGAAAAAAACTTTGAATGAGGCTAAGAGCAGAACTGTTTATAAATGGTGAAAAAAACTGTTAGAACTCCAGATGCCAAAGACCTGCTCTTTGCGGACATTTCTGCTTCCCCTAGGCAGGTCTCATTTCTTCTGCTCCCCCTAGGCAGGTCTCATTTCTTCTGCTCCTATGGATCTGACTGTGCCTCTGTTGTGCTGCTTGAGACAGTGCCTCTGCTGACTCATGTACAGGCTGTTTGACCTATTAGGGTGGGAGTGCGGAGGACCCTTCATCTCTTACTTCTCTCTGCAGACTCCTAACACTCCACACAGTCCTGGCATGTGTTATCACATAGTGAAGACTACATAAATAATGAGCACATTAACATAGTGGAATACTAGGTAGTTTAAAAAGTGACAGATACACGTTACATCTTGTATATAAAATAATATTAAACCAAAAACATAATTTCAAAATAATACAAATACTGATTACTACACATAAATACTTTTATATAAACTAAATATACTAATAAAAATTTACCTGGGGAAGCCTTAACACCATTTTTATATAAATATTTCATTCTCAACTTTCAGTAGACTAAAAATTAAAGCACATTTTTAATTTGAAATTAAAGTTGAGGCTGGGCCTGGTGGCTCACTTCTGTAATTCCAGCACTGTGGGAGGCTAATCAGGCAGATCACCAACCTGGTGAAACCCTGTCCCTACTAAAAATACAAAAATTAGCCAGGCATGGTGGTGGGTGCCTATAACTAATTCTAGCTAATCGGGAGGATGAGGCAGGAAAATCACTTGAACCCGGGAGGTGGAGGCTGCAGTGAGCTGAGATCATGCCACTGCATTCCAGCCTGGGCGACAGAGTGAGACTCCAACTTAAAAAAAAAAAAAGTTGAATCAGTTTTGTCCTTTAAGTGCTACAAAGCTGAAAGCCAAATGTCAGCCCAGCTCTAGCAACAACAAAGTCTTCAAGGCAATGCAGTTTTTATACTTATTCCTGTCTTTAGCTCACTTTCCTTAATTTTCTTATTTTAAATATCTTATATGTAGGTATATATATGTATATTTGACATGATCGCAAGACCCCCATTTCTCATTCTTAGTTCTCCTTTATTTTTCTCCTTAACATTTCACTCTACCTAACATACTATAGATTTTACTTACCTGTTTTGTATCTTTCTTTTCTCGCTAGAATAAAACTCCGTAGGAACAAGAATGTTTTTCTGTTTTGTTCACTGCTGTTTCCCTGCAGCCTAGAACAGTACTGGATATATATTCAATACATTGTTAAATTAATGAATTGTAAATAAATATATTTGTCTATTCATGTGTATGTGTTATTTTCTTCAAACTCAATAATTGACTCAAAATATTTAATCCACTGTATACCAGGCATTGGGGTGGAGTGGTGAGCAAACAGGCAAGGTCCCTACCCTTAATGGTTCTTTCAGCAACAAACATCTAACGTGCACTATTGTAGGTATTGGAGACAGAAGGGTAGACAAGGGAGGCAGGCTTTCACAGAAAATGGGGATCAAGGTAGGCCTCCTTGCAGGAGTGATTTATGAGTAGGAGCCTGTCACGTGAGGGGAGCTAGGGATACAGGCAGCGCCGTGTTGGAAAGCCTGGTGGTGAACTAACAAGTAGGATACACACTTCTTGGACACTTTTTTTATTTTGAGACTGAGTCTTGCTCTGTCGCCCAGGCTGGAGTGCAGTGGCGTTATCTTGGCTCACTGCAACCTCCGCCCCCTGGTTTCAAGCGATTCTTCTGCCTCAGCCTCCGAAGTAGCTGGGACGACAGGCATATGCCACTACACCTAGCTAATTTTTGTATTTTTAATAGAGATGGGGTTTCACCATATTGGCCAGGCTGGTCTTGAACTCCTGACCTTGTGATCCGCCCGCCTTAGCCTCCCAAAGTGCTAGGATTACAGGCATGAGCCACTGTGCCCAGCTGGACCCTTTTTTATTTTTATTTTTAAAACACAGGATCTCACTCTTGCCCAGGTTGAAGTGTGGTGGTGTGATCATGGCTCACTGTAACCTCAAACTCCAGGGCTCAAGCAGTCTTACTGCTGCCGCCTCCCAAATAGCTAGGGGTACAAGCATGTGCCACTGTGCCCAGTCCTTCTTAGACACATTTATTTAGTCAGGAACTTAAGAGAATCATTCAGTAATTGGCTGAATAGGGCAACATATGGGTAAAGAGAATAAGAGATATGATCAGATTTATTATCCTTAAAAACGTGGGAAATAGAATATGCTTAACTAATTCTTGCCTTGTCTGTGAATTAAGAGATTTTCTTAAAGCATTTACTCTGCTCTCGTTAAACCTTTTTCTTTTTAAAAATACAGATTTGTTGAAGAAGACCATATTCCTTACATAAATGCTTTTCAGCATTTTCCAGAACAGATGAAATTGTATGGGCGTGACAGAGGAATCTTTGGTATAGAGGTAAGTTATTTCCTTTTTTACTTTCTAGTCTCTGATAAGACAAAAGAGTGATATGATAAGTTCTATTTCTTGCTTGACTTATTATTTGTTGTTTTGTGTTCTATCCAAATACGGAACATCAGTCATAATTTAATTATTTTTTATTTTCCTTATGTGGATTCCTCTAATCCTTTAGGTTATCCTCAAAATATAGCTGTAATGTGATGTGTATGCATGGCAGATAGGTATATTGTTGAGACTAAACTTGAGAACTTTTATCTAGAGACCTTTAGGTAATTTCAATTTTTTTTTTAAATAAAAGATGTGTTTTGTTGTTGTTATTTGCACACTGTATTGCTGTGGAGGAAAGAGAAGAAAGTTATTACCATGTTTCTAAAGGTACTATTTTAAGTTCTTCACTTATGTTAGTTTATCTTTTTCTAGATCTGTTTTCAGATGTCTCCAGTGGAAGGGTTTCTGTCCTTTGATTATGAGTTTGTGTCACTATTGGTGGTACTCAAAGGTTATTTCTCCTTGGTTCTCATTAGAAGTTTTTTTTTGGTGTACTAAATGTTAAATATTTTCCTCCATTCACCTATTTAAGGAATTATTTTCATAGAACTTCATGAGCCTGACATTGTTGGTGGTGTAAGAGTCATTTGTTGAGTGCTGTTTAATAGTGGCCTGACTTTGATGAAAGATAACCTCTATTCAGATATCCTTTGATGTTCAACTTAATGTTGAGGTTTATCCCTTTCCAACCTGTCAGTGTTAATATATTGCAGACATAAAGTGAAATTGCAAATTTTATGGAAGTTTCAGCATTTCATGTTATCTTTGAAATTAATGCAGGAGAATTACTAGCAAATCCGTTGACAAACACAGAGCTAACAGAATTAGATAATTTAAAATTGAAGAAGAGAAAATCAATAATGAGGATGGCACAATAGGTGCTTCCAAAGGGAAAATTTGAATGTCAAAGGATTAAGAATACTCCCTGGCAAAGCTGATAGAGCCCCTGAATATTTTGTAAAATAATTCTCTTTGTAGTTATGCTATAATATCAAAGGCAATAGGAAGGATGTCATATTGTTGCAGGATCTTTGGGGTGCCGTTTTTCTGGCTGGAAACCTTTGTGACCAGTGGCATCTTTGCCCGAGTTTTGCACTAGGCTTACTTCACCCACTCCACTTGGCAGGCTGTGATTGGCTCACACTACTGGCCTGGTTCTCATGCCTGCCAAGGGCAAGTCAGGCACGGAATGGTGATGGGTGTGTGAGCAAGCATGGGATCTGGCCACTGCACACAGTCAGATATGCCACCTGCTGCAGCGGGGCAGACAGCTCCAGGTGCCAGCATGATTGCCAGCTCTCTGCGAGGCTGCGGCCAGACCAGTCATGCTGCAAGCAGTTTCCACAGCTGGCACTAGGGGACATGGTGGTGCCTGGGAGCTTGGAGATGCCAGGAACCACAGGGCCTCAAAGAGGGAGTCACAGCCCTGGCTCGGGGAGCTCCCACGTCTGGACTCCCCGAAGGGCTGCGGCTCTTCTTTCCTTCTCTTTGCCCACAACATGGCAAGCAATGGGCATGTCTCAACACTGTTTATGTTACAGATGTTTTCGCCTTGCCATTCTGTGGGTCCTGAGTTCATGGCCTGCAACCAGGAAGAATGAGGTACACAGATAAGTGGAGGGAGAGCGAGATGAAGAGGAGCTTTATTGAGTGATAGAATAGCTCAGTCTCCCACAGCGGGCAGTGCCTTTCTGCAGCCAGGGTGTCCTGGTGAGTGTTCAGCTCCTAGCAGAAAGGAGGCTCTGGAATGGGAAGCTCCTCTCTGCAGGCAGGTCGTGCTATTATCTCTGCAGCTCTCTCAGCAGAGAGGAGGCCCTGGAGTGGGTTATTCCCCTCTACATCCCGTTGTCTTCCCAGCTCTCAGCAGAGAGGAGGCCCTGGAGTGGCTGGCTTCTCTCTAAAGTTGGTCATCCCTTCTGAGTTGAGGTGGGAGCTCCCTGGGTGCTGCTGCAGCCACCCAAGCCACAGCTGTGAATCTGGGCTTCCTTGTGCTCTCAGGATGACCTGCCCACAGGGAGGAGCTTCCCACTCTGAATCACTCATAGTGACCTACATTCTAACTCAGTGCAAATTCTGCCAGTATTTAATAACCTGAGATATAAAATGTTATGGTATGTTCCATGCATATTCAGCTGTATTTGTAGTCATCCATTTCCTTCTGGCTCAATGCTCCAAAATTAGTGCTTTATAGAAGTATAGTGTAACAAATCCTTACTATATCTTCATAGAACCTATTTAAGTGTCTTGAAGAACAAGGATAGTGATGAGGGCAGAAAGTAGGCAAACAGGCTGAAAGATGGTACAATGAGTAAAAAGCCTAAATACTGTAGTTCCAAGTCAGACTACCATCTGTGTGACCTTGGCAAGGCATTCTGTCTTTCCGAGATGTCTGCTTTATATGTAAAATGGGGATATCAGCTGAACTATTTATCTTGCAGAGGTTTAGCGGGGATCACATGAGATCACAGGTGTGAAAGAACTTTGTAAACTATACATGACACAAATAGAGGGTGACACTGGTACAGAAAGAATAATTGATCCTCCACATGAAAAACATTGTGTAAATGTAATTAATTCATGGTTTATTTTGAATGTGATTATGAGTGATTGGTAGAAACATTAGATTTTTAAAGCAAAACTGGTTTCACCCTTAGAACAGCTTGAGTGGGAGCAATTCCAATAGATTTGGAGAGCAGAAAGCAAGCTTGGGCATTTGGTTCCCTCATTCTAGGTGTGTATCTTTATGTCTTCACAGTTACTCAGTTTTCCTAGAGTGACTAGTGGAACTAAGTTATTACTTTTGCATTAGCTATAAGCTTTGTCTTGGTTAATAAAAATGTCTGTCTTCTGTATGTCTCCCTTCTTTCTCCCCACTCCCCTTCCTTCCCTCCACTTTCTCCTTCTCTCCCTTAATCTCCAACAATTCTCAGAGCTATTCACTACTCAAGTTATATTGATAGTTTTTGCTTAGTTAAGGTTATTTGAATGTTTTGCTAGTGCCTGAAATCATCATGTTGTTGTTATCTTTAACTCACTAACCAAATTATAAGCTTCTCAGGAACAGACACCAGTATATTTTATGTAGAATCATGAATTATTAAAGCTGGAGGGAAATTTGGAAATCGTTTAGTCCACTTTTGTTATTTTTCCAATAAGAAAACAAACCTAAGAAGAAATATGACTTGGGAATAAGTAAACCTATTCTTCATTAGGATTTTTCATGAGGATTATTTGAGACAGTATATTCAAAATGCAGACATATTGCAGATATTCAAATGGCAGTAGGCTCCCTTCCAGACTGGAAAAACTTTTCCCCCAAGATAGGGATTAAGAGGGTAATTAAGCTGTTTGGATCCAAAAAAAAAAAAAAATGTACCATTTTGGAAAATAACGTTTCCATTTTAAGATTCTGTTAACTTTTGAATGTGTTCATTTCTAGGTTTTCTCTTGATCTGCCGTCCAGTGCTCTACTTCTGAGCTGTACCCCCTCCTTCATTTCTAGGTTTTCTCAAATTAGGTTCCAGGAAGCCCATGGATATGGGAAAGGATAATGTATCTTGTTTCTCATGATGGTATTTCATAATTTCAGTTACCATATATTCAACTTTTTGCAGAAGATATTGCTTCCCGTGCTGAGTTTGTATGCTTGGAAATGGTATCTAACCAGGAATTTCCTTTTTAAGAAGTTTAGTTTCATTTTAAATATACTCACACAGACACTCAAATTTCACTATTTAAAAGTAATTATTTTCAAAAATTTATTCTATGTGTTCTTTCAAGTAGTAATAGATCCCATTATTACTAAATGTTTAGGGAACTGCAAGAGAGAGATACAATACACCAAATTAAGAGACTGTTTCTGTGATAGCCATCGTGGCTTACATTTCCCAGAAGCCTAGCTCATGCCTTTAGTTAAGATTTACATTGCCAGCCAGGCGCAGTGGCTTATGCCTGTAATCCCAGCACTTTGGGAGGCTGAGGCAGGCGGATCACGAGGTCAGGAGATCGAGACCATCCTTGCCAACATAGTGAAACCCTGTCTCTACTAAAAGTACAAAAATTAGCTGGGTGT
>NW_012118821.1:3740221-3741974 GCF_000951035.1 Colobus angolensis palliatus | reverse complement strand
TTTTGTTTTGTTTCTTTTCTTTTTTTTTTTTTTTTTTTAAGGGATAGGGTCTTATTCTGTCACCCAGGCTGGAGTACAGTGGCATGATCGTAGCTTACTGTAACCTCAAACTCCTGGGCTTAAGCAATCCTTTTGCCTCAGCCTCCCTAGTAGCTAGGACTACAAGCACATACCACCACAGCCAACTAATTAAAAAAAATTTTTTTAGAGACATAGTCTTGCAAGGATGCCCAGGCTTAATTAAGAATTTTTTTATAATTTCATTTTATCTCCACTGTTGATTTATTAACTATACCGCTTTGTTTTCTTTTTTATGTGGTTGCTCTAGGGTTTACAGTGTTCATCTTTACCTTTTCTCAGTCTACCTCAACTAATAACATAACATTACTTGTATAAGATAAGACCTTACTACAGAATACTTCCACTTCCCTCCTCCCATCCTTGAGTGTCAAACATTTCACTTCTACCTTACTGTAAGTCCCATAATGCATTGGGATGTTTTTTTTCTGTAAGCAATCATTTATCTTTTCAAGAGATTTAAAATGAGAAAAATTGTTTTATGTTTACCTGTGTATTTGCCATTTCTGGTAATCTTTTTATTTAGATTCCAATTTCTGTCTAAAAAACGTGGTTTAACATTTCTTAAGTACAGATCTGCTGGCAGTGAATTATTGTGGCTTTTCTTGTTCTAAAAAAAGTCCTTAATTTTTGAAAGACATTTTCAGTAGGTATAGATCTAGTCTCATATCTTTTTTTCAGTACTTTAAAGATGTCATTCCATTATCTGCAGGCCTGCCTAATTTCTGATGTCAATCTGCTATAATTCTTATCTTTACTGTTCTCTATATAATGTGCCTTTTATCCGTTAGCTGCTTTTTAAGATTTTCTCTCTTTATCACTGGATTTCACCAATTGGATTATTATGTGCCTTGTCACAGTTTTCTTTATTTTATGTTTCTTCTGCTTGGGTTTTTTTTTTTTTCTTTAAGACAGAGTTTTGCTCTTGTCACCCAGGCTGGAGTGCAGTGGCATGATCTCGGCTCACTGCAACCTTCGCCTCCTGGGTTCAAGTGATTCTCTTACCTCAGCCTCCCGAGTACCTGGGATTACAGGCATGTGCCACCACACCCGGCTAATTTGGTATTGTTAGTAGAGATGGGGTTTCACCATGTGGGCCAGGCTGGTCTTGAACTCCTGACCTTAGGTGATCCACCCTCCTTAGCCTCCCAAAGTGCTGGGATTACAGGTGGGGAGCCACTGCACCTAGCCTTCTGCTTGGGTTTTATTTACCTTAGATTTATGGGTGTGCAGTTTTCATCAAACTTGGACATTTTTCATCCATTATTTGTTTAAATTTTTTTGGCCTCCACTTGCATTTTTCTGGGACACTAATTACATGCTAGACCACTTGATATGGTACCATAGCTCCCTGAGGCTTTTCCTTCTTTTAATTTTTGCGGCCTTTGTGCTTAGTATGTTTTGTTTTGATAATTTTTATTGTTATGTCTCCAAATTCAGTAACCTTTACTTGAGTATCTTCTAATGTGTCGTTAAACCCATTCAATATGATTTTCATTTCAGATACTACATTTTTCATTTCTGGAACTTCCATTTTAGTCTTATTTCTTCTCTTTCTCTTCTCATTATGTTGTTTTCTTTTATATTCTTGACTATATTGACAATATTTGTAACAGATGTTTTAAAACCCTTGTCTACCAATTCCATTGTCTTTGTTATGTCTGGGTCTGTTTTT
>NW_012118821.1:3729061-3738476 GCF_000951035.1 Colobus angolensis palliatus | reverse complement strand
TGATCCGCCCACCTTGGCCTCCCCAAGTGCTGGGATTACAAGCGTGAGCTACTGCGCCTGGCCTACTCTCTTACTTTAAATTATACAATACAGTCATGTGCTGTATAACTGTTTCAGTCAGCAATGGATCACATATACAGCGGTGGTCTAATAAGATTGTAATGGAGCTGAAAAATTCCTGTCACCTAATGATGTTGTAGACTTCATAACCTCTTAGCACAACACATTACTTGTGTGTTTGTGGTGATGCTGCTATAAACAGACCTGTACTGCCAGTGTAGAAAAGTATAGCATATATAATTATGTATGATACAGAATACCTTTTTAAAATTACTGTCCTGTTTCTTTTATTCCCCAACTTTATTTCCTTCTAAGGTGTAAGAATTTTTTTTGGTATGTTTAATTTTTTTAATTAAAGATTAAAAATGATGCCTGATGTATCTGCCTGTTTCTGGGGTACATGTGATACTTTCATATATTTATATAATTTGAAGTGCATAATACTTGATAATAACTGTGTTACAGTTACTGGTTTATGTATTTACTGTACTTGTAATCATTACTTTAGAGTATACTTCTTCTACTTATTAAAAAAGAAAGTTAACAGCCTCAGGCAGGTTCCTTAGGAGATATTCCAGAAGAAGGCATTGTTACCACGGGAGATGACAGCTCCATGCGTGTTACTGCCCCTAACCCCATATAGGCCTGGGCTCGTATGTGTGTTTGTGTTTTAGTTTTTAACAAAAAAGTTTAAAGAGTAAAAAAATAAAAATAAAAATTTTTAAAATAGAAAAAAGTTTATAATGGAATAAGGATATAAAGAAAAAAACATTTTTGTATAGCTGTACAGTATGTTTGTGTTTTAAACTAAGTTTTATTACAAGAGTCAAAAAGTTAAACCTTTTTTAAGTTTATATAGAAAAGATACAGTAAGCTAAGGTTCATTTATTACTGAAGAAAGAAGCATATTTTTTATAAATTTTGTGTAGCCTAAGTATACAGCATTTATGTAGTGTGCAGTAATATTGTAAGTCTTCACATTCACTCACCACTGGCTCACCCAGAGCAACTTTCAGTCTTAAAGGCTTCATTTGTGGTTAGTGCCCTATAGAAGTGTACAGTTTGTTTATGCTGTCTTTTTACTGTACCTTTTCTATGTGTAGATACATAAATGCTTACCATTGTGTTACAGTAGCCTACAGCATTCAGCAGTATATAACATGCAATACATGTTTGTAACCTGGGAGTAATAGGCTATCTCATATAGCCTAGATGTATAGTGGGCTGTCCCATAAGTACACTCTTCACACAATGAAATTGCCCAATGATGCATTTCTCAGAAAGTATCTCTGTCATTAAGCTACGCATGACTATACATTATTATTGACTGTAGTCACTCTGCTGTGCAGTAGATCTCAAAAGTTGTTCCTTCTGTCTTCTGAAACTTTGTACCCTTTGACCAACAACTCCCCATTCCCTCCCTCCTCAGCTTCACCCAGGCCTAGATTCTTCCTATAAGTGAGATCGTGCAGTATTTGCTTTCTATGCCTGGCTTATTTTACACGGGCCTTCCAGGTTCACCCATGTTGTTGCAAATGACAGAATTTCCCTCTGAATTTAAGGCTGAATGGTTTCCCATTCTGTATCAGTACTATGTTTTCTTATATTCATCCATCGATGGACACTTAGGTTGAGTCCATATCTTGGCTTTTGTGAATTATGCTGCAGTGAACCCCTTCAACATACTGATTTTTATTTTTTTGGATATATATCCAGCAGTAGGATTGCTGGATCATATGGTGGTTCTGTTTTAAGTTTTTCCATGAAGGCTACAGTAATTTACATTCCCACCAACAATGTACAAGAGTTCTCTTTTCTTTGCATCCTTACCAGCGGTTACCTTTCATCTTTTTAAATTAATTTTGAGTGAAGGGACAGGGTAAAAAGGTAGAGACACTTCTTAGCGATTTTGGTGGAAAATACAAGCATAGAAAATAATATGAGATTATGTCTTGGTAGCAACCATTGCACTTTGCTTTTTTTCACTTACATCTTGGAGAGCACTTTAAAAACATTATTTTGGAATAATTTTAGATTCATAGAAAAGTTGCAAAACTAAGAATAGTACAAAGAATACCCATGTATCCTGTACCCAGATTTAACTGTTGTTAGCATTTTATACCATTGTTTGAACATTTGTGCCATTTCCCCTGTCTACTTACCTACTTGTGTATCTGTATAATTTTATTTCTGAATCATTGATTATAAGTTATATCCATCCTGACCTGATTATAAGTTATAATCATTGATTATAAGTTATATTACTCCTGAGTACTTTAAAAGACTAAAACAAGGTAGCTAAGTAATGAAAAAATAAGCCAAACCAGAAACAATCTTAATGTCTATCAACAGGAAAATGAATAAAATGTGATACAGTCATATAATGATACATGAAACCACTATGAAAATTAATGAACTGCAGCTACAAGCAACGTGAATGAACCTAAGAAACATTATATAGAGTGTGAAAGGCAAAGCTCAGGCTAGACATGGTGGCTCGTCCTGTTGTCTCAGCTACTAGGGAGGCTGAAGTGGGAAGACTGGTTGAGCCTTGGGAGGTCGAGGCTGCAGTGAGCTATGATCATGCCACTGCACTCCAGCCTGGACGACAGAGCAAGACCCTGTCTCAAATAATAATCATAACTTAAAAAAAAAGGCAAAGCTCAGAAAACTACATACTATGGTATAATACTGTCTTTTTAAAAGGCAAGTTAACAATGTGCAAAATTCAGTAAAGTAGTTACTTCTGGAGGGGGAGACAGAGGGATGGGACAGGGAAGAAGTACGCTGGTAGAGACAACAATATTGGTGATGTTTTCATTCTTAAGTTGGGTAGTGGATTCATAGGCGTTTATTATTATCATGCTTCATAGCTTACAGATACAGTGTATGTATTATTTTGCATTTCTCAAAATTTCAAAGGCAGCAAAGGATGTTGTCTAAATAGAATTTATAAAAGAGAGGAGTAAAAGAGCGTATGTCATGCATGGTTTGATTGTGTATGTCTTACATCCCTAACTAAAAGTGTAAATTAATTGAGCATAAAGACCATATTTAATGCTTCTATTTTAGAATCTATATTATAGATTCTATAAAACCTGTAATTCCATCTACAAAATAAGGACAGTCTGTGTTTATTGATTACGTGATTTGAAATAGCTATAAAACAGTAAGTTTAAACACTTTATTTTCAGAAAAATTCACATTGATCTGTTGGGGAGTTTTTCTCACACAGGTAGGAAATTTCCAGACTGCTTCTGATGTATTTATTACACAGTATATCAGAAGGCCACTAAATAGTGGCATTTGGTTAAGAAAAATTTAAAGAAAAAACATTCTGTTAAATTTTAGTGGTAAATATATGAGGGACATAACTTCTGCTTGTAAGCAAGGACATGTAAAAATAAGAGTTATGGGTGTGTCAGTATCATTCATATGAAAAAGTTACCAGTTCAGATTCTTACCGATATGCTGAAACCAATAGTGAATTACTCAGGCTAGAAAATATATCTGAGGCTACATTTATATTTCTTTTAGAATCATACCTCATGTTTGCTAAGTGAAGCTGATGATTTTGTTTCATCCTGGGCCAGTATGCCCCAGTATCCAGTATGCCTGGGGTCCCCTCACCTCTCCCTCCCAGGAGGAGAGAATGGGAACTTGGTTTTACACTAGGCTAAACTAAACCAAGTAATGGCAGAGGTAAATCTGCTGCAACAGTAATCATATAACCCTTCCAAAATCAAATAGAAATTATTTTGAGATTATCTACTCTTCTTGATACCATCTTTTAAACTTCATTGCTACGGATATGTGAAATTGGAACATGGCTATGCAACAATCAGCAGAGTGTTTGGAGAACAGACACATATTAAGGAGGACTCCAACAGGTTTTTACCAGCTCTGATCCTGGGGCCAAAACAAATTATTATCTCCTGTTCAGTTGGCAAATCCTCATTGGTCAGCAGTTCATAATTTTGTATTTGTTTATAAGGTTTGTGTTTGCCTGTGCAAGTTGACAACACGTTTCTAAAAAGGCCTCGTCCTCAGGGCGAAGACTATATTTCACGTAAAGCAATATGTTCGCCACAAACCCCCAGAAGACTAGATTTTGAACATAAAAAAAAATATTTTTTGTGGTTGGGCATGGTGGCTCATGCCTGTAATCCCAGCACTTTGGGAGGCTGAAGCGGGAGTATTCCTTAAGCCCTGGTGTTTGAGACCAGCCTGGGCAACATGGTGAAACCCTGGCTCTACAAAAAATACAAACATTAGCTGGATGTGGCAGCACCTGCCTGTGGTCCCAGCTACTCAGGAGGCTGAGGTGAGAGGATCACCTGAGCCCAGAAAGTGGAGGCTGCAGTGAGATGTGATTGTCCCACTGCACTACAGCCTAGGCAATAGAGTGAGACCCTGTCTCAAAAGAAAAAAAAAAAACATTTTTTTTTTCTACTACATGGTAGGTTTACTGTCATTAAGAAAAGTCTAGCAGATTAAAAATGCAAGGTTAACTATTTATGCATCATGATACATGTGGAATTCATTTTATTCTTTTTCCATAAATAATTACAGTGCTTTGTCATTACTTATGGTAGTTTTATTCCTCGTTAATTTTCCTTTGTTATGGAGAGTCTTGATATCTGTTTGGATTAACAGGTGCACTTAGCATTAGCTTTTTCTCTGCTGAATCTTTGCCTCAAAACAACAATAAGAGTAAGTAAGGGTGAGGCACTGCACTCTTTTTTTTTTTTTTTAAATAGCTGAGCAGGAAGTTTGCCTCTGACAGGGTATTGTAATCAGGTTTATCACAGGAGCCTGCTGTTGTGTAACAGAAACTCCAGCCTGTCCTTACCTGTCTTAAAGTATTGCTTCATGAAGGAAAATAAACTCACTGTAAATTTGTGAAATTCAATAAAATGCTTTCCCAAGCACTCTGTTTTTAATGCATGCTGGAACAATTTATTGTAGCTTTGTGGTCTTTTAAAAAAAGTATTAAACTTGTGATTTCTTACTATTGTAATGAAATGGACCTGTGTCACTCTAGAAGCCCTGTATGTCACATTTATTATACCTTTTAGACACATCCTCAGCCAAGTGTAGTAAATGTCCACACTCCCTCCCTACTTCCCTCCCTTCCTTCCCTCTTATTTCAAGAAGAGGTGGTTTGTGTTGCCTTCAGATGACTGTTGATTTAATTGACAGGCAGCTTTTCTTCATTGTGTGCTTTTTGCTTTTGCTCACAAAAGTGCATTCACTATTCTATAGTATGTTGAAACTTTTAAATGGAAACGGCTTTTCATTAACAAAGGAAGCATTTTCTTCCCCCCTTCCATGTCTTAGCTTTCTCCACTAAGTCTTGGCTTCTTCAGCAGCTGTACCTCCACCAGAAATGACAAAAGGTGCAATTGTGCTAGGAGATGGCGATGAAGATATGCCAGTGGAGTTTTGTGTGTGGGCTGCTGGGGACTGTTTTCCTTCTGTGTTTGGTTTTGTTTTATTTTTGTTATTCCAGAAAGTTGAGAGCACATCTAAAAACCAAAAAAAACAAAAAACAAAAAACAAAAAAACCCTTTTCAAACCTTTATCCCAGGTGAGCTGTTTCTTTCCATTAAGTTGTTGTGTTAGTATTTCAGTGGCCCCTCTGTCTTAATTACAACAAATCTGGCAAACCTCACTTAAAGCAGAGGGACATGGAATACAGAGAGTGTTAATGTGGTTTGTTTTCTTTTTCCAAGCGGCGTGAGAGTCTCAGTCTTCCTGCCATTACCCTGACTTAGGAGCAGAGCTCAGGAGAGGTGTGCAAATTAAATTTTAGTCTTTCCAGCCATCTCCTTTTTCTTAGTTGTGATTCGTGAGCCCAGGTAGATAGCCAGTTCGTTTCATTTACTTAAATTAATTTGGAGATAACCCTCTTCTTCTTTTTCTGCCTCTCCCTCTTCTGCTGCTCCATTTGTGACTCAACTTTCTGGAGTGTGGTGCTGACTTGAAGCCGTATTTACTTCTAGCAAAAAAGCTTTCAGTTTACCTCGTAGAATAAACTGAAAATCTAGTTATCTTTCAGGGGCACCATTTCTTCACAGCATACCAAATAATCAGATCATTGATTGAACCAAAGTATTTGGTCTAGACATACTTGTCTGTATTAGATACAATTTATTCCGTCAGTGACTTACAATGGGTCTACTTCTGTCTTTTCAGCCTTGATTTTCTTTATATATTTTAAACCTCCAAATCAGTTTAAAAATAGATAATATGTAACATAGATACTGTTCTACCACAGTCCTTGGCAGTGTTTCTCAATCCTCTCAAGAGTTAGTCATTTCGTCATCCCTCACTAGACTCAGCAAGAAGGGATAAAGAGGAAACTGGAAATTTATTCTGAAGTACATCTCCAATATTTTGAATGTTGATCAACAGCATTCTGATCTTCTCCCCGAATGAGTAAAAAGAAAAGATGTAATACTGGGTTAGCCAAACCCACTGCGTGGCACTTAGCCAGGATGATTCATTTTGCCTTGGAGCAATCTTACACCCTTTGTGAAACTGGGTTTCTTTTGGTTGAAGGAAGAAAAAGTCTCCTCCAGAGCTGTCAGTCACTTCTTAAGCACCTTCAAATGAAGGCCTTATTGGATTGTTTTGATCTGCCCGGAGTCTTCAAACCTGACTCTAGATTTATTCACCTTCTTACTCTGTAGGCCACATGTAATGCTTGGGATTGTTTGTGCAATCTTTGTTAGCATAATAATCTGACAGGTTTCAAGTCTAGTTGAGGGAAATTGAGGTGAGCATAATGATCAGGTTATCAGGTTCCCTCATTTCTACTCTTCCCTCCCAGACAGCATGAAGAAGAGAAGCCAGCTGGTGTTTTCTTGTGTTCCTGGCCCACTTCCCCGTGCCTCCCCGCCCCCCGCTGCCCCTGGCTACCCATCATCTCAGCCTCACTGGAATGTGTATATGTGCCTCTCTTTCCAAACTTGGAGAGTTAAACTATCTGAGCACTTCCTCCTGTCTACAAGAAAAATAGCCTCTGCATTTTATTTTTTGTTTCCTGAAACTGGCATATTCTGTTTTCTGGGGATCCATAGCAATTTCATTAATCTCGACGCTCTCAGGCTTTAGTGTGCTTAAGAATATCCTGGAGAGCTTGTTTAAACTGCAGATTCTTAGACCCAGTGTCAGAAATTGATTCAGTAAGTATAGTGTGGGATCTAAGAAGATGTTTTTTGGAAGCATCTCGCAAGGGATTCTGATGGAGATTGTGCTTTGAGCAGTGCACATAAGCCTTGTCTGTATGTCTGTCTGTCTTTTGTTATTTCACCTTGTCCCACAGAAGAGTTGAGGTAGAATTAGCAGATAACCAACAGGTCAGTATAAAACAAAATGCTGTTATACCTTATTAAGTATGTGTTGTTTTAAACAAGGTTCTGTTTAAAACTGTTTAGGAACTATATCTATTGAGAAACTGGTCCATGAGTTTAACATATATGAAAATAGTGAAAATCAAGGCTGAAAAGATAGAAGTATCCCTACTCCCTGTGTAAGTCATTGACAGAGTACATTGTATCTAACAGATAAGATTCTGGCAGGCTGCTGCTTCTGGGAAATGTAGACACATCTCTTGGTGTTACATTTTTAATAATTATAGTTCAATAACTCCATATTTCCCCCAAAGGTATATTTCTATTTATAAGAGGTTTTGTGTAAGATAAAAGTAGATATTAGCAAATGGTATAAAATTTGAATGTCTGTAGATTTCATATATGCTGAATTTTTTAAATTTTCAGCTTTATTACACTTCTAATTATGACCTCTTTAACATGTTGTGTGTGTGTTTTTTTCCTTTAGATAGACATTACTTAGATTCCTTTTTTCTTTTTTTTTCTCCTGCCACCTTGTCTGATAACTTAGGTTCCATTTTATACCTTTTTTGGTGGCAAAATATACATAAAAGTTACCCTTTTAGCCATTTGTAAGTGTGCAGCTGAGTGGTATTGAGTGTATTTACATTTTTGTGCATCCATCACCACCATCCATCTCTAGAATTTTTTCATCTTCCCACATTGAAACTCATACGCATTAAACACCAGCTTCCCATTCCCCACTTGTTCCACCCTCTGGTAACCCCCGTTCTGCTTTCTGTCTCTAGGAATTTGACTTCTTTAGGTATCTCATAAATGTGGACTCATACAACATTTGTCCGTTTGTGTTTGGCATCTGGCTTATTTCACTTAGCATAATATCTTTAAGGATCACCTATAGTGTAGCTAGTGTCGGAATTTCATTCCTTTTCAGGCTGGATAATATTCTGTGATGTATATAAAACATTCAAAATCTATACTACTTGCTAATATCCAGCTTTATCTTATATAAAATATATCGACATTTATGTACATACATACCACATTTTGTTCATCCATTCATTGGTGTACATTTGGGTCATTTCTACCTTTTGGCTATTGTGAGCAATGCTAACAGGAACATTGGTATTCAAATATTTGTTCGCGTCCCTGCTTTCAATTCCAGAAGTGCTATTATTGGATCATATAGTAAGTCTGTGTTTAATTTTTTAGACAACCATAATATATTTTTGAATGTTATTTTTTTCTTATTATAAAAGTAATGTATTCAGAATTAGAAGAAATGTAGAAAATAATGAGAAGTGTAAAGGAGATGAAAATTACAGTCTGATTTCTCATGAATGCCGTTAACATTTGCTATTTTTGATTGTCTTATTTAATGTGCATAAACATATTTGCAAAATTAGGATTGAAGCATATATACAAATTTGTCTCCTGCATTTTAAAAATTGAGTATTGTACTATGAATATTTTCCTAAGTCATGAAACAGGCTATCAAAGCATGTTTTCTTAGCTGCTTAATATGATGCATGATATGTATATCTAACATAAATATCTAGTAATAAGGAAATGATGGATTCAAAAAGAAGAATATTTTACAGTCACTCAAAATGATGTTCTCACAGGCTATCTCGTGGCATTAGAAAATTCTCACAAAACATAATGTTAGGTCAAAATTCAGGAGATGAAACTATATTCTTAATCCAGTTTGTACAAAAGCTCTCAGACAGGGAGGAGCTTGGTCTAAGAGCAATGTAAACTATTAGAGGGATTTTAGTATGGGAAAGACATACCAGATTTTCATTTTATAATCTTACCCTGGGCTGGGTGCAGTGGCTTATGCCTGTAATCCCAACACTTTGGGAGGCCAAGGCAGGCGGATTGCATGACCCTAGGAGTTCAAGACCAGCCTGGGCAATATGACAAAACTCCATCTCTACAAAAAGTAGAAAAAATTAGCTGGGTGTGGTGGCGCATGCCTGTAGTCGCAGCCTACC
>NW_012118821.1:3706128-3729011 GCF_000951035.1 Colobus angolensis palliatus | reverse complement strand
GACCCTAGGAGTTCAAGACCAGCCTGGGCAATATGACAAAACTCCATCTCTACAAAAAGTGGAAAAAATTAGCTGGGTGTGGTGGCGCATGCCTGTAGTCGCAGCCTACCCAGAAGGCTGAGGCAGGAGGATCACTTGAGCCCAGGAGATCGAGGCTGTAGTGAGTGTGATCATGCCACAGCACTCCAGCCTGGGCAATAGAGTGAGACCCTGTCTCAAAAAAATAAAACAATAAAATAAAATAAAATCTTACCCTGGCTCCCAGTTGCAAAGAGGTAGAAGCAGATATAGGGCTGTCAGGAGGTTTTTGATAGTTCGGGTCTGGGATAGAGTTGTGATGAGAACTGAAGACCAAGCTTGCAGGTGGAGTAAACAGTCTATGGAATGGAATGAATGTGGTGTGTGAGGAAAGGGAGGTGTCAAGGATGTTCCTAAATGTTTGCTTTTTGTGACTGGGTAAGGAACACTGCTGGAGGGATTAAAATTTAGGGATGTGGAAGATGTTGGGATATATAAGTTTGACATACTAGAGAGATAATCCAAGTAGAGATGTCAAATAGGCTGTTGAATTTAAATCCCAATGTTATAAATATGGATGTGCCCAAATGAACTGAGAGGAAAGGCCACCCAGATCCTAACAGAGGGTTTCTCCAAGTTGTCAGAGATTTTTATTATCTTTTAGTATAGAATTTTATATTTCCTAAATTTTCTATAATGTTGATGTGTTATTTTTATAATCAGATTTAAATGTTGCTAACATACATTCAGCATGGCTTTATTTATACTGGTTTAAAAATGGCAAACAACCTAAATGCATAACAATGAGACAAGATTGGTTAAAAGAAAATGGGATGGGATTGAAAACCCTTTAGCCACCTTTAAAAAAAATATTTTGAGTGTTACTCAAAAAGGAAAATTTAGTTCTGTTTAAAAATAAAAGAAATTTTAAAAAATGAAATCTATAATACTGATTTGAGACTAGCAGAATCTGGAATCTAATCTATAGGGTAAATAGTTAGATAAGCACACTTGATAATTATCTTCTCCTCAATTCATATTTGAAAGAATAGTGGCCTCTTTGTCACCAGATGTTGAGTTTGATGTATCAGCTTTTAGTGTTGAAGTTTTGAAAATATGCTAAATCCTTTTAACCTACCAGGTTGCTTTTCGTTAATGACCTTACACATACTTGTCATGAATTTATCATCCATTAAATCATTTTTTAGATGATTTTTTTTCTAAGGGGGACATTTACCGCTCTAGTGTTTTGTTTGCAGATAAAAGTACTTAATTGCATCTCTTACCTGCATTATTTAAAAGGATTAAGATTGCCATAAATCTTAATAGTAATGTTAAATTGTCTTAGCTTGAAAAGATGTTTCAAATTCTGTGCAGAATGAACCAGAGGTCTAAATTAATTAATTTTATAAATAAAAAAGAAGGCACGTTCTTTTCAAAGGTCGCTGAGAACTTACTTTTCTCTTTTTAAAATTCACAGATTAAAATACAATTAATAGTATTTTAGTGTACAAGTAGATTAACTGTATCCCAACATTAAAGAAAATCTTAAAATGCCACATTGCTACTTTGGATTAACAGAAAATTACTTTGTATTCTTCAGCTACAGATCAATCATATGTTGATAATATAACGTAAACTGAAGGCATTTTTCCTAAGGAAATGTAAGAGTTTAACTATTGAAATAGTTGTACCAAAATAAATATAATACAGAGAAGATTTTAACTTCAGGCAAAGGAAAATCAAGCACAGTTATAAATTCTAAAAATTAACAGTGTAATTGTTTCTGTATAAGCATATACCCCTGTACCATTAAGGTCTTTCCACCTTTGTATTTGACGATGATTTCTCCCACAAAGGTGATGTATGAAGCTTTTTTTTTTTTTTTTTACTTTTTATTGAGGTAAAATAGACACATAGGAAAGTCTACACATCATAAATGTATATACATTGTGATGAATTTTCACAACCTGAACACAGTCACATCCCCAGCACCCAGCTTCATGGATAAGCATTACTAGCACCCCAGGAGCTCTACTGCGTGCTCCCTTCCAGTCCTGTCCTGCCCACCCTTAGAGTAATCAGATCCTGACTTCTAACAGTACAGAGGTTGGGGACAGAGTTACTGAGTTTTATACTTTATATAAATGGAATTGTTCTCTTTTGCATCTGGCTTTTTTCTTTGAACATTATGTTTTGAAGATCGACTCATTGTTGTATGTAGCACATTCACTTACTGAATACTGTTCCATTGTGAGATTATATCACAATTTACTGCTCTATTGTAGATAAGTAATTTACGGACATTTGAGTAATTTCCAGGCTAGAGTTGTCACAAATAGTGTTGTTATGAACATCCTAGTGCATGTCTTTTATGGTCATGGGTACACATTTCTGCTGGGTATACATAGCTAGGAGTAGAATTCCCTTGACCTAGGAGCTACATATGCTCAACTTTAATAGATACTGCAAAATGGATTTTCAAAATTTTTATATTAGACTCAATTTTAATAGTGTTCTACCATATCAGAAATGTTAGTTTTCTGAAATCCCGCAAGCACATGTGTGTTATAACCCAATAACTTTCTATTTTGTACTGTAGTTATTTATCCAAGCCTTATCTCCTTTCTCGATTGTCAACTCCTTAAAGAAATTGTCTTATTCATCTTTTTATTTCTGAGATTATCTTATTCATGTTTTTATTTCCCAAAGTACTATGCACAATTCCTTAATTCCTTGCATAGAATAGGCTCTAATTTTTTTTTTTTTTTTTTTTTGAGACAGAGTCTCACTCCGTGCCCAGGCTGGAGTGCAGTGGTGCAATCTCGGCTCACTGTAAGCTCCGCCTCCCAGGTTCACGCCATTCTCCTGCTTCAGCCTCCCCAGTAACTAGGACTACAGGCACCCACCACCACACCCAGCTAATTTTTTGTATTTTTAGTAGAGACAGGGTTTCACCGTGTTAGCCGGGATGGTCTTGATCTTCTGACCTCGTGATCCATCCACCTTGGCCTCCCAAAGTGCTGGGATTACAGGCGTGGGCCACCACGCCCGGCCGCTCTAAACTAAAATTTTTTATGAGAATAGATGAGCAAATGAAAAATTACATGCAGTATTAATATTAGGAATGTTTATAAATTGCAAAAATACAAATGATATATGCAAAAACTTTGAGTTCTTAAAGTAAGCGCTAGACAGAATTAATATATTAATATTTGTTCATAGCTTTCCTGAACTTTGTAAGAGAATCTTATGTACTTTTATGTGGGCTAGTTTAGTATAAAGTTGAATTGTGGATTTTTAACTACTAGACTTAAAGCCTGGCGTTACTCCCATATAGAAGCACGTGAATATTATGTAACAGTGAGCTGCATTTGTTAGCTCTGAATTTGAAGAGTAATGAGAGAGTACAGGTGAGAAAGGTGAGAGGGAAGTTGTGTATCAGAGCAGTCATGAAAACATTTTAACTCTGATTGGGTTGTAGCTTTTATCCTTTCTCCAGATTCTTCTAAGGAAAGAAGTAGTGATTTTACCATGTCATGGGAAAACCCAGTAAGAGTTTTACGAGCCAAATGGAATTCTAGTGGCTTTTCACATTTAGTATGTATCATTTAAAATTGCTGAGTTAAAATATTAAGGATTTATGGCGGTTTTCTCCCTTCATAGTTTTCTCCAAATTCCAAATTTTTTTCAGTGAATGCATGCTTGTTTTATCTGTTCCTTTTTCTTTTCTTAAGCATTCCAAATACTCTGGCTTGGAACATATTACTTGCTAAATCAGAAAATTTTTTTTTCTTTCCAACTTTGACTTTAGGCTCAAGGGGCACATGTGCAGGTTTGTTACATGGGTGAATTGCGTGTCGTGGGGGTTTGATGTATAGATTATTTTGTCACCCAGGTAATAAGTGCAGTAAAGGTAGTTTTTTGATCCTCACCCTCCACCCTCAAGTAGGCCCTTGTGTCTGCTGTTCCCTTCTTTGTGTCCATGTGTACTCAATGTTTAGCTCCCACTTGTAAGTGAGAAATGCAGTATTTGGATTTTTGTTACTGCATTAATTTGCTTAGGATAATGGCCTCCAGCTCCATCCATGTCGCTGCAAAGGACATGATCTTGTTCTTAGGGCTGTGTAGTATTCCATGGTGTATATGAATCATAGTTTCTTCATCTGGTCCGCTGTTGGTAGGCATTTAGGTTGATATTATGTCTTTGCTATTGTAAATAGTGTTGTGATGAACACACACATGCATGTGCCAATGACTTATATTCCTTTGGGTATATATCCAGTAATGGGATTGCTAGCTTGAATGGCAGGTCTGTTTTAAGTTCTTTGAGAAATCTCCAAATTGCTTTCTACAGTGGCTGAACTAATTTACATTCCCACCAGCAGTGCATAAGTGTTCCTTTTTATGCACAACTTCACCAGCATCTGTTATTTTTTGACTTTTTCTAACTCAGAACATATTTTTAAAAATAATTTTTGTTGCAAAAATTGCAACTATGATGATCTCTCTTTTATTTCAGTCTTGGCCTGACTACGAGGATATCTATAAAAAAACAATTGAAGTTGGCACATTTTTAGATTTGCCTCGTTTTCCAGACATAACTGAAGACTGCTATCTTCATCCCAACATACTGTGTATGAAATACTTGATGGAAGTCAACCTCCCTGGTAAGTGTGTGGCATATATTGTGGGGACACTTTAACTACTAGAGTTATGGTAAGCAGACTTTTCAAATCACAGACTATTAGAACCACCTGAAAAGGTCCAGGGTAACATGAAACTTAATTTCAAAATTCTTTCTTAAAATAATTCAGACCTTTTAAAATCGTTAAAGGGACAATATTCAGAAACAGAGTTTTCAGAAATAGAGTTCTGTTTTGGTGTGAGGGATTTATGCTTGAAAGAATATGTTTGATTTTTTATGGTAAGTTTGCTAAGTGCAAGTAAAGTACCAGATGTTTCAGTATATGTTTTTAATGACCTGTCCCCCATCCCAAAACAGTACTTTTTAATTTGCATGAAGCATTATTATTACATAATGAATTCTAATTTTTAAAAAATCCTAGAAGCTAATCCCTGTAACATTTTTATTGTTTGATAATATATCCAGTCCATAAAACAAATGGCGATCAAAGTCTGGTCAGATCATATTGAGCTCTTTAAGGCAGTGAAACATAAAATGTAAAAAGAGCCTCACTATACCTGGTTCATAGTATACCAACACACAGGTAACCTCAATGGAATCTGCTGGTGGAATCCAGTCCTGAATTTCTTGTTAGACTAGAAATATGAGAAATTTTGGACTTATATTCTTAAGAGAAAATACAAACATGGTGTGACTATACCATTGCTGAAGCAATGTAAAAAATGTAATTGAATGTGTTAATAGGAGAGTAAAATATGTGTGTTATGTGAAAAAAGCAATATACAAAATTGTATGTACAGTAACTATAAATATGAATATAAATATGTAGTAACATGTATATAAATGTAAGTATTGTCATAATTTAAAAATTTTTTTAAAACAGGAGCAAAAATAATTTAAATTTTTCAAATGTAACATTTCTAAAGCTAAGGAATATGGCTCTTATTGAGATTCCAGAAATCAGTAATTATTTAAGATTCCAGAATTTAGAAGATCTTATTTCTGCATTTGGACATGTTGTATATCAGAATTACTATTTTGGATTTTTTTTCTTTCTGCTTTTTTGATGAGTCTCTCAAGTACAGAAAGTTCTTGTATGCTGTCTTATATTCTAAATCCTGAGTTTATAGAGCGAATACTGATCTATGGAAGGAATGCCAGGGATTATCAAAATATAACTGATGCAGCCTAGTTAATAGGAAGCAAGCATCTATAACTGATGCAGCCTGGTTAATAGCAAGCAAGCATCTATCTCACGTGTTTATTGTTAGAGAGGGGACGATAGGTTTTCTGGCTGATATCTATAGTTTAACTGTTTTTCTTGCCTAACATTTCCTGTAAGGAGTAGAAATAAATCCATTATAATATGCAGAGAGACATTATTGTCATTTGATATTTATTAAGTGACTTTTTGGAGGCAGTATTATAAAAAATTGAGGTAGAAAAATTTCACTTCTCACTGTCTGTTCAATAGAAATAATTTGAAATATAGAAAAAAATTACACATAAATGTTATTAGTCTCTTTATATTATTGAAAAATCAGGGCCGGGCGCGGTGGCTCAAGCCTGTAATCCCAGCACTTTGGGAGGCTGAGACGGGCGGATCACGAGGTCAGGAGATTGAGACCATCCTGGCTAACATGGTGAAACCCCATCTCTACTAAAAATACAAAAAACTAGCCGGGCGAGGTGGCGGGCGCCTGTAGTCCCAGCTACTCGGGAGGCTGAGGCAGGAGAATGGCGGGAACCCGGGAGGCGGAGCTTGTAGTGAGCCGAGATCACGCCACTGAACTCCAGCCTGGGCGACAGAGCGAGACTCCGTCTCAAAAAAAAAAAAGAAAAGAAAAATCAGAAACAACTTAAATATCCAAAAGAAAGGGAAGGGTTGTGTAAACAGTAGTGTGTGCATTCAGTGGAACATTAGGTATGTAGCTTTTAAAATAATGTTTATGAAGAGTTCATAAAAGCATGGAAAATGTTTATGTTATAATAAAAAGTCAAGCCAAATTACAAAATTAACATATAACATAACCACAGCTACATAAAATGAAGACATTCATGAAAAGATTAGAAGTAAATATACTAAAATGTTAAAGTGGCTGTTTCTAAGTTAGGGTAACACATGTTATTTTTTTTTTCTCCTACCTTTATGTGTCTTATAAATATCCTATATTGAGTTGTATTACTTATTAGTATGCACGGGGAGTGCAATAAGCTTTTTCTTTTTTTTAAAGACAAGGTCTTTCTCGGTTGACTAGGCTGAAGTGCAGTGGCGTGATGGTAGCTTATTACAACCTTGAACTCCTGGGCTCCAGTGATCCTCCCACCTCAGCCTCCCGAGTAGCTGAGACTACAGGCATGCACCACCATACCTGGCTACCTTTTTTTGTTGCTATTATTTTTAATAGAGACGAGGTCTTGCCATGTTCCGCAGGCTGGTCTTGAACCTCCAGGCTCAAGCCATCTTCCTGCCTTGACCTCCTGAGGTGCTGGGATTGATACAGGCATAAGCCACCAAGCCTGGCCTTTTTTTTTTTTTTTAAACAAAAAATAGATCTACAAATTAAGTTATGATACTCCCTATATCTTAGGATTTAGATTCTAAAATGTTTAGAGTTGGTTTGCAAACCACCCATATATAAGATTATAAGAGTATTTCCAGAATGTGCCATTTGTAATTACAAATATTGCTCTCGGTAATGCCATCAGTTGTGCGGTGCCATTGATCAAAAAGAAGAGATCTGTGTATGTGGTACTTTTACAAAGATAGGGTTTAGTGTTCCCAGAAAGCTAAAAGTGGTTTTAAACATGCTGGGGCAATAGCTGCCTCTCCTCAATGCCTTTAAAGGTGACCCGGTAGCCTCTGGGGCTCGGGGAAAGGTTTCGGCAAGTATGTCACACACGCCCTGCCTGAGTAAGCGCTGCCCCTTTGATGGCCATCAATGAGCTCAGATGCACTCTCCACCCTCTAGTATGGTTCCTCCCATTGTCACCCACGAGCCTGCTGGAGAGAGTTTCTGACGGTGTTCGTGATCATTTATGTAATTTCTGTTTCATGTGTGTAATTTCTGAAGTTTCCAAAGTGCCCATATATAAATTCTCTCCTTTGTGAAGGTGGGAAGGGAGGACAAGCAGGCTTCCCCTTGACAGATGAGACTTAGGGCGGTTTAGGGACACCCAGCTGGTAGATGGCAGAGTAGATTCCTACAACCCAGTCTTCCCCTTCCAAGGCCTGTGCTCTTCCCACGCTCTGCTCCCTTCCAAGACTCTATACTGTCCTTGCTGCCATTCTCATCATTTCTTCCAGTTGCTTTTTAGTTAGTCTGTACTTTTGGCATAAGGGGAGCTGTTCAAGATCTTAATTCTTTTTTTTTTTTTTTTGAGACAAAAGTCTCACTCTGTCACCCAGGCTGGAGTGCAGTGGCATGATCTCGACTCACTGCAACCTCCACCTCCCAGGTTCAAGTGACTCTCCTGCCTCAGCCTCCCAAGTAGCTGGGATTACAGGCGCCTGTCACCATGTCCACCTAATTTTTGTAATTTTTTTTTTTTGGGGGGGACGGAGTCTCGCTCTGTCGCCCAGGCTGGAGTGCAGTGGCGTGATGTCCACTCACTGCACGCTCTGCCTCCCAGTTCATGCCATTCTTCTGCCTCAGCCTCCCGAGTAGCTGGGACTACAGGCGCCCGCCACCACACTCAGCTAATTTTTTGTGTCTTTAGTAGAGACGGGGTTTCACTGTGTTAGCCAGGATGGTCTCGATATCCTGACCTTAGGTGATCTGCCCATCTTGGCCTCCCAAAGTGCTAGAATTACAGGCGTGAGCCACCACACCTGACCAAGATATTAATTTTAAAAGAAGAGAAATATTTCAAGAAATGTCATTTTTTAGAATAACAATACCAATATGGTTTTGATTTTTAAATTATCTGAGAAGGGACTATAGCTTCTACAACCCAATATAAATAATGTTTAAAATTTTAGTGCATGTATTTTAAAATTAATTTTTCCCCATGTTTGAAGTGTATGTGTTTGTGTGCAAGAGTCCTGTCTATCACTCATTTCTCTAATTTCCTCCATTATACTAATGCACAGTGTCTTGTTCCTAGTAGACACTCAGTAAATGTTTGTTGAATTGAGCTTTATTTTCTGTCTCCTCATCTTTTTGCATCTGAATGAAGCCCGGGAGTAAATTCAGGTGAAACCTGTAAATTGAAATTATCTTAATAGTATAATAGTCCAAATTCTCTGCCTCACAAAGACCTGTACTGTCTGGCCCTGCCAAGCTCTTTACATTCAATACTAAAGCCTTGTTGGACTGTTTGCATTTCCTGAAAGCACCTTCCCATCTTTGTCATAGCCTGTACCGTACTGCATTCTCATTAGGAAAAGGACTTGAGGAAAAGGACTGTGTCTGTATCTTAAGTACCCAGAACACAGTAGTTGCTCAGTAAATGTTTGCTGGAAGAATAAAAGCCAAGTGAAAACTTTAGCCAAGCTATCAGAATCTGGTAGACATAAAAATTCTTTGATGCTGTATTTTGAATTATCATTGTTATATGTGTTCTGTTTCTATGTTAACAAAGCATTTTTTAATCAGCAAAAATTGTTTTTACTTAAATGTTTCAAGAAAGAAATTAATTTTGTGTTTTATTTATTCTTTATCATAAACATGTAATTAGCACCAATTATGTGTGGGTCGTAGCAGTTAGGAAGACAAATAAAACAAGATTGAGTCACCCTCAAGTTTAAGAGGGAAACAGAAAGATAAACCCTTAGCTGAGTGCAATAGAAGGGTACGTGCCAGGAGATCTGCTTTAGCACTCAGAAGAGGGCCAGTCACAGGAGGCTGTGGTATCATGTCTGTTCTTAGAGGAAGTCACTGGTATAACCAAGTTCTCTAAGATGAGTGAGCTTCAGCCAGGCAAAGCCTGAGATGAGGAATGGGGGAAAGAAACTGGCTTTCTAGGCAAAGGGGCAAAAGTAGCTGTGCAAAGCAGAGAGGCAAGTGAGAATATGGCTTGTTTGGGGGAACTATGGAGATTAGGCTGGGAGCTAAAGGCTTTAGTGAGTTCATGAGAGCAGGGGAATATGATGTTTGGGCCGCCACAGGAGAGTAAGACTAGAGAAAGGGAGAGCAGTTCTAAGGGTGGCCTGAGGAGCAACAGTGAAGGGAAGAAAGGGGATGGATTGGAAAGCAGTCAGCACTGATCCAAGTGCCTTAGGTGTATTCATTAATTCAGTCTTCACAATCGTTATGAAGCACGTACTATTCTTATTCCTATTTTAGATAGATTGTTTAAAAACTGAGGCACAGAAAGGTTATATAACATGTCCAAGGTCACAGAGCCAGTAAGTGATGGAGCAGGGACTCCAGTCCAGGCAGTTTGGTTCCATAGTCTCTTCTCAACTGTGGTACTATATGCCACCTCGAGAGAATGGAATTAACAGGACATGGTGGCTGAATGCATGTAGGAGATTCAGTTC
Organism: Colobus angolensis palliatus; assembly: GCF_000951035.1. Lineage (NCBI taxonomy): Eukaryota > Metazoa > Chordata > Mammalia > Primates > Cercopithecidae > Colobus > Colobus angolensis. The sequence goes on along the minus strand of NW_012118821.1, from coordinate 3,718,860 downwards.
AGTTCCATACAAGCTCATTATCTCTTATAAATAATGGCTATCATACTTGAAATTGATTAGAGTAGGCTGTGGTCACATCTTACATACTTAGATTGGGAAGTACAGAAATTCTTTGTTTAGTAACTTTAAGAGTTTTCAAAGTCTGTTCACTGGAGCATAACCTCAATTTATTCTCATAACCCATTTTACAAGTGAAGAAACTGATGCTAAGTGACTCTGATCCAAGAGTCACAAAGCTAATGATTGGAAAGCTTAAATATAGGTCCTAGGTTTTCTGGTTCCAAGTCCCATGTTATTCAGTCTTGAGTAATAGGTGTAGTCTATGCTGAAGATATAATTTCTTTTGGAAAGTAGTATGTCTAGTTAAATACTTGTTGAGGGCTTCCAGTGTGCCAGCCAGGATGCCAGCCAGTGCACATACATTGCTAGAGAAGCTTTTGGTCTTATAAGGGAGTGGAGTTAGTTTTAGGTGAGCACACACTGCTATAGAAACACAGATAAGAGATGTGGATGAAACAGCTGGGATGTGGCTGCCAGATGCCAGGATGTGTCCTAGAAATAGTAGATGTTTTAGGAAGTCGGAATAGGGAATGATACGCCATTTTAAGATTCTACCATTCATTTTTCTATATGGATGCCATGTTTTGGTGTTTTATTCACAAAATGTGTGTCTCTGAGTTGTTGTATAGTGTTGTGTTTTAAGATAAAGGGTTTTTTATGGATATATACATTGGGGATGATCTAGTTGCCAAATAATCTAATTTACATTTTACTGTTTTGTTCTTCAGATGAAATGCATAACTTAACTTGCCACGTGGTGAAAATGACTGGAATGGGAGAAGTGGATTTTCTGACATTTGATCCTATAGCTAAAATGGCAAAAACTGTTAAGTACGATGTACAAGCTGTAGCTATCATTGTGGTGGTATTGAAACTGCTCTTTCTATTGGATGATAATTTAGAGTGGTAAGTGTACGTCAATTTTATGATAAGTAACGTTTTATGGTGCTGATCTTAGTTTTTTAAGAAAGCTTTAAATGTCATGAAAACACTTTAAAAAAAGAGATAAAGAAAAAATGTGTACTGTATTTACCTAATTATATGTTATCTCAAAAAATGGAGACTCTCAATTGTTATAGAACATTGACTAGTAGTCACAATTACTTCTTACACAGTACTTTGACTCAGCTGGTTGTCAGTTGTTTGATCATGTTTTATACCTGTTATTCTTTAGGTAGCAATGTTCCTCTTTGCTCCACTGATTTCCTAGTTTTAAAGTATCTTCATAAATCTCTGTCTGTATCCCTTTAGGCTCCTGGCATTATGTGTTCTCAAAGATTATTTTAGAAAGTAAAGGAATTTTAATATGTCGCCCCTCCCAAATGCCAACAAAGCGTGGCAGTATTTATGGTGTCTCCTTCTCTGTTTCAGTGGTAGCTTCTCCATGAAAACTTGATATCAGTTTCAAATACTATTCTATACTTCTCTCTCAGAAGAATTCAGAATTTATCTTTCCAAATACATGACTTCTAAATAAATTGATTTGTTTATTGTTATCTCCAGGTCCTTGTCTAATCTTGCTGAAAAACATAATGAAAAGAACAAAAAAGGTATTTTAATTCTTTATCATTCAAATTCAAAGTGCTCATAGATGATAGATTAAAAGATGGAATAAATGTAGGCAAACAACTTTGAAAAATATACACATACACATATACATACACATGTATACAACCTGCGTATTGTACCAGTATTGTTTTTTCATATAATTACCTACTTGTATCTCTAGGGTACTAAAAAATATCAGTGAGTCCCTATTATATGTAAGACCAGCCAGCTTTGTATTCCCAAATTCTACTCACCAGCCATGCTAGATCATGAATTTACAGGTAGCTTTGTGACCATCCTGTCTATTCTGATGCTTTCAGCCTTTGCTGTTGTTGGTCCCTCTGTCTGAAATGTTCTTTCCTTCTTACCCCAACTCCTGTTCAGTCACTGGCAAATCCTTCTTTATGCTTCAAGATGCAGCATAAACACCACTCTTCTGTCTGGTCTTCACACCTATCCACTTCACAATGCTTCACCTCTTCCCAAATCAGAACTAATAACCTCTGCCACAGTCACTCTTGTTCAGACTTCTGCTAGATGTTTAGTACCTTGAGGTCTAACTAATGGCCTACGTACATCTGTCCCTATTAGATTGCCAATATTTGTAAAGTGCTTAGAAGAGCATCTGGCATCTAATAAGTACTTTATAAGTGATAGACAGATAGACAAGTGAAATGTGAGCTTCTGGAGGGAGGGATCATATCTTTTTTTTCTTTTTTTCTTTTAATGTATTTTTAGTGCCTAACATAGTGACTAGCCTAAGAGCAACTCAGTGAAGTATGGTGAATATGTGAATTATTAAATTCAATTCCAGTTTCTTAATGTTCTCATTAGGATTTATGTTCATTGGTTTTAGAGGCTTGAATTTATTGGTAGCAATCAGTTTGTATGTTCTTTCCAGAATATGTGCAAAATAAAATACTACTTTCTGTACGTTGCTCATGTTGGCTTCTATGTAGAGTGAAAGGTTCAACTAGCTGTCTTCTAATATCCCCGCTAATGCTAAAAGGTGATAATTTACTACGCAGACGTATGGAATAAACAGAGTACTTTGACCTGTCTCCCTTGTAAGCCTCAAAATAAATCCATGCTGTCAGCAGGGCGAAGATCACTGTCATTTCTCTCTGCTCTGTCTGCTAATCACCATCCCCTGCCCCTAGCATTGTTGATGGGGAGATTGAGGTTTAGAAAAGTTGTGACTTACTCCAGGTCAAAGAACCATGAGTTCTATTGATTACTATAGTTTTCCTCTATTTTGGTAGTTTTCTCTCCTCTGTGGCTGTATGATCTACAAGGTCATATTGGATTAAACAATTATTATATTGGCCGGTTGAAAAGATTTTTAGTTAGACATGGAAAGAGACTACCTTCCCGGAGAATAATGGAGAATAATCCCTATATGGAGTGAAAGAGTGAGGAGTGAGTTTTTATACTTTACTGCATTCAGTTCTGTTGTCTCTCTGACGTCTACGTCTCAATCACACACTCACACCAACTGTCCAGTGCAGTCCACTTTCTTACGTGTCTCTAGATTCTTTGAATTAAAATTAGGAGGAATGGGAATAGGAGCTGATGAAACTGGAAGTCTGGGTTCAGCTACTGTAGTATCATTTTACACATTTATCAATCATTTTTTCCTTAATACACATATTCATCATATGGGAACACCACTGTGTGCCAGGCACGGTGCTGGGTGTTGGCTTTGAGGGGAGGAGCAGGCCTTCTTTGTAGTGGCAAACAAAATATGTGTTCTGTTCTCAAGGAGGTAATAGTCAAGTCTAGGAGAAGCAGACATGTAAAAAGATGATTTCAGTATAATTTAATTGGGGCTACAATATAGGTAGGAACTTAGAGGAGGGAGTGACAGATTTCTCAGGAGAGTCCTGTTAGAGTAGAGAGACAATGACTCCATCCGTAGATTCCAAGAGCTAGTATATAAATGTTTAGCTATGTCAATGAATGAAAACTCAAATGAACAGTGTATATTATAGTGTGATTTATTTGGTTAATAATCTTGGATTTTATTTCTTTCAGATAAACCATGGTTTGATTTCAGAAAGTGGTACCAAATTATGAAGAAAGCTTTTGATGAGAAAAAACAAAAGTGGGAAGAAGCAAGGGCCAAGTATGTTCTCTTTCCTGGTTTAGATGCACCTGCTTTACTTCTGTGTCTGTTACTTTACATTTGAAAGCTGAAGCTTCATCAGTATACACTGATCTGCATTGTGACTTTTTTTTCTGGAAATATTAGCCCTACACTCTAACTTTTCTCTTTTTTATATTACTATTAACCAAACTTTAGATTTGATGTGAGTTTCACCAGTGTTTTTATTAATGTCCTCTTTCTGTTCCATGATCCAATGCAGGATACCACAGTATACTTTTTATAATTTATCTTTTTGTAATTTGCGTGAGACTTGCCTATATTTCTAATACTCCTCCCTCTTCCCCTTTCTCAAATATTTAGTCGTTTCTCGTCTATGCTCCCCAATATTAAAAAGATTACAAATGTTACCTCGCAACACGTGTAATTGGAATGTTCCCCCAAAATAAAGACCCCTGTGAAAGTTAAAACAAAGCAGACAGCAAGTCCATTTGATTCAGCCAATGTCACTGCCTTTCTTTGAACTGTCATTCTGATGTGGGCTCATTGTGGTAGAGTAGAGAGAGCATAAGCAGTGCTAGGTTTGAATTCTGTCTGCATTACAAGCTAGCTGTGTGCCCATGGGCCAGTTACTTAACCTTTTGTTGAGTCTGAGTCTCTATGAGGCTTTGAAGAAAAAGGTAACATCTCTGTATTTAATGTAAATTTACAGTGATACTCATTCGACTCAGTAATTTTATATATCCTTTGAGAAAAATCAGGGTTCCCCAAATTAGTTGAAATGAGAATTCGTTCAGCTCCTATTTCTTCATCAGTAAAAAAAACATAATAATGCCCACTTATATACTGTCATTAAGACTCAATTTTCCAGTATGAGAGTAGAACTAGATTATTTTTCCTCTAAATTTCAGAGGGCTTTTAAATAGAAAAGCAGACTCTTGGAATGGAAAAGGCACTGTGGAGATGATGCTTTCCAAAGCAGGGAAGTGTGACAGGTTCCCTATTAGTGTGCAGGATCGATGCACAATGAAGAAGAGGGGTGGAGATGAATTTATCCCAACAGCCCATGGATTTCCAGGAAACCGGGCCCCCGTCCTCCTCATCAGAGAAGGAGTGGCTCTTCAGTCAGTGGCTCTCAGTGGGCACAAGAATAGCAGCAGGAATGAGAGTTTGTTATGTGTCTTGGTCATTTTGGAGAATCGGCCTTCCTTTCTGTGGTGCTAGCTGGGGTTAGTCCTGACAGATCCTGAGGACTGGGTGTTTAGGGGCCATTCCACCCTGGTGTCTCAGTGGTGACAGGGCTTTCCTTACCCCAAGCCAGACACCAGCCTACACTTTAAAACATAGCTCTTGGAGGCCCAGTTCATTATTGCAGTGTTATATCAGTTGCACATTTAAGACTTCTGGCTTTTAGCTACTTTAGGGAATAATTTATCGGCCAAAGAAAGTCTGGTTATAAGACGGCACTTTCCAGGGAGGTACCGGGCCCCAAGGTGGAGGCTGTCGAGGAGACCCCTTTCCAAGGTCCTTCTTCCTAGAGTATGTGCTGAGGGCTGACACACATGTGCAGTGTGAGTTACTGCTGAGTAATATGCGAAGCACTACCAACTTGCTGCTAAGCACGGGTTCCTATGCATGACATTATGAAAAACACTAATAAACAATAGTTGAAAACAAAACAGCATAAGAGGCTGCTTTGGTGGCTTCTGGCTGTTATAGAAGATGTTGAGAAGAACATGGAGAAAAATTAAGCCTGTGCAGAAAATCTCTATCCCCTAATTGGTGTATAGTGATATCTCATTGTGGTTTTAATTTGCATTCACCTGCTAATTTTTGCCTAACTTTTTGGGTTAGGCAGAAATTTCTTAGATGTGACACCAAAAGCATGATCTATAAAAGACAAAAAATTGGCAAATTGGACTTCATCAGAAGTAAGAACCTCTGCTCCACAAAAGACACTTAAAAGAATAAGAAGCTACAGACTAGGAGAAATTAAATGTAAATCACATATCTGATAAAATATTTGTATCTAGAGTATGTAAAGAATTATTAGGCAATAAGAATAAAACTCCATTTTTTTAAATGGGCAAAATATTTGAAAAGACGTTTTACCAAAGATGATACCAAGATGACATGTGAAAAGATGTTTAACATCGTTAATAGGGAAATGCAAATTAAAATGACAATGACATATCATTATATACCAATTAGAATGGTTCAAAACAAAACAAAAACAAAAACTGATCACTCCAAGTGTAGGAATTCAAAATGGTACAGCTATTTTGAAAAGTTGGCAGTTTCTCAGAGTTAAACATACGTTTATTATGTTATCCGGTGTTTTTCACTCCTAGATATTTACCCTAGTGAAATGAAAACAAGCTCACACAAAAATCTGCATGGGAATGTTTCTAATGGTTTCGTTCATAATTGCCAAAAACTGGCAACAAGCCATGTGTTCTTCAACTGGTGACTGGATAAACTGTGTTCTATCCATACAGTGGCATACCATTTAGCAGTACAGACTTCTGATGCATCCAGCAATATGAGTGAATCTTAAATGCATTATGCTGTGTGAAAGACTCAAAAGGTTACTTATGCTGATTCCATTTATATAACATTCTGGAAAAGGCTAAAGTATAGGGACAGAAAAACAGACCAGTAGTTGCCTGAGATCAAGGATTGACTGTCAAGGGATGTGGGAGGTACTTTGGAGTGATGGAATTGTTCTGCATAGTAATTGTAGTGAATACACACATGTAACTGTATGTGTTTGTCAATGCTAGCAGAACTACACTGAAAAGAGTAAATTTTACTGAATGTAAATTATACCTTAATTTTAAAAAATGAGGAAACATGACATGCAGACAGACGAGAGAAGTATATGGATAACGTCTAGCTGGAAAACATGGTTTGTGGTGTGTCTCTTTTTGTAGTTTTATGTAATGAGAAAAGGCAGGCAAGGTAAAGTCAATTTTGGAAGAAGCTTTCATTTCAGGTCTCTAAACACTTAGCATAGTTTTATTTTAGATCACCCTTCCCATTCTTGGAGCATGCCCCCCAAGGACATAATACTGTAAACGCATGAGAAACTTCTATTTAGATTAGGTATTCACAAGGAATGTTTAGCAGTGAGTGTCCCCAGGGATTGGGATTAGACTGTTTAGGGAACTTCTTTATCCTTTGAGATTTTATTATTTAAGAAAATTAATAGGAAAAAATATATTTTAAAGAATCGCTGACTCATTTACCATAACGTTAAATGACAAACTCTCTGATATATTTTAAATGTGGTGTGGTTCACTAAAGTTTAATTTCACATAATTTTCAGGAAACCATCTCCTGTATAACATTAATTACATCTCTACTGCTACCTAATGATTAGAAAAATTACCTTTCTGTTCTTTTTTTTTTTTTTTTTTTTTTTTTTTTTTGAGACGGAGTTTCACTCTTGTTGCCCAGTCTGGAGTGCAATGACACGATCTTGGCTCACTGCAACCTCAGCCTCCCAAGTAGCTGAGATTACAGGCATGCGCCACCGTGCCCGGCTAATTTTGCATTTACTAAAGAGATGGGGTTTCTCCATGTTGGACAGGCTGGTCTCAAACTCCCAACCTCAAGCGATCCTCCCACCTCAGCCTGCCAAAGTGCTGGGATTACAGGCATGAACCACCGCACCCGACTGCTTTCTGTTCTTAACATTTAATATCATTGCAGAAATTCAAAATAAAAAGTCAACATCTGTTTTATGTGTAGTCATGATTTTACTGACTTGATCAAGTATTTTTTAAAATTCTTGAAAAAAATCAGTTCTTAAGTTTGTTAAAATGATTATTTGCTAAATGATATTACTAAAATATTGTTTAAAATGTGTGCTTTTATATACGTATTACTTCCTAGTATTAAAAATAAATGGTGAGAAATTATTACAGATACTACAGATTTTTAAAATATTTGTATTTCTAGCTTCCTATTTTTAATCATTTTTTCTGGAAAGTTCACAGATATTTCTTGAGTATCTGCTAGCCAGGCACTTTGTCAAGTACTAAATAATAATTCTAATTATTGTATAGGATTTAAAGAACCCATATATACATTATCTTATTCCTCAGAATAACCCTGTGAAAGTAGAGGATAAGTTTAGAGATGCTAAATTCATTTCTTTGTTCATTTATTCATCCAGTTATTCTTCAACAAATGTTTAAATGAGTTCCTACTATCTACCATTCCCTGACAACACTAGGGGCATAAGGATGGCTGAGACAGTCTCTGCCTTTGAGAACATCCATAATTTGTCGTTCAGATTATGCTAGCTCTGCCACTAGAAAGTGGTGGGCCGGGTCTTCTGATTCAGTACTCTTTCTTGTTGCCACAGTGTCTTTCAAAATAAGAAAATGGCCTGGGATCAAGAAGAAGGTGGATTTTTTTTATTATTATTATAAGTTATGAAAGTCCTCTGCACTAGGGAACACAGAAATAATGAAAATGAGACTAAGAATGAACATTGTTATCTTTGTTCCAGAGCTGCAGTGTCTCCTTGGCAAAGTTTAGCAACAACCACTAGAACCAGAAATAGGACATATCACTTCCTTTTGGAGTCTAGAACTGATCACCCTAATCTGTAGGAATCTTAGATGGCTCTTAGTGTTTGTCCTGGAGGAAACCCCCAAGAGCCAGAGCAATCCAGGATCCCCATTTTACAGTGGAAACTCCCTGGCTGCCCTTCCCTTTGGCAAGAATAGGCTGAGTCAGGACAGGGACTGTTGGGACTGTGTCATCCTGGAATCCAGTCTTTTCCTCTCCTTTACGCCAGGAATAGAATAGATTTCCTGGCATCAAGTGCCAGAGAGATGCATTTATTGTTCACTCTGTGTAAGTTATTCAGAAGTACTACTAACAACTCTCAGCAAAAAGGCATTGGGGCAAAGGCAATGAGGAACAGTTGTTTTGAGGTGGCTTCACTTTATGAGAATGAGCAGCAAGGGAAATTTATGGTGAAGGAAACTGTTTCTATGTTTTTTGTATAATTAATAGCTTCTTCAAGATGTCACGGCATCTGGGCAGCTTTTGAGAGGAGCACACCATTCTCTTGGCCTGGGCTCTCGGTCAGTGCTTCCTTCTAGGGCCTAAGTTCAATAGACAATATAGACATGTGCCAATAAGCCATTCTAAGCCAGAACTATAACGAAATATCGGAAATCTCAGATAGTGTTTCAGACAATGTGTTTATGTCCGTTTCATCTCCATCCTGCTCCAGCTGTTTCTTTACCATGTACAGGTACCTGTGGAAAAGTGAAAAGCCACTCTACTACTCGTTTGTCGACAAACCAGTAGCATATAAAAAAAGAGGTGAGTCTGGTTTTGTCTTACAATACCAAGTAGCAACACAATTGTAGAAAAATTAAATATCTGGACTTGAAATGTTGAATGCTTAAGGTTTTTACTTTTTTTAAACAAATGTTCCAGGGCACATATACATCCAAAGGAGCATCATGCTCTGCAAGAAATCTCTGCAGGAATCTACTTCAGGAATATGCCATTCTTCAAAACAGAGCCTCAGTTCCTGCCAAAATCTAAAATCCTAAATCGTTCTGATTTTGGGAATTCTTTGCTTATAGAATTCTTTTTAGATTGTACATTCTTTTTGAAGTAGTTTTCCCCATGCACCTCATCCAGTTTCATTTTCTCTTAAGGTTATCCTGTTACATTACCGTGGTACATTTGCCAAAACTAAGGAACCAATATTGGCACATTCTTACCAAGGAAGTTCCAGGCTTTATTGGTAATTTAATATTGTTATTTTGTTTCCTTTTTTTCTCCATTTCCAGAAATGGTGGTGAATCTACAGAAACAATTTAGCACACTGGTTGATTCAACAGCAACTGCTGGAAAAAAAAGTCCTTCAAGTTTTCAGTTCAACTGGACTGAAGAAGACACTGATAGAACATGTTTCCATGGACACAGCCTTCAGGGAGTCCTGAAAGAGAAAGGCCAATCACTGCTAACTAAGAATTCATTATATTGGCTTAGTACACAGAAATTCTGCAGATGGTAATCAATGCTTTTAGAAAAAGTCACATATAATTGAAGCAGTTGCCTATATAAGAGCCGGATAGGTTTTTTGTTGGAATTAGAAGCTGGTGAGCTTAAAGTCATGAAAATCAGAATTATACATTGAGTCTTGTGTAAGAGTTCTAGGAAAGCTGGTAAAAATCAAGAAAGAGGATGCAAGGCAATTAGCACAACTGTTGCCTCTAGCTAAATTAACCTGCAGTGCGGCAGACAGGTGATAGAAGTGGCTGTAAATGCTGATCAGGAGAATGCGCTGTATTTTTTTGTACATATCACTTCTCTGAGTCAGTTACCTTTTTCATGTCTTTCTACCTCTTAATACTTCCTTAAGTATTTCCTAAAAATAAGGATATTCTCTTAAGTGACCACAGTACAGTTATCAAACTCAGGAAACTTAATATTGATACGATACTTTTATCTCACCCACAGTCCATATTCCAATTTTCTCATTAGATCCCCAGTGTCCTTTTATAGCAGGATCAAGTTCAGGAGTAGGTATGGCATTGATTGATTTTATCTCTTCGGTCTCCTTTAATCAGATTGTCCCTCAGCCTTTCTTTGTCTTTCATGACATTGACCTGTATTTTTCAGAAATGTCAGTGGTGTTATACAATGTTTCTCAGTATGGATGTGATGGTTCCTCATGTTTAGATTCAGGTTCTGCATCCATGGCAGCTTATGTCGTGATCCGTACCTTTGTGCTTTTTCACAGGGCATGAGGGTGGATTGTGGATGATCTCAGATTTAATACTGCAGTATAACGCAGTGAGTGATACATAGAGCTTAGTATAGTCAGCGATGAAAATGCTGAGATTTTTTTCTCTGCATGAAGTATAAAACTAAATTCTGACTGTATGAAGTTTCAGTGATACCATGACTTTAGACACCAAACTTATCTGTCAACCTTCCCTGTTCTAGACCAGAGCCTAGAACTGCAGAGGAAGCAAAAAAGGCTTCAGCTGGGCAGTAAAAATGCCACAGAGACTATAACTAAAACTCAGTCTCTTTCCTCAGAGAGCCCCTTAGCCCCTCACTCAGAGCCCCTGACTCTGCCCTTAGGCTGAGTTGTCTGATTTCCAAATTCCTCATCATCAAAGAAACAAAACCAGAGGTCGGAGAAGCACTCTGCTGATAGACATCTTGACGGCAAACATAAATGACACCCTTTGACAACAATAGGGGAGCCAGCATCAGAATCCAAAGCAGACAGAACTCCATTCGCAGAGCCTGAAGTTCATGGCTCCATGCCACTAAATAAGGGGACCACATCCCTGCTTCAGCACAGCGCATGTCCCAAGATGCTGTGTGCCTTCGTGGTGGGTTTTATTAGCATGTTTTCTAATGTTTCTACAATAAAAACAGGCAACTATAATAATATCATTGTAAAGGCCAAAATATGCTGAATATGCTCTAAAACAACCATCAAAAATGGTTACAATGAAAAGTGATGCTTTTGAGAGCAGATATTTAGCTATGTAGAGAATTTCGTTAGGCAGAAGGACTTATTTCTGAGGGTTCAGAAGAAACAAAACATTTACTGTAAAATTGTGAAAACACTCAGAGCTTGGGAACTAAGCAGAGAAAGGCCACAAGAGTACTTCAGGTGTGGGAGGCTGTTTATTCTTCCTAGCTGAGGCAGAGTTAACAATTTCAATGAATTGAAATGCCCTTACTATTCCCAGTTGTTTTAACACTTGGCTGGGTCAGAAGACCTGACTTCTTGTAGGTGGTGGCCATGACCTCCCTGGGAGTTCCATAGATGAGGCAGAGCAGTGGTCTTTAGTTGTATTCCACAGGAAATGGAGGTGCTTTGGCTGCCCCACAAAAATTTGATTTGAATTTTTAAAAAATTATTTTTAACTATTTTTTTAAACTATAGTGAAAAAACAGTACTCAGGCCGGGCAGGGTGGCTCATATCTGTAATCCCAGCACTTTGGGAGGCCGAGGCAGGCGGATTACGAAGTCAAGAGATTGAGACCATCCTGGCTAACATGGTGAAACCCCATCTCTACTAAAATACAAAAAATTAGCCGGGCGTGGTGGTGCACGCCTGTAGTCCCAGCTACTTAGAAGGCTGAGGCAGGGCAATCACTTGAACTCGGGAGTTGGAGGTTGCCGTGAGCCCAGATTGCACCACTGCACTCCATCCTGGTGACAGAGCAAGACTTAGTCTCAAAAAAAAAAAAAAAGTACTCAAATATGTCATATGCTTAGCTTAGGCAGGTGTGGTGGCACATGTCTGTAGTCCCGGCGACTTGAAAGGCTGAGGTGGGAGAATCACTTGAGGCCAGGAGTTTGAGGCTGTGATGTGCAATGATTGTGACTGTGTGTAGCCACTGCACTCCAGCCTGGGCATAGTGAGACCCTGTCTCTTAAAAATATATATCTCTAAGCCGGATGTGGTGGCTCATGCCTGTAATCCCAGCACTTTGAGAGGCCAACACGGGTGGATCGGAATTCAAGACCAGCCTGGCCAACATGGTGAGTCACCATCTCTACTAAAAATACAAAAATCAGCCAGGTATGGAGGGGCACGCCTGTAATCCCAGCTACTTGGGAGACTGAGGCATAAGAATCGCTTGAACCTGGGAGATGGAAGTTGCAGTGAGCTGAGATCTCACCACTGCACTCCAGCCTGGGTGACAGAGTGAGACTCCGTCTCGGAAAAAAAAAATATATATATATATATAAACAAGAGGCCAACATTTTTGTGAGAATTACTGTAAATGGCTTATGTTTTATCTTTATTAAACCAATCAGTGAACAAACATTTGAGGCCTTTGTATTTCCTACTAGTAATAAGGCATTGGGTTTACTGTATAGTATTAAAATAGCCTTAAGATTTTGAGTAAATACAAAAAAATTAATTTTAAAGGACTGTAGAGGAAGTGAACATTTTTGAGCCCTTGCTGTGTGCCAAGAATTGGGTTAAGTGTTTAATATACATTCT
>NW_012118821.1:3702104-3704603 GCF_000951035.1 Colobus angolensis palliatus | reverse complement strand
ATTATTTAGAAGCAGATCTCAAACATCATATTTTTTAAAGTAAAACTGTAATACCATTAATCAGATATAAAAAATTAATAGTAATTTCTTAATATTAACCAACATGCAGTCAGTGGTTAGATTTTCCCAATTGTCATATAATTTTTTAAATGAGTTTAACTCAGAATCCAAACCAGGCCCATATATTGCAAGTGGCTCACATGGCTTGTAAGTGTTTCAGTTCTTCAGGACCCCCCTCTTTATCTCTCTTTTTTCTTCTTACAGTGTACTTATTGAGTAATCTTGGTCATGTGTCCCATACAATTTCTCATAGTCTGGATTTTGCATATAGACAGTGCCATGTGATACCATTTAACCTCTTCCTCTGTCTGGATAGCCTATATGTTGGTGTAGTTAGAGTTTGAGATTGGCAGTTATGGCCGGGTGCGGTGGCTCATGCCTGTAATCTCAACACTTTGGGAGGCCGAGGTGGGTGGATCACCTGAGGTCAGGAGTTCGAGACCAGACTGGCCAACATGGTGAAACCCCGTTTCTACTAAAAATACAAAAATTAGCTAGGCATGGTGGTGCATGCCTGTAGTCCCAGCTACTTGGGAGGCTGAGGCAGGAGAATCGCTTGAATCCGGAAGGCAGAGGTTGCAGTCAGCGGGGTGAGACTGTCTCAAAAAAAAAAAATGAGGTTGGCAATTAGCATTAGTTAGAGATTTGATCAGATTCAGGTTTAACTTTTTTTTTTTTTTATGCTTTAAGTTCTAGGGTACATGTGCACAACGTACAGGTTTGTTACATAGGTATCTGTGTGCCATGTTGGTTTGCTGCACCCATCAACTGGTCATTTACGTTGGGTATTTCTCCTAATGTTATCCCTCCCCTTGCGCCCCACCCCATGACAGGCCCTAGTGTGTGATGTTCCCCGCCCCGTGTCCATGTGTCTCATTGTTCAATTCCTGCTTATGAGTGAGAACATGTGCTGTATGGTTTTCTTTCCTTGTGATAGTTTGCTGTTTTAGCTTCATCCATGTCCCTGCAAAGGACATGAACTCATCCTTTTTATGGCTGCATAGTATTCCATGGTGTATATGTGCCACATTTTCTTAATCCAGTCTAACATTGAAGGACATTTGGGTTGGTTCCAAGTCTTTTCTATTGTGAATAGTGCCACAGCAAACAAACATATGTGTGCATGTGTCTTTGTAGTAGCATGATTTATAATCCTTTGGGTATATTCCCAGTAATGGGATCACTGGCTCAAATGGTATTTCTAGTTCTAGATCCTTGAGGAATTGCCACATTGTTTTCCACAATGGTTGAACTAGTTTACACTCCCACCAACAGTGTAAAAGCGTTCCTGTTTCTCCACATCCTCTCCAGCATCTGTTGTTTCCTGACTTTAATGATCGCCATTCTAGCTGGTGTGAGATGGTATCTCATTGTGGTTTTGATTTGCATTTCTCTGATGATCAGTGATTTTCATGTGTCTGTTGGCTGCATAAATGTCTTCTTTTGAGAAGTGTCTGTTCATATCATTTACTCACTTTTTGATGGGGTTGTTTTTTTCTTGTAAATTTGTTTAAGTTCTTTGTAGATTCTGGATATTAGCCCTTTGTCAGGTGGGTAGATTGAAAACAATTTCTCCCATTCTGTAGGTTGTTCATTCTGATGGTAGTTTCTTTTGCTGTGCAGAAGCTCTTTAGTTTAATTAGATCCCATTTGTCTATTGGCTTTTGTTGCCATTGCTTTTGGTGTTTTAGACATGAAGTCCTTGCCCATGCCTATGTCCTGAATGGTATTGCCTAGGTTTTCTTCTAGGGTTTTATGGTTTTAGGTCTAACATTTAAGTCTTTAACCCATCTTGAATTAATTTTTGTATAAGGTGTAAGGAAGGAATCCAGTTTCAGCTTTCTACATATGGCTAGCCAGTTTTCCCAGCACCATTTATTAAATAGGAAATCCTTTCCCCATTTCTTGTTCTTGTCAGTTTTGTCAAAGATTAGATGGTTGTAGATGTGTGGTGTTATTTCTGAGGCCTCTGTTCTGTTCCATATTTCTGGTCTATATTTCTTTTTTGGCACCAGTACCGTGTTGTTTTGGTTATTGTAGCCTTGTAGTATAGTTTGAAGTCAGGTAGCATAATGCCCCCAGCTTTGTTCTTTTTGCTTAGGATTGTTTTGGCACTGTGGGCTCTTTTTTGATTCCATATGAACTTCAGTTTTTTCCAATTCTGTGAAGAAAATCATTGGTAGCTTGATGGGGATGGCATTGAATCTATTAATTACCTTAAGCAGTATGGCCATTCTCACGATATTGATTCTTCCTATCCATGAGTGTGGAATGTTCTTCTATTTGTTTGTGTCCTCTTTTATTTCATTGAGCAGTGGTTTGTAGTTCTCCTTGAAGAGGTCCTTCACATCCTTCACATCCCTTGTAAGTTGGATTTCTAGGTATTTTATTCTTTTTGTAGCAATTGTGAATGGGAGTTCACTCATGATTTGGCTGTTT
>NW_012118821.1:3699867-3701448 GCF_000951035.1 Colobus angolensis palliatus | reverse complement strand
GATATTGGCTGTGGGTTTCTCATAAATAGCTCTTACTGTTTTGAGATACGTTCCATCAATACCTAGTTTACTGAGAATTTTTTGCACGAAGGGCTGTTGAATTTTGTCGAAGGCCTTTACTGCATCTGTTGAGATAATCATATGGTTTTGTCGTTGGTTCTGTTTTTGTGATGGATTATGTTTATTGATTTGCATATGTTGAACCAGCCTTGCATCCCAGGGATGAAGCCCACTTGATCACGGCGGATAAGCTTTTTGATGTGCTGCTGGATTCAGTTTTCCAGTATTTTATTGAGGATTTTTGCATCGATGTTAATCAAGGATATTGATCTAAAATTCTCTTTTTTTTGTTGTGTCTCTTCCAGGCTTTGGTATCGTGATGATGCTGGCCTCATAAAATGAATTAGGGAGGATTCTCTATTTTTTCTATTGATTGGAATAGTTTCAGAAGGAATGGTACCAGCTCCTCTTTGTACCTCTGATAGAATTTAGCTGTGAATCCGTCTGGTCCTGGACTTTTTTTGGTTGGTAGCCTATTAATTATTGCCTCAATTTCAGAGCCTGTTTTTGGTCTATTCAGAGATTCAACTTCTTCCTGGTTTAGTCTTGGAAGGGTGTATGTGTCCGGGAATTTATCCATTTCTTCTAGATGTTCTAGTTTATTTGCATAAAGGTGTTTATATTATTCACTGATGGTAGTTTGTATTTCTGTGGAATCGGTGGTGATACCCCTTTATCATTGCATCTGTTTGATTCTTTTCTCTTTTCTTATTTATTAGTCTTGCTAGCGGTCTGTCAATTTTGGTGATCTTTTCAAAAAACCAGCTCCTAGATTCATTGATTTTTTTTTTTTAAGGGTTTTTTGATTTTTGTGTCTCTATCTCCTTCAGTTCTGCTCTGATCTTAGTTATCTTCTGCCAGCTTTTGAATGTGTTTGCTCTTGCTTCTCTAGTTCTTTTAATTGTGATGTCAGGGTGTCAATTTTAGATCTCTCCTGCTTCCTCTTGTGGGCATTTAGTGCTATAAATTTCCCTCTACACACTGCTTTAAATGTGTCCCAGAGATTCTGATATGTTATATCTTTGTTCTCATTGGTTTCAAAGAACATCTTTATTTCTGCCTTCATTTCGTTATTTACCTAGTAGTAACTCAGGAGCAGGTTGTTCAATTTCCAAGTAGTTGTGCGGTTTTGAGTGAGTTTCTTAATCCTGAGTTCTAATTTGATTGCACTGTGGTCTGAGAGACAGTTTGTTGTGATTTCTGTTCTTTTACATTTGCTGAGGAGTGCTTTACTTCCAACTATGTGGTCAACTTTGGAGTAAGTGCAATGTGGTGCTGAGAAGAATGTATATTCTGTTGATTTGTGGTGGAGAGTTCTGTAGATGTCTATTAGGTCCACTTGGTGCAGAGCTGAGTTCAAGTCCTGGATATCCTTGTTAACCTTCTGTCTCATTAATCTGCCTAATATTGACAGTGGGGTGTTAACGTCTCCCATTATTATTGTATGGGAGTCTAAGTCTCTTCGTAAGTCTCTAAGGACTTGCTTTATGAATCTGGGTGCTCCTGTACTGGGTGCATATA
>NW_012118821.1:3698800-3699320 GCF_000951035.1 Colobus angolensis palliatus | reverse complement strand
GTCTAAGTCTCTTCGTAAGTCTCTAAGGACTTGCTTTATGAATCTGGGTGCTCCTGTACTGGGTGCATATATATTTAGGATAGTTAGCTCTTCTTGTTGAATCGATCCCTTTACCATTATGTAATGGCCTTCTTTGTCTCTCTTGGTCTTTGTTGTTTTAAAGCCTGTTTTAACAGAGACTAGGATTGCAACCCATGCTATTTTTGCTTTTCATTTGCTTGGTAGATCTTCCTCCATCCGTTTATTTGAGGCTATATGTGTCTCTGCATGTGAGATGGGTCTCCTGAATACAGCACACTGATGGGTCTTGACTCTATCCAGTTTGCCAGTCTGTGTCTTTTAATTGGGGCACTTAGCCCATTTACATTTAAGGTTAATATTGTTATGTGTGAATTTGATCATGTCATTATGATGTTAGCTGGTTATTTTGCCTGTTAGTTGATGCAGTTTCTTCCTAGCATCGATGGTCTTTACATTTTGGCATGTTTTTGCAGTGGCTGGTACTGGTTGTTCCTTTCTG
>NW_012118821.1:3696445-3698428 GCF_000951035.1 Colobus angolensis palliatus | reverse complement strand
CAGCTTTTCTGCTCTGGTTTCTCCCCATCTTTGTGGTTTTATCTACCTTTGGTCTTTGATGTTGGTGACCTACAGATGGGGTTTTGGTGTGGATGTCCTTTTTGTTGATGTTGATGCTATTCCTTTCTGTTAGTTTTCCTTCTAACAGTCAAGTCCCTCCGCTGCAGGTCTGGTGGAGTTTGCTGGAGGTCCGCTCCAGACCCTGTTTGCCTGGGTATCAGCAGCAGAGGCTGAGAACAGCAAATACTGCTGCCTGATCCTTCCTCTGGAAGCTTTGTCCCAGAGGGGCATCCACCTGTATGAGGTGTCGGTTGGCCCCAGCTGGGAGGTGTCTCACAGTTAGGCTACATGGGGGTCAGGGACTCACTTGAGGAGGCAATCTGTCTGTCCTCAGAGCTCAAATGCCATGCTGGGAGAACCACTGCTTTCTTCAGAGCTGTCAGACAGGGACATTTAAGTCTGCAGAAGTTTCTGCTGTCTTTTGTTCAGCTATGCACTGCCCCCAGAGGTGGAGTTTACAGAGGCAGCAGGCCTTGCTGAGCTGCGGTGGGCTCTGCCCAGTTCAAGCTTCCTAGCTGCTTTGTTTACCTACTTAAGCCTCAGCAATAGCGGATGCCCCTCTCGCTGCCAGGCTGCTGCCTCACAGGTTGATCTCAGACTGCTGCACTAGCAGTGAGCAAGGCTCCATGGGCGAGGGACCAGCTGAGCCAGGCTCAGGATATAATCTCCTGGTGTGCTGTTTGATAAGACTGTTGGAAAAGCGCAGTATTTGGGCGGGAGTGTCCTTATTTTCCAGGTGTAGTCTGTCACAGCTTCCCTTGGCTAGGAAAGGGAAATCCCTTCCCAGGTGAGACGATGCCCCACCCTGATTCGGCTTGCCCTCCGTGGGCTGCACCCACTGTCCAACCAGTCCCAATGAGATGAACTAGGTACCTCAGTTGGAAATGCAAAAATCACCTGTCTTCTGCATCGATCATGCTGGGAGCTGCAGACCATAGCTGTTCCTATTTGGCCATCTTGGAACAGAAGGCTTTACTATTTTAAAATAAGGGAAATTGCTTGGTAAACTCTTCTCTCACAGTACATATAGTATTGCAAGCTACGTTATAAAGTCTAGTGTCTTATGTTGGGTGGAAGTCGGGGATTATTTGTTTTCTTTAGTTTGTTTTAGAAATATGTTCAGAATCTCTCCCTGTGTGCTTTTGTTTGCCTTGACCATGGTAAGAAGGTGGAGTGGTGCCCCGTCTGGAGTGAAGAAACTTTTGAGCAGAGAGTTGAAGGAGCAGCTCCTGGCACCACCTGTGGCCCTTGTGTAGTGGCCATGGACAGTGTGAACATGTTTTCCTTTGTGCAGTTAAGGAGTTACCAAATTCTTCTAGGTTTCCTTCCAGCTCAGGGTCCTGTTTTAAGCCTAACCATATATATTTGTTAAGTTATTTGGGGAGATGTTCAGGGGTTAGTGTATGCCTTTCTTGGTTACCATCTAAAGAGAAATTCTTTTTTCTTTTTCCCTTCTAGCTATTGTACACACGTGACAACCTATGAAGAATCAAATTATTCTCTGAGTTATCAGTTTATACTAAATCTCTTCTCCTTCCTGCTCAGAATAAAGACTTCCCTTCTCCATGAAGAAGTGAGCTTAGTTGAGAAGAAACTTTTCGAGAAAAAATATAGTATAACAAAAAAGAAATCAAGATCCAAGAAAGCGAGACGACATTGAGAAAATGAAATAGAAACTTTCTGGAAAAATATTTTAATATTGATAGTAACATCAGATTTTAATATAACATTCCAGAGAATTGTGGAAAATACTGCATATATATGTATATGTTCTGACACATATTTACATATATGTCAGGTGTGCTTAGAAAATTGTATATTATAAAGCAGGTGAGCTTTGTTTGATTTTATTTTTCAGAGTATGAATATTCTAAGAGAAAGTTAAAACAACAGTAAATTATGTAATTGTATATATTTATTTAA
>NW_012118821.1:3694106-3695375 GCF_000951035.1 Colobus angolensis palliatus | reverse complement strand
AAAAAAAAAAAAAACAGAAATACAAATTGAAGCGAATACTGTTTCCCACATATTGGATTGGCAAAGATTATAAAGATGTATAAAACCTGGTAAGGACATTGGAAAATCAGGCATTCTTGTTCTGAGTTCATTTATGCATGCGACAGATAGCAACTCCTGTGTTCCAGACACGCTCTAAGCACTGGGGATACAGCACTGAACGAGACCCCCACCTTTAAAGATCGTAGGTTCCAAATGGGTGGAGGCTGATAGTAAAATATATATATAATGTTTTGGGGAACTCAGTACAATGAAGAAAAAGCAAGAAAACAGATAAATGATAAGGTAGGCCATTTTATAAAGGGCGGCTGAGGGAGGATCCTCTCGGGCAGTGGCATTAGAGCAGAGACCAACTTGCATGGAACACAGCAGTGCGAGCAGCCGTGAGCCGTGCGGCCCATCCAGGGGGAGATCAGCACAGGCAGAGGAAAGACGTGCAGAGGCTGTGAGCAGGGGCATGCTGGGTGCAGTCAAGGACTGGCAAGCTGTCCAGAGTGGCTGGAGCAGTGTGGTTGAAGGGGAGAGGGAGAGCAGATGGGCAGATGGGATGGTAGAGGTTGCTCTGAGGTCATGGGAAGGATGACCTTACCATGGTTGGCTTTTATCTCAAATGTTACAGGAAACCATTAGAAATTTTTAAACAAAAGAATGATGTGATCCAACCTATATCATGAAAGTATCACTGACTATTCTGACGAGTACACTGTAGTGGGGATGTGGGCAGTGGTTAGCGAGTTCATTTTGAATTGAATATATTTTGTTACTCTCTACCTGTTTCACTTATTGTAAGGTTTTCTTTTTTCTTTTTTTTTTCTTTTTTTTTTTGAGACAGGGTCTTGCTGTGTCACCCAGGCTGGAGTGCAGTGGCGTGACCTTGGCTCACTGCAGCTTTGACTCCCTGGCTCAAATGCTCCTCCTGAGCCTGAGTAGCTGAGACCACAGGCATGTGCCACCATATCCAGCTAAATTTTTTGTCTTTTGTAGAGACAGAGGTCTCACTATGTTGCCTAGGCTAGTCTTGAACTTCTCGGCTCAAGTGATCCTCCTGCCTCAGCCTCCCAAAGTGCTGGGATTACAGGTGTGAGCCACCACGCCTGGCTGACTACAACTTTTAATATTTTTTAATTTTTGCAACTTTTTTTTTTTTTAACGGAGTCTCACCCTGTCACCCAGCGTACAGTGCAGTGGCGCGATCTCGGCTCACTGCAAGCTCTGCCTCCCGGCTTCATG
>NW_012118821.1:3677778-3692831 GCF_000951035.1 Colobus angolensis palliatus | reverse complement strand
ATGCCTGGCTAATTGTTTATTTTTTTGTAAAGCTGATGGGGGTCTCGCTGTGCTGCTCAGGCTGGTCTTGAACTCCTGACCTCAAGCGATCCGCCTCTGTCTCCCAAAGTGCTGGAATTATAGGTGTGAGCCACTGTGCCCAGCCTGGTTTGGTAGTTTCTTAAAAGTGAAAATTAGACTTACCATGTGATCCAGCCATTCCATTACTAGGTATCTACCCAAGAAAAATAAAAGCATGTTTCCACACAAAGACTTGTATACAAATATTCATAGCAGCTTTATTTGGAATAGCAAAAAAGGGAAAACAACTCAAACAGCCCTCACCAGGCGGATGGATAAACACATGGTTGATATATCCATACAGTGAAACACTCAGCTGTGAAAAAGGAACAGACTATTGAAACAACAGTAGCCCTACTCAGGAGCAGGATTTGGAGGAGAATAGAAGAAGCATATCTTTTATAATGTAAAAACTTGCTTTCTAAGATTAGAACTGAAAGATCTTTTTTGAAGATGAGTGTCACGGAATTGACATGATTTGAAGTGTTATGGCACTTCATTTGAATAAAAAATCGAAGTTGCTAACAAGTTCCATGTACTTAAAAATATTGGGACAGAGAGTTCAAAGCTATGAAAACTTTTGGGCCACCCATGAATATGAAATAAGATTAATAAGAGAGGAGAAGTCAGTGAAAAATCTGGCTTTCCATGCATTTCAAATTTTATGAATTACCATTGAAGGCTAGTGATGAAATGTTACACTCTAGGCATCAGTGTTTTCACATCTAACATAGTATCAGTCATAGAAAAAGCGTATCTGTCTACTGCCAAAAAGGGAAGAGGGTAATAGCATGTATTGAGCACCTACTGTATATTCAGATGAGGTCCTGACATACGAAATTCAGTCTCCGCTGCTCTGAGGGCCATGCAATCAGTCATCCTTGGATAATAGGCGTGGAGCTAGGGGTTGCGCTGTGAAGTAGCCATCCTTCCCAGGGTGCTCAGCCAGCACAAAGCTGTGGTGAGATTTGGGTCCAGGTCTCGGACTCCAGATTCCAAACCACACTTTTTAAAAAAAATCATCACCTGCAGACTGGCCTATACCTTTAAGAGTCTCTGTGTCTCCCTTTCATTCGCATCCTTTGGGTGGAGAAAGGTTTGTGAATATTTTAGTACATTTGATTCAAAAGACATGTCTTGATTATTTATCACATTGGTTCTCAAAGTGTGGTCCCTGGACCAGCGACATCAGCATTACCTGGGCACTCGTTAGAAATGCACATTCTCAGGCCTACTCCTGACTCCCAATCGGGAAACGCAGTGTGGGTCCAACACTGTTTTAACAAGTCCTCCGTTCGCTCCAGGCTCCAAGGTGGGACAGTCACTGGTACTGCTTCTGGCTGGGACAACAGGGCCCCACTGTGGCACTTGCAGCCCTTGACCCCCTCCTAATGGCGCTCTCAGTTTCCATGGTCCCAAAAGTCCTCCATCCCCTGCAGGGCTGCCCCACAGTGGCCTTCCATGTCCTCCTGGGAGCAGAGGTCCCCGCCACCCCTAGGGCGCAGCTGCGCTGCAGCTCCTCTGCCCAGGCACCTGCATTGGCACGGAGCACCCTGTAGGTTGTCTGCTTGAGGCCTCTATGTAAATACTTGCCTCAGCTGTTTCTAAACTACAAAAGCACACAATCATGAAATGAGGCAGAGGTGGGCTGAGTGCCGCCAAGAGGAAGAGAGATGGACATGGTGCTGGGAGGCTCTCAGTTCCCAGGCTGCCCTGGCTGGGAGAGGAGTCGAGTCTTAATCTCGTTTCAGGGGACATAATAAATAAACTACTTTGCCACTAGAGTGATTTATATGTTGATTTGGGTGGAATCTGTTTCATGAACAAATTTTATGTTTTTTTTTTTTTAATTATAGATTATTCCTTGGCCAGGTGTGGGCACAGGGTGGCTCATGCCTGTAATCCCAGCACTTTGAGAGGCCAAGGTGGGTGCATCACTTGAGGTCAGGAGTTCAAGATCAGCCTGGCCAACATGGTGAAACCCTGTCTCTACTACAAATACAAAAATTAGCTGGGTGTTGTGGCAGGTGCCTGGAATTCCAGCTACTTGGGAGGCTAAGGCAGGAGAATCGCTTGAACCCGGGAGGCGGAGGTTGCAGTGAGCCAAGATCACGCCACTGCACTCCAGCCTGGGCAACAGAATGAGACTCTATCTCATACATAAATAAATAAATTAGATTTCTTACCACTACAGTGAAGCATAATTTTATGATTTAGGCAACTACCCTAAAGGGAAATAAAACCAAGTGAGATTGCACCTGGTCTCAGATTTAGTAACTACTGTAATACCTGTAGTTCAAAACCAAATGCTTCTAGGGAGTGAAACAGAATGCAGCCCATACTGTGGAAAAGGGTGCTTCAGTTGCCTTATGTCTGTGACCAGCCTAAGCTCCTAGCCATGCAAATATATATCTACACCATACATGTGCTGAAACTAAGTTAAATTTCTTGTTTTTAATTGTCTTAAGTATCAAGCTTAGATCCTCAGAACATGTTGGAAAAACACGGCTCTGAAACCCACTTATTAAGCACTTGTGCTGTATCGAACATTTTACATTTGTTCATTGAACATATCTAGATAAATCTACTTATTTACAGCTATAGCGGTCCAAGATTTGGTCACAGCAGATTAAAACAAAACCTTTAAGTTAAAAATAATGTTAAAATTAGTGAGTATTTTAATACTATGGGAGTCTTTGTCTATGAGAATACAGAACGTTGGCCCAAATATTTCATTAATCTACAGGGTTATATACATTTGGAGCACAGTTTTGTTGTTTGTGTGTTTGTTTTTAATCCTCTTCCCAAAAATGAGTTTCTTCAGGCAGCTTGAGACTCCTGTGTTAGACTTAAGAGGAAAAGGAGTGGGTGCCTCTCACCTGGGACCAGTGGACATTATTAGGGGAATATACCAATGGTGGCAGGTTGATGACCTTATCTCCCTGCAGGGTGGCATTTCTCTCCGGGCTCTCAGCAGGTCTGCCTGTCACTGTCACCCAGAAGTGGAGCCACCTTCTGAAGCCCAAACTGAGGAGGGAGAGCCCAGGGTCCTTAGGCACCTCGCAGCAGGAGGCTGGGAGTTCACCCGCAGTGTCTAGTTCTTTGTTATCTTTTCTTTTGCCCTCTATTGGTGCAAAGCCACCTAGAAAGAAAAAAAAAAGGAGTACTAATTCATCCCTCTATTCACACAAAAAGACACATTGTTTAAATAAGAAAGGAGCATGATTTCCCAAATCTTCAGCAAGACCTTGAATAGAGTTTCCAAAGTATGCCTGCCGTAAAAGTTCTGTGTATTATTATAAACTGCAGATAGTTAAGAGTGTGTGTTTTTATCTTGAGTATATAGCTGGTGACTTTTTAAAAAATTTAAAATGCCTTTGTGTTCCTGAAAGCTGAGTAAATTCACACAGTATTAAGTCTCTCACAAAACGAATTCAAGAAGCTCTAAGTGTATGTTCCCTTGTTTTGTGCCCTTGTGAAGTATTTAAGCAAAAAGGGCTTTAGTGCCAGACTTACCTGATAATATGCTATGACTTCAGAAGAGCTTACAAAAGAGTGCTTTTATTGACTTTATAAATTAAGAACCTGGTATTTCAGCTCACTTGGCCTTCTGCCCTTCTGAAACAATCATTCCCTTCTGGGACAATTAGTACATGTTTTATGGATATTTGCGTTGAACTGGGTGACTTGCAGACACTCCCAAAGGAATTTTTAGTTAGAATAACGCTTCAACGCAGTTGCCTTTTGTCACCATTGTTGTCCACATTAATTTAAATTAAGTAAGTTAAACATTACCTACAATGAAAAAGGTGGTCTCTGAATTTTAAAACTCCCCCCAAGGTTTAAAGTAGGAAAAAAAAATATGTTCTTTGCCATGTTCAAGGATAAGAAAATGTTGTAAAACATGATTACTTATTTTTACCTTTCTCTCCTTAGCAATTGACACCAGAATAAAAACCTCCCAGGAAATATTCCTCCGGTCCCAAGCAGTCACCCTGCTCAGGCCCCAGAGCCCCCGGGGGTAGGGAGGTGGGCTCTGAGCCTCTTCCCCCTCCACGTCCATCCTGCCACAGCAGTTTGCAGGGTCAGCTCCTCCACTCCAAAACTGGTTTTGGTTTTTGTTGTTGTTTTGTTTTGTTGCAATTGCCCCGTGCTCTCTAAGTGCAGCCCACGGCCCTCATGTGGAATGGGAATCAGGTAGTAAAGTCAGGAATGTTGGTTTCACCTGCCCCTCCTCACCACAGCCCAAGGGTCAGAGCTGTGGAATGGCCTCTAAGAACCCAGCTCTATCACACCCTCCTATCTCCTGCTGCTGCCCAGGAAGGGTAGGGACCCAGGCTCCTGCACCCCTCGGATCATTCTGTCTCCACTCACTTTCTTCAATTCCTCCGCACCTACAGCACAGCCTATTTTTGACATTATCATAGCCTGCTTATGTGTGTCCTGGTTTACTAACTAGACAGGCTTTCATGAGACACAGCCTCTACAGAACCCTAAATCCAACAGATGTTGAGTAAATGCTTTGATGAAAGTAGTGATGAGAAAGGGGAAAATTACAAAAAGCTTCCCACTTTCTGATTAGCTGCTGCTGTGCTGTTTTCATTATTCAGTGATTTCACCATTCCGTGAATGGGCTCAGTTGTCTGCCTACAAATGTTGGTTTTGAGTCAAACTGAAGTTATTTTAAGACAGAAGGAGGAAATGGGCCTAAGTTTCACCCCTGGCGTTCCTGTGGCCATATCAAATATTTATATAGTGCTTAGAGTGGGCCAGGCACTTCACATGTATGGACTTTTATCCATACTTTTAGCAGCCCTACGGTCCTGTAATATTGTACAAAGGAGGACCTGGAGACACAGAGAGGTTCAATGACATGCCCAGGGCCATGTTGGTAAGCATGGAGCCAGGCTCTGATTCCGGGCTGTTGGCTGAAGTCTGTGGGCTTGACCAGCCTACTGCGCTGCCTCACCAAGACTCAACCCCGGTGATGTCAGTTTGGAATCTAAGGAGCCCAAAAGCCTCAGAGGAAAACTAGAGCATTTACAACTAGCATATATCCTCACCACCCCTCCTCCATACCTCCACCCCAAACCTGTTCTTCCTCTGCCTTCCCTGACTCTCAGTGACAGCCCCATCCACTTAATTGCACCAAGTCATAAATCTCCAGCCCCTCCCTCCCTGTCACCTCCAAATCTCATCCTCACTTTGCTGACTTTATACCACCAAGCACCTCTGGACTGCGCCCTCCTTCGGCAGTCACTGCCTAGCTCTGATGCTCCCCGTGTTCTCCCCGGGGCTGCAAAGCTCACTGCCCTCCAACGCGCATTGCCCCTCTGCCAGTTTTCCCAAATCGGGTCTAAAACCCCTCAAGATGCAGCATCCTCCCACGCTCCTGTTGCCTAGAAGCCAGACAGTGTGTTCTGGTTGAGCCATCAGAGCGTGGCCCCAACACTTTTCCCATCCCCCGCCGTGTCTTGCACCCTTCATCTCCGGCAAGCCATGGCCCCTCACACCCCGAGGCCTTTGCCTGTGCTGCATGCTCTATCAGAAATGTCCTCTCTCTTCTTCCTTTAGAACCCTTGCTCAATGCCATCTCCATTCAACCTTCCCCACCTCAGCTCCCCAAGCAGAGTTCATGGTTTCCGAGCACAGAGCTCAGACCTCCGTAAGGGCATGCACCGCCTGTGTCACATGCCCAGGTCTGTAGATGGGGCCTCCTCGTGCTGGCCCATGAGCTTGCTGTGCATACAGACACCAGTACTGACAGGGCAGGTAGGCACTCAGGTTAGCGCTCCCTCCCCAACCTGATGGCTTGGTAGATTTTAAGATTAAGAAACTTGAGATCTTACAGGAAAAACATCACAATGATAATAGAGGCCACATGCCAAAGAAGCATATATCTAGGAAATGTTACACATCTAGTTTGTAATTACGAGTTTTATACAATGAATTTCCACTTACCAGCTCATCAGAAACTTCAGGTTTGCTCTTCTCTGCATTTTCAATGCAATGACTACACTTATTTAGCTTTATTAAGAATCCTATGCATACTAAGATTTGGCTTTTGCATTTTGGTCCTCCATCTACATGAACAGCCCTCTAATTTCATGTCAGAGTTACTGCCTGCCGTCTGCTGATCCCCATAATGGCCCCAGAGCAGAGTAACTTGAGGTTTTATCATGCCTTGAGGAACTTTTATTAAAAGGACCACAATACCTAAGTAAATAATGCTCAAAGAGCTCCCCAATTCCAGACCAGGAGAGCATGGTTGTGCCCATGATAATTTCAGGCCAAACACGCACAAGTCTCTGCCATTCCTGAAGAGCAATCCCAAGACTCCAAGACCTGCTGCCCTTCTTGTCCTCACCTGATGCTTATCACAAAATTCTCCTGATTTGCCCAGGCACAGTGGTTCACACTTGTAATCCCAGCAACTTTGGGAGGTCAAGGCCGGTGGAACACCTGAGGTTGGGAGTTCAAAGAGCCTGGCCAACACAGTGAAACCCCATCTCTACTAAAAATACAAAAGTTAGATGGGCATGGCGGCAGGCGCCTGTAATCCCAGCTACTAGGGAGGCTGAGGCAGGAGAATTGCTTGAACCCAGGAGACGAGTTGCAGTGATCCAAGATTGTGCCACTGTCCTCCAGCCTGGGCGACAGAGCTAGACTCCGTCTCAGGGAAAAAAAAAATTCTCCTGATTTTTCCCTTTACCTTTTTTCAACCTCTAGCTCTTCCTTTTTCTAATCATCACCAACAGTGATGCCCACTTATTTGAAAGCTCCTGTGCTGTATTGAACATTTTACATTTGTTCATTTAACATACTAGATAAATCTACTTATTTACAGCTATCGTGATTCAAGATATGGTCACAGCAGATTAAAACAAAACCTTTAAGTTAAAATTAATGTTAAAATCAGTGACTATGTTAATACTATGAGAATCAACTCAAAAGTACAGATATTGAAATCCGTAGTACCATGGTTTAGAAAAGACATATCAACGTGGGTTGTAAAAGGCTCAGACTTCAAGTAAGGGAGCTGGCAGCTGGGGATGGATTACTGTAAAAACACAGTTAATAAAATGTGAATTTTGGGCCCGGCGCGGTGGCTCAGGCCTGTAATCCTAGCACTTTGGGAGGCCGAGACGGGTGGATCACAAGGTCAGGAGATCAAGACCATCCTGGCTAACACGGTGAAACCCCGTCTCTACTAAAATATACAAAAAGCTAGCTGGGCAAGGTGGTGGGCGCCTGTAGTCCCAGCTACTCGGGAGGCTGAGGCAGGAGAATGGCATGAACCTGGGAGGCAGAGCTTGCAGTGAGCTGAGATCCGGCCACTGCACTCCAGCCCGGGCGACAGAGCGAGACTCCGTCTCAAAAAAAAAAAAAAATGTCAATTTTGGCCGGATGAATTAATCCCTCTTTGCTTTTTCCCTACCTATAAAGCAAATATAAATCTCTCTTGTACTAAAATGTGGTGAGATGCTCCAATAATTTTTTTTTTAAGATGGAGTTTCACTCTTGTCGCCTGGGCTGGAGTGCAATGGCGTGATCTTGGCTCACTACAACCTCCACTTCCCAGGTTCAAGTGATTCTCCTGCCTCAGCCTCCCAAGTAGCTGGGATTACAGGCATGCACCACCACGCCCGGCTAATTTTTGTATTTTTGGTAGAGATGGGGTTTCACTATGTTGATCAGGCTGGATGGTCTTGAACTCCTGAGCTCGAGTGATCCACCCGTCTTGGCTTCCCTAAGTACTGGGATTACAGACGTGAGCCACCACACCCAGCCACTCCAACAATTTTAAATGGACACTATTTTATAATAGAGATGTTTGATCACTAATAACCCTTTCTTCAAAGAGTGAAATATGCACCTGTGAGCCAGCAAGCCTCACCACGGCCTCTCAGCTCCCCTGTCTGGGGTGTTTGCTTGAAATGGCATTGAGCCTAATGGTTCTGCCCTGCTCGGTGTCAGTCAGAGGCAAGAAAGGTTCACTGGAGGTTAAGGCCAGGGCCCTTGAGCCCAGGGCTTTTTGGTAACTGTGTTGCAACTATTGAGCCTTCCTTGGAATGATCAATCTACAGTGAAGCCACAGGAAAAGAATGTGAGAGACCTAGGTTCTTCTAGCTGCCAACAAGTGGGTGACACCCAACATGACATAGCTTCTTCTGGCCCCATTCTGAAATGGGGAGAGCTGGCTGCTGGCTTCTTGGCAACTGGGTCTGGGTCAAGTCCCAAGTATTTGACAAGACTCACCTTAGACTCCAGTCATCCTGGCAGTGGCAGGCAGGTATGGTGGGGACGGGTGTCAAACCTTCATAAGCAAGCATGCTCAAGACAGTGTCACAGAAGACACAGGAAAACAGAGCCTGTGGATACCAAACAACCGAGAGCTAATCCGCAGAGTCAGTGTGTTCTCTAAGTTTGAGAATCAACTTAGGGAGTAATCAAATGCCATCTTCCAAACCAGACACTGTCACTAGCACCTGCCATGGCTGCCACATGCATCCAGGTGCTCTGTAATGAGTGCTGTGGGCTGAACCCAAAATCTCATACAGAAATGCCCACTCACTGGCAGTACCATCACTAGAAGGAAAATACGGGGTTTGGAAACAAGATATCTGGGTTCTAGTCCCAAACTTATTGACTACGAGACTTACATACATTATTTGATCTCTCTGGACCTTGTTTCTCCATCTACAAGTTGGGTAGAACTCTGCCTACTTCAAAGGGTTGTGTTAAGAATCAAAATGAGCTCAGGTATGTGATCACATTGAACACTGAATTCTGCCAGAAGAAGGTACATGTCATCATCATCCTGAATAACAACAGTGATTGTTGATCATCTACCATATGCTTGTCTCTATGCCAGATGATGAGGGCATTTTAAAAATATGAGATATAGTTTTTGTCCCTTAAGCAGCTTATGCTACAGTGAGGGAAAATGGGGAAATGGAAAGTTTCATATTGATTGAGTTCCTGAAATGTGCCTGGCATTGTCTGAGATACTTTTCTTAAACCAAAACAAACACAATCCTTGGTGATAGGAATGATTATCCCAATCCCATAGCTGAGGAAAGTGAGGCTCAGAGGGTAAGAAAGTTTCCTTGTCACAGAGCTGGTGGTGAGGGTGGAGATTTTACACTCCCTGCCTCCCACACCAGTTTCTCCAGAGTGGAAAGACTTTCATCTTGCACTGGCACAACCATGAGACCCCGGGTTCTGGTGAACCGGGGGGACAGGTGCTTGGATGTCAGGATGAAGGCTCTGCCATCATCTTTCAGCCCCCTGAGATGTCCCTTCTCAATATGGGCTGTTTCATCAGGGCTGAAGTTCCTGAATGTGGGGAATCCCACAAATGGATTAGGTAACATGTCCAACCAACAAGGATGTGGAGGAACTGGACGGGGTTCCTGCCACCTAGTCTTTAAAGAAGATGAATGCTGTCTGCCAGCGTCTCTCTGCCAGCGTCTCTCTGCCAGCGTCTCTCTGCCAGTGTCTCTCTGCCAGCGTCTCTCTGCCAGTGTCTCTCTGCCAGTGTCTCTCTGCCAGGCATTGTGTGAGTCTTTAAGTACTGTATTCATAGTTAACCCCACATCTCTTGATGTATTTTCCATGTTTTACAGATAAGAAAAGCAAGGGGCCGGGCGCGGTGGCTCAAGCCTGTAATCCCAGCACTTTGGGAGGCCGAGACGGGCGGATCACGAGGTCAGGAGATCGAGACCATCCTGGCTAACATGGTGAAACCCCGTCTCTACTAAAAAAATACAAAAACTAGCTGGGGGAGGTGGCGGGCGCCTGTAGTCCCAGCTACTCAGGAGGCTGAGGCAGGAGAATGGCGGGAACCCGGGAGGCGGAGCTTGCAGTGAGCTGAGATCCGGCCACTGCACTCCAGCCTGGCTGATAGAGTGAGACTCCGTCACAAAAAAAAAAAAAAAAAAGAAAGAAAAGCAAGGGCTGGCAGTGAAGTGGTGGACTAAAGATAAAAATCAGAGGCAGCCCTGGCATGCGAATCTGTATCTGCCTCAGTTCCTCCCTCCGAATCGTGCAGAACCGAGTCAAGTAAAGGCAGAGCCACTTGCGATAAGTGGCTTCATGAAGGACAGTGGAGGTGCTCGGCGAGTCCTCCTACCGGGATGGGAAGGGTTCCTAGAAGAGCTGGCATTTGAAGTTGGTCACTAAAGATGTAACTTGGGTGGCAAGGGAGAGAAGAAAAGCACAGGTAATGCCAGGGCCTGAGATTCGGGACGTGCTCAGAGAACTCTGTGACAGAGGCACAGTGACTCTGCTGAGATCACCCTGCTGGTCAATAGAAGAACCTGAACTAGAACCCAGGTCTTATAACTCTAAATCTACTCTCCACCTCCCGACACCACTCATTGCACCCATGAGCCTGTTAG
The DNA here is from genome assembly GCF_000951035.1 of Colobus angolensis palliatus. NCBI lineage: Eukaryota > Metazoa > Chordata > Mammalia > Primates > Cercopithecidae > Colobus > Colobus angolensis. The sequence goes on along the minus strand of NW_012118821.1, from coordinate 3,682,368 downwards.
TACTATACCATATGGTCTCCAATGGGAGTGGGGGTCCAAATTAGTTCTCTACTCTGAAACTCATGACTTGGGAAGGTACCTTCAAAGATCCTCTTTCTTTGAAAAAACACTAGCTCGGAGCTTAAAAAGTTTATTGCCAAACAAATAAAAAGATGAAAAACCTCACTCATAACTTTAAAAAAAGCAAATCAAAACAACGAGATCCCATTTTTCAACTCATAGGCTAGCCAAGCAAACGTCAATGGTTCCCATGGTTGTCCAGGGTGTGGCATGGTAGGTAGTCTCATACTTTGTGGTAGGAGTCGAAATAAGAGCAGCCTTTTGGAAAACAATCTGGCAAGAACCAGGAAAATGGCAGCTGTAGGCCGGGCGCGGTGGCGGTGGCTCATGCCTGTAATCCCAGCACTTTGGGAGGCTGAGATGGGTGGATCACCTGAGGTCAGGAGTGCAAGACCAGCCTGGCTAACACAGCAAAACCCCGTCTCTACGAATAATACAAAAATTAGCTGGATGTGGTGGCAGGTGCCTGTAATCCCAGCTATTCTGGAGACTGAGGCCTGAGAATCACTTGAACCCAGGGCGTGGAGGTTGCAGTAAGCCAAGATCGCACCACTGCATTCTAGCCTGGGCAACAAGAGCCAAACTCCATCTCAAAAAACAAACAAACAAAAAACCAAATGGCAGCCGTGCATTCCCTTTTCTCAATAACTCAGATTCTAGGAATTTATCCTATGGCAATACCTGATCAAGTGTGCAAAAATGTAGTTAGAGGAATGTGTTATTGTGAATGTTTGTAATTAACAAAAGCTAGGGGAAAAAATCCTAATTGTTCACCAATACATTCTAGTTATTGTATGGCCACTCAAAGAAACACTAGACAGCCATTTTTTAAAAGTGTACTGGATTTCTATGTGCTGATGTGGAAAATCTTAAACCATAGAAAGGAAAAACAAGCAAGCTGTGGAAGATTGTGCAGTCCGAATCCCATTTGTCTAAGAAAATAAAGCATGTGAGTGCTTGTACAGACAGAAGATATCTGGAAAGATAAACACAAATTGTTCATAGTGGTTATCTTGAGGACGAGGAGCTAGGGATGGGGGAGGCCAGGGACTGTATTCTGTATCTTTCTGCAGAGCTTTGATTTCTTCCTTTCTCCCTTTCTTTGTCCCTTTCCTAATCCCTTTCTGTCTTTTTTTTCTTTTTGAGATGGGGTCTTGTTCTGTCGCCCAGGCTGGAGTGCAATGGCACGATCTTGGCTCAGTGCAACCTCCGCCTCCTGGCTTCAAGTGATTCTCCTGCCTCAGCCTCCCGAGTAGCTGGGAATATAGGTCCCCACCACCATGCCCAGCTAAGTTTTGTATTTTTGTTAGAGATGGGGTTTCACCATGTTGACCAGGCTGGTCTCAAACCCCTGACCTCAGGTGATCCACCTGCATCAGCCTCCCAAAGCGCTGAGATTACAGGCAAGAGCCACCACACCCGGCCTTTTTTTTTTTTTTCCTTAAAAAACTATATGCACATATTACTTTTATAATTTAAACAAATAGTAAAGAACTTAAAAATGAAGAGGATAGGCCAGGCGTGGTGGCTCACACCTATAATCCCAGAACTTTGGGAGGCTGAGATGGGAGGATCATTTGAGCCCAGGAGTTCGAGACTAGCCAGGGCAATATGGTGAGACCCTGTCTCTAGAAAACACACAAACACACACACACACACACACACACACACACACTAGCCGGGTGTGGTGTGCACGTGTAGCCCCAGCTACTCAGGAGGCTGAGGTGGGAGTATCACTTGAGCCTGGGAAGTCAAGGCTGCAGCAAGCTGTGATGGTGCCACTGTACTCCAGCCTAGGCAACAGAGCGAGACCCTGTCTCAGATAAAATAAAATGAAATAAATAGGGTTAATGGCAACAGGTCATAGATGGAGACTTGCATTTCTGTTTTAGAGAGCTATTAGAGACAAACTAAACAATCCCATATTCAAATTGACAAAATAGACCCAATGTTTTTAATTACTACAGCTATGGTTTAATAACCTCAGGCTTTTCCTGTTCTTGTTTTTGGTTTTATGATTTGAAATTTCTTCATTCATCCCCTATTTATTTTGTGCCTACCATGTATAGGCTCAAGGGCTTTCATCTTCTGCAACGGGAGGGTCATTTAAAAGAGCCCCAGCTACACTACAGAAGGGAGGAGACTGAGGGCAGAATGCATGCCTGCAGAGGACTGGATCTATTCAGTAGACGTTTGCTGGTTATTTTCTATGTATATACCAGGCATCAGGAACATAAAATGAAGGTGGTGCAATCCCTGCCCTCTCTGGAAAAGCCCACACTTGGTGGAGACAGACACAAACAGGAAAGACAAACATGGTGATGGGTAATGCAGAAGGCGCTGTGGATCCCACAGGACACCTTGCCCAGCCTAGAGAGTTGGGAAGGCCACCTGGAGGAAATGAGCCACTCTGAAAGTTGAGTGGAGTGGGCTAAGCATGGAGGAGAGGAGCAGGGAATGGGGGGACAGTGCTTGGGAGTGAGCAGTAAGGGAAGTGTTGGACCGCCAAGGGGAGGCTGAGCTCAGGAGTGTGGACTTTATGGTGAGTATAACTGAGTGACAAGAAATCTGTGTTTTATAAAGGTCACTCCAGTGGCAGTGTGGAGCCAGATCAGAGGAAAAAGAGGAAAGGCAGGTGGAAGGACACTGTTCCCAAGTCAGTTACTTTGGCACCACCCTGATGATTCGTACCCTATTTGGGACCACCTATGCTGTTATTGAGTAGTATTTTTCTTAAATTAGCTTGCTTAGAAAATATAATGATTTGGCAGTCACGGTGGCTCATGCTTGTAATCCCAGCACTTTGAGAGGCCAAGGCGGGCAGATCACCTGAGGTCACGAGTTCAAGACCTGCCTGGCCAACATGGTGAAACCCCATCTCTACTAAAAATACAAAAATTAGCCGGGCGTGGTGGTGGGCGCCTGTGATCCCAGCTACTTGGGAGGCCGAGGCAGGAGAATTGCTTGAACCCAGGAGGCAGAAGTTGCAGTGAGCTGAGATCACGGCACTGCACTCCAGCCTGGGCAACAGAGGGAGAGAGGAAGAAAGAAGAAGAAGGAGAAGGAGAAGGAGGAGGAGGAGGAGGAGGAGAAGGAAGAAGAAGAAGAAGAAGGAGGAGGAGGAGGAGGAGGAGAAGGAGAATAATGAGAAGAAAAAGAGGAGGAGGAAGAAGAAAGAAGAAGAAGAAGAAAATTGATTTAAACAGGAAACTAGTTATAAGAGCAAACAACAAGCTGCATGGATCCAGTGCTGGGATCGGGGTCAGAGGACAGAAACTGCGAAGGGCGGCCTCAAATGAGGCTGCCAATTCGGGTCCCTGAAGGCCTAGGACCAGGGCACAGAGGAGGGGGCTGCTGGCTACAGGAGGGCCCTGTGACTTCTTGCTGCTCCTCACTTCACCTCCTTCCCTTGGCTTCCATGATTCCATTGCTTCCGACCTCGGTGTCCCCGTCTTCTGTCTCCTCCACTGGCTCTTCTTCCCAGCCTTTCTGTGTCGGAGGCTCCTGGATCCAGCATGGGTCCCATCCTCTTTCCTCCCTGCCTTCTCATGGTTTTAAATGGCCTCTAGATGTGGGCGGCGCCCAGATATGAGCTTCAGCCCAGACTTCTCCCCTGCACTCCAGCCTCGTACTCAGGAGCCCACCTGATACATGATTTGGATCTCCCATACATCTTGAGCTTAGCACGTCCAAAATGGACTCTTGTTCTCCCCAAAATCTTCTATGCCCCAAATCTTCATATCCCAGGGGATGGCAAATCATTCCTCCAGTTGCCCAGCTGGAAACCCTGTAGTTATCCTTGATTCCCTCCTCCTCTCACACCCCATATCCAATATTCAGACAATCCTGTTGGTTCCACCTTCAAAGCATATCCAGAAGTCGGCCACTTCCCACCACCTCACTCTATGATGGCAGTGGCCTCCTACCTGGTCCCCACCACGCAGCAGCAAAAGAACTATTTTAAAATGTGAGATCCTGTCACTTCCCCGCTCCAAGCCCCTCCAATGCATCCCCACCTCGCCCAGAGAAAAGCCACAGTCCTTACGGAAGCCGGCAAGGCCCTGCTCAATCCGCTCCCCTGCGACCACTATCTCTGACCCCAGCTCCTGGCTCCCTGTGTCCCTCCAGCCACCCGGGTCCCCTCACGGGTCACTGAACACACCAGGGTCCCTGCCTCAGGCACAGTCCCACCTTCGTGGCCCCTCATCTCCTTCAAGCCTGGCTCCTCCCCGCCTCCCCAGGGCCTGCCTGCTTTACCTTTCAACCAGCCACACCATTTACTTATTTTTGTATTGCCCGTTACCCCAACTAAGAAGGCGAGGAGTTGTGTCTGTTCTATTGACTGCCCTGTCTCCGGCGTCTGGGGCCGCGCCTGCCCTAGTGTCAGGTCCGACGCTGGGCATGTGGGGACTCAGTGGGCAGACCCTGGGAAAGACGGCAGCTCGGGAAGGACAAGTCGGGGCTGTCGCAGTGGAATGGTACCCGGGGCTGGCCCGGGGCGCGCGACTGTACGAGCAGCGTGGGGCGGCC
>NW_012118821.1:3640346-3676518 GCF_000951035.1 Colobus angolensis palliatus | reverse complement strand
CAGGAGCCCGGTGGGGAGCTCGCCGTGTCGGGACAGGTGGACTTCTCCAGGTAATCTGTGGTCTCAGGCTCGTCACTCGGCGACCTGCTGGAACTTCCAAAACAGAAATGTAGGGGAAGGTTGAAGTGCCCCGATGTCCGGGCGTTTACTTTTCACTGGCTGGCGGTATGAGTGGGAAAACGGCTGTAGGAGTTATTTTGCCACTTGCATCATTGATGGTAATTACAGATTACCGTGTTTTTAGTGCTCGAGAGAATCAGGAGGATGAAACTTTGAAATCCGGGTGTTAAACGAGAAAGTACTGTACAAGCTAATATGCCTTTTAGAGTTTATGATTTAAAAGCATATTTCGACAAATGTAAGGTGGTAATGTAATAATAAAGCATGGGGGATTAACTGGGCGAGGGATATTTCTGTATTTGCAGCTTTTCTGAAAATATAAAATTGTTCTAAAATTCTTAAAAACTTACTAAAGGACAAAAAAAGGGAAATCGCACCAAGTCAGTCAGTATATTTCAGATCAGTTAAGTTTAAGGCAGATAGGTTTCCCTGCCAGTTTCTTAGTTATTTGTGAAGGATCGGTTTTTGTCAGTGTGTTCTTTTTCTGGATGAGATAGATATTTTGTATGCAGTATCTTAAATGGATTACTCTTGTGTTGTAGAATATGCAGTTAAATTATTGCCTGAAACATATTTGAGAAGTCTGAGAGATCGCTGACGCAGGGTTTAAGGCTCACCTGAAAGTGATGATGAGCCTTCAGCGACTGAAGCCTCCTCCTTCCTGACTGTCATGAGGAAGTAGACAAAGGCAACTGGTTTTGTGTTTATTTCTTGACGTATAGTTTAGATAAGGCAAAATTTCCAAAGCTAACATTTTGGCCTTAGGCAGGCTTTGGAAATATGAAACAGCTTCAGGGTGATTCCAAACATAAAGCCATTTTTCTATTTTCTATTGCTTGTACAAATTTGGGATGTGGGTGGGAGAAGAAGGAAGTTGAAAACTAGCATTAAGGGAATTGAACAGCCAAGTGCTGTCATAGTCTTCTGGAGGTAGCTATTATGCTATTAATTATAGCTTAGCAATACACCAGTAAATCAGTCCATGGCACCACCCGTTCAGTAGCTGTTGTACTCTGGTACTGATGGCTCAGGGAATGCCACTTTGTATATTTCTTTATTTTCTTAAAAGTTGAGATTTGTGTAAGCAATCTCCATTTTTAGACAAATGATCTGCTGGCTTTGAACAGCCTTTTATGTTTGTTTTGTGTTAAAATAGTATACCACCTCAAGACTTCCTTACCAAATGTAAGATTTATGCCATGAGTGAGTAAAAACATTGGCTTTCAAATAACACTTCATTTTGATTGAGGATACATTGTTGGATTTTTTTCCCCCTTTTTTGAAGATGTTCACCTTTTTCTAAATCTATCTGTTTTTAAAGGCCCTGGGTGATTCCCAAACCCTAACCTTTGTTGATTACTTGAAAAGATAATCAGTCTTTCTACATTCACTTTTAAAATAGGTAGGTTACCTTTAGGCCATTTACATATTTCATTTATGTGTTGCAATGAGAGCCAGTCCTTCAATTTGCTTGTTAGAATAGTAATAATTCAGAGGAGTTCCAAACATTTAAAATTTATTTTTCTCCTTGAAAATAAACTGCTTTGTTTTACTAGAGTCAGTGTTCCATTTTTTCTCTTTATTGACTTATTAAATAGTACCAACTGAACAGTTGTTGAGACTGTTTACATTTCAGGTTTTTGGAATTAGTAATGTTTGCTTTAATCTTTTAAATTAAATCTTCTGTAAGGTTTCACTAAGATCGCCATTGATTTTTTTGGATTTTTCCCACCAAACTACAGTGTTAAAATGAAACAGTTCTTGTGCAGTGTGGAAAACTAGTAAAGACTTTTTAAAAGGCAGATTTTCCCACCTATTTTTTTTTTTAAATCTTTTTGTTCAGTGGCTTCGTTTATTGTTGGAGATTCTTAAGTGTTTATCTCTAAGATAAACAGTTAACTCCCATGCCAGAAAATTATGCCTCTTTATTGATTTACAGTCCCCTTTGGCCACATTCCATGCTCAATCTGCTGCTAATCAGTAGAATATTCTGGCTTTCTCATATACCCCCAAGGATTGCGTGAAGTATCCCTTTTCCTTTCTGCTGCTTCTCCCCTCCCCACTGTGCTCAGGTAGGAATTTTTTTTTTTTTTTTTTTTTTTTTTTTGAGACGGAGTCTCGCTCTGCCGCCCAGGCTGGAGTGCTGTGGCCGAATCTCAGCTCACTGCAAACTCCTCCGCCTCCCGGGTTCACGCCATTCTCCTGCCTCAGCCTCCCGAGTAGCTGGGACTACAGGCGACTGCCACCTCGCCCGGCTAATTTTTTGTATATTTTAGTAGAGACGGGGTTTCACCGTGTTAGCCAGGATGGTCTCAATCTCCTGACCTCGTGATCCGCCCGTCTCGGCCTCCCAAAGTGCTGGGATTACAGGCTCAGGTAGGAATTTTTAAGGCCTGGCAGCCACAGTAGAGAGGGAATAACGTAGCAGTGTGATGAACGGCACATGCTCTTCTCAAGAGGGGACAGTCCTGATTGTTGTTGGAAGAGAACAGATATTCTCTTTTCCTTACTGTGTCCTCCTGTTTGTTTATGGAAAGTATTTGAATAGTGTGGCATTTTCTCAGGGATGGTTTTGTTTTGCTTTTTTGCCAAATTGTGTATCCTGAGTTCCATGTGTAAGTGAACTGCCAGTTCTCTGGCTGCCTAGACACTTTATGTCTTACTGTGGGACCCATTGGTCTGCACTTAATGTGGTTTGTCTTCTGGTCTTGTCTTAATTTGACTTCCTAGGGTCATTGATGAAACAATAAGCTGTTTTATAGGAATGTCAAGGAATTGGTAGCTTATGATGCCTTGCAGTAGAAAAGTATGTGTTTTTTTGTTTTTGTTTTTTTAATTTCTCTGAAGCAAACGGCCAGTGTTGGTTCTTCAGAATGAAGCACTTTATCCACAGCGGCGGTCCTACACTAGTGAGGATGAGGCCTGGAAATCCTTCCTGGAAAACCCTCTCACTGCAGCGACCAAAGCGATGATGAGCATCAATGGAGACGAAGACAGCGCTGCTGCGCTGGGCCTGCTCTATGACTACTACAAGGTGGGTTTGCCTGCCTTTAAAACCCTTAACAGCAGTCTCCAATGCACTTGATTCAGCAGCATATAAAACAGTCATTTGCTGGTAGAATGCCATGCAAGTTGCTTCTGTAGTGACTATAAATAGTTTAATGAGTACTTTGACTTACTGTGGTTCAAAGCTAAAAATCTGTGATTGTAGAATCAAAGGGTTGTTTTTAAAACATGCAAAGCAGTCAGCTGCTGTGGCTGTATCCAGAAGGTGAAACCACCATAAAAGAGGATGCTAGATGTGTCTTCTTGGGTTTGAGCATCTCACTGAAGGTGGTTCTTAGTGCCATGGAAAGTGGGCAGGGCTCATTTACCTTTCACCTTTATTCCTGTGTAGTCAGGATGATTTCCCTTCCTGAAATGATACTACAGAACCTTTGAAACCATATTCTCTAGTCTAGGACTGTCTAGTTCCAAGATCAGGATATGTTTTGTTGCTTGTTTCTTTTTTTTTTTTTTTGAGACGGAGTCTCACTCTGTCACCCAGGCTGGAGTGCTGTGGCCGGATCTCAGCTCACTGCAAGCTCCGCCTCCTGGGTTCACGCCATTCTCCTGCCTCAGCCTCCCGAGTAGCTGGGACTACAGGCGCCCCCACGTCGCCGGGCTAGTTTTTTGTAGTTTTTAGTAGAGACGGGGTTTCACCGTGTTAGCCAGGATGGTCTCGATCTCCTGACCTCGTGATCCGCCCGTCTCGGCCTCCCAAAGTGCTGGGATTACAGGCTTGAGCCACCGCGCCCGGCCTTGTTGCTTGTTTCTAGAGATTTGGAGTAGTCTTATAATCTATACTCTGCATGGAATTTTACATGGTTTTCATTATCTGGAAATGACACTGCTGATCTGTGTCATCATCATCATTGTCCTGATAACACTAGCTGTCACTGTTATGCTAGACATGTTACCAGCCTGTGTGCGACTTCTCACTCAGAGGTCATAGCTAGGATGTGTGCATCTGGGGCCCTAGTCTGATTCATGGCCGAGGCCACTGTCTTTCTAATGCAGGGTACATACCGCTTTTCTTCTGGGTTCACCTCTCCATTCTTCCTTCTGACCAGGAACACACATTTGGGGGTGGCTACGTCTTTAGGGTGCTACTTAAAACAGCAGACTACGTTCAAGCACAGCTTTGCCATGGGGCCTTTGTCTCATTGTCACTCTGTGTGACTAACTTGTGCAATCATTGTGTTGTCATCAGTACCTGTATGAAAACAGGATCTGTTTGGGATTACCAGAAGCTTCTGAATGACAAGCATCTTCTCATGAATGTAGTGTATATTTTTTACAGTTTATTTTTGCTATATTTTTGTTTTAAAAACTTTCAAACCTACATAAAACTTAAGAGGATAATTAATTCCCAAATACCTTTACTCAGAATCGCCAGCTGCTGGCCATTGGCTACATTCTGGCACTGTATTCTTTCCTTAATATAAGAAATACAGAGGTGAAAAAAGCCTAGGAGATAGTTTTATTATTAAAATTAGGGTGATTAGCCTGAGCAACATGACGAGACCCTGTCTCTACCCAAAAATAAATAAATAAATACATACATACATACAGAAATTCGCTAGTTAATACACGCATGCCTGTAGTCTCAGCTACTTAGGAGGCTGAGGTGGGAGGATCACTTAAGCCTGGGAGCTGGAGGCTACAGTGAGCTGAGATCATGCCATATCCCTACACTCCAGCCTGGGTGACAGAGACAGACCCTATCTCCAAAAAAAAAAAAAAAAATTGGGTGATTATTTCCAAGTGTGAGGCCATGTGTCTAACTAAGTTGGGGCTAGGGATTGAGGTAAGGTCTTTTTTCTTTGAATATGAACAGAAACTTGTGTAATCACTAATGATGCTAGAAGAAACCCTTACCAGGGAAACATAGCCATGAAGAGCTCCTTTGAAGTGGAAATTATTATATATCTGTTCTTATAGCTTGTTTTATTGACTTACTATAAATTAAGTTCCTAAAACATTTATTATGAAGTTGCACATTTTTAAGTGAAACTTTTGAGAATGGGAGAAACTTGTTGGTACAAGTTTCGTGCCAGAAAGACCAGTGTAATAACACTAGGTATACTACCCCTGTGTCTCATAAGCAAATAAATCCTCACGTCTGTCTGTGAAGGGTGACAATTTCAGTGGTATTTATTTGTCAGACTTCTTGTGATAGGTGTAAATTTATTTTCTCTTCTTCTTCTTCTTTTTAATTTTTCATTTAGTAGTAGTATTATTTTTAGCAGCAGAGTCTCACTCTTACCCAGGCTGGAGTGTAGTGGTGCAGTCGTAGCTCGGTGCAACCTCAACCTCCTGGGGTTGAATGATTCTCCTGCCTCAGCTTCTTCAGTAACTAGGACTACAGGTCATGCCTGGCTAATTTTAAAATTTTTTGTAGAGACGGAGTCTCACTATGTTGCCCAGGCTGGTCTAAAATTCCTGGCCTCAGGTAATCTTCCTGCCTTAGCCTCCCAAAGTATTAGGATTACAGACGTGAGCCACTGTGCCTGGCCTATTTTCTTTTTTAAATAAACTGAATTGTTTGTTTCAGGTCTTTGGTTGTAAGCATCTGTCATTATTACATAATAATTTTGATAAAGCTTGAAAAGCATATTGTTAATAGAGAAGCAGTGGTTTTTTTGTTTGTTTTTTGTTTTTTTGTTTTTTAATTTTTATTTTATTATTTTTTTATATAGAGTCTCGCTCTATCGCCCAGGCTGGAGTACAGTGGCACAATCTCAACTCACCGCAACCTCCGCCTCCTGGGTTCAAGCGATTCTCTTGCCTCAGCCCCCTGCCTACAGGAGGCTGTAGCTGGGACTATAGGCGTGCGCCACCACGCCCGGCTAATTTTTTGTATTTTTAGTAGAGATGGGGTTTCACCGTGTTGGCCAGGATGGTGTTGATCTCTTGACCTCGTCATCTACCCGCCTCGGCCTCCCAAAGTGCTAGGATTACATGAGTGAGCCACCGCACCCAGCCAGCAGTGTTTTGTCTTTAATGGTGAAAACAAGGATGCAGGAATAGAATTTTCACGCTGAAAGCCATTTTTAAGCACCTTAGCCATTTTGGAGCGTGCAATGGTGTAAAATCTCAGTTGAGTTATTTCTACAGGACACTCACTAACGTTTGCCTACTTTTCACTTCCCTTGCAAAGAAAAGAACCAAAAAAGGAATAGAACACTGAGTTAGACTTGTCCTTTGGGTGATGGACGTATGAATCCCAGCATATCTAAAGACAGTGATCATATGAAGCCCTCATTTGGATCTTAGAAGAAACGAATGGTTAACATGGCTGTTCCTTCTGCTTTTGCGTTTGATCTGAATGGAGAGTAGTAGGAAAGAGCCCTGAGAAAGTTGGAAGAGCTCTGTTGTGTTTTCAGTAGCTTCTTCTCTAATGTTGTGTAGATAAACCAGTAAAACCAGGGCAGAGGTATTTCTTTTTTTCTTTTTTTTTTTTTTTGAGTCAGGAAGGGTCTTGCTCTGTCGCCCAGGCCGGAGTGCAGTGGCGCAATCTCTGCTCTCTGTAACCTCTGCCCCCGGGCTGAAGCGATCTCCTCACCACAGTCTCTCTTGTGTAGCTGAGACTACAGGCACATGCCACCACGCCTGGCTGATTTTTAAATTTTTTTTTGTAGAAATGAGTTTCACTATATTACCCAGGCTGGTCTCAAACTCCTGGGCTCAAACAGTCCTCCCACCTTGGCCTCCCGAAGTGGCTGGGATTACAGACATGAGCCACCAGCTTCGGCCAGTGGAAGTATTTCTTTGAAGAGATGAGACCCAAACTCCATGACAGAATAAATGTATCATGCCCTGAGTTTATTTGGCAACTCAATAACAGTTACTTTTTACAAATCAACCAGATGGGTGACTAGATTTTAAGCTCACTGAGGACAGATACTGTCTTTTTCTTTGTGTGTCCCCATAGCCTGGTGTTTGTTAGGCAATCAGTAGATAAATGAATGATTAAATTTACTGAAAAATAAAAGGCTGTATCTTTGGGTAAACTGCACTTCACTGGATAAGAGCTAAATTCTTTTCATGTGTGCTAATATCAGGTTCCAAGAGAGAGAAGGTCATCAACAGCAAAGCCAGAGGTGGAGCACCCCGAACCAGATCACAGCAAAAGGTAACATTCACTGCATAACACCGTAAAGAGTGCAGGGGGAAATGCCGCGTTTCTGTAACAGCAAAATGGGAGTTTGTTTGAATGAACAATCACTAGTGGAAGAGATAGGTAAGCTGGACGCTTATTATCTAAATTCAGATTTCATCAGTGATTTGCCTCTGTTGCTCTGAAAAGTTCCTTTTCTCTTTGGGCACAGTAGTTGCCTTTTCTAGAATGAAAGCACTAACTTTCTCCTCCTCCAAAGGGATAGTTTTAGTAATAACTTAAGTATTTGCTTATTTGTTTTTGAAGTTTTCTTTAGAAGATGTGGCAGTGGTCCATTAAAAAAATTAAGTACCAATTGACTCTTAACAGCTGCCTAAGTAAAACTGAATAAAGCAAGTTAAATTGTATTCAAATTCCTGTTGAAATTATTTGTGAAATATTTTAGATTAAAACGTTTAGAAAATTTAATTAATGCTTGTCTTTATAGCCATGAAAAACTTTAAAAAGACACCTTTTAAATTGCCCTGTGTTTTATTATCAATCAAGGAATAAAACATATTTAAAGGAAGAAAGAACATCACCCAGTATCCCATTATCCTGATGATTGCTTTATTCATTGTTTTGGTGTGCAAGCAAATTTTATGTGGTTGTGGTTTTGTTCACAGATAGGATTTGGTGGTATACTTTCTTCTACTTAGTTTGTTTCGTAAACATTTTCTCTGTGTTTTAATCTTCATAATTATCCTTTGGAAGAGGACTCGTGGCTTTTTTACTTTTCATTATGGGCATTTTCAAACATAATAAAAATAGAGAAATAGTATAAGCCCACATGTATCCATGACCAGCTTCAACAGTTATCAACACAATTCCTCGTTTGATGTATTCTTCCATCTTCTTCAACTTTGAGATTAATTCATGTTTTTATTTTATTTATTTTTGCTGGAACGTTCTGAAGCAAACTCTAAATATCCTTATAATTGCCGCTATACCTAGTTTTCACTATTTTGAAACCTTAAGGAACAACTTTCTAGATTTTTTTCTGTTTTAGGATAAATTCCTGGGACTGAATTTATGGTTCAGGGTTCAAACAGTTTTATTGATCTTGAAATGTACAGAATTCCCAATTTGCCTGTTTCTTAAAGCTTCAGGCTATATGATTTCTGGGGGCTTTGAAAACTCATTCATTTTACCCACTGGAAGTCATCTTGTATTGCTCAAATTATTTATCAAACCAAAATTTAATTTTATAAAAAGCAGATGTGTCTACTGATATAATGTAACAATAGGTTTTCTTGGGTGAAAGAGAAAGCCAGGCCGGGTGCGGTGGCTCACGCCTGTAATCCCAGCACTTTGGGAGGCTGAGGCAGGTAGATCACCTTAGGTCAGGAGTTCGAGACCAGCCTGGCCAACATGGTGAAACCTAGTCTCTACTAAAAATACAAAAATGAGCCAAATGTGGTGGCACATGCCTGTAATCCCAGCTACTTGCGAGGCTGAGGCAGGAGAATCGCTTGAACCCGGGAGGTGGAGGTTGTAGTGAGCCAAAAATCATGCCATTGCACACCAGCCTGGGCCACAAGGGCAAGACTCTGTCTCAAAAAAAAGAAAAAAAAGAAGGAGAAAGCCAAATACCATAGGTGGTTGGAAAAGTGGTGACCAAGTAATAATGGCTCATACTTCTTGAAGACTGTGTGTCAGGCATTATTATACACATTTTAGTGTATCATCTCATCTCAACCTGATGAGAATGCATGCCATTATTGTCCCCATTTTACAGGTGAGGATTCAGTTACTAAAAGATGAAGTAGCATGCTCAGGTGACACAGAACTTGAACCCAGGCAGTTTGACCCTGGCGTCTATGCTGTAACCCCAGTTGATCAGATCACATAGCTTCAGGTTTCTAGTAAAACATAGTAATTTTTTTTTTTAGGATTATGGAAAGTAAAGCTTGTTAGAGGAGAGCTCTGAGTACTTAGTATTTCAAATGAAATTTTACTTAATATGTTTCGATTTTATTTGAACGATAACCAGAAAGCCTTTTCCCCTTTACCTAGTAATGGGTAGTTTTGATGTTTTCTGTTTATTCCCTGTCAAGTGTATTGCTATTGCACAGGACCCAACAGCCCAGTGCCATTAGGAAAATAAAAATTGTCAAAGAACTACATCAACATCGAGTTTGAAAGCAGTTTTCTTTTCTTAAAGAAACAGCATACCAATCGTGACAGAGCAGCCCCTCATTTCTGCTGGAGAAAACAGAGTGCAAGTACTGAAAAATGTGCCGTTTAACATTGTCCTTCCCCATGGCAACCAGCTCGGCATTGATAAGAGAGGCCATCTGACAGCTCCAGATACGACAGTCACTGTCTCCATAGCAACGATGCCTACCCACTCCATCAAGACAGAAACCCAGCCGCATGGCTTTGCTGTGGGAATCCCCCCAGTAGTGTATCATCCTGAGCCCACTGAGCGGGTGGTGGTTTTCGATCGGAATCTCAGTACTGACCAGTTCAGCTCTGGTGCTCAAGGCCCAAATGCTCAAAGGCGGACTCCAGACTCGACCTTCTCAGAGACCTTCAAGGAAGGCGTTCAGGAGGTACAGGAAACAAACATCTTCCTAAGACGCCTGTGTGTTTGTATAAGTATTGGGTTCCACCTTTTCCTTGTTATGTAAGCGTGAAACTCGGCCTGAAATGAATGGATTAGGAATAAAAGATTTTTTTTTTTTTTTTTAAGAGAAAAGGCCCATGGGTATAATTTGGAAGCTAAACCTATAAAACCAGAAGTTGTTATCAAGGGTGCATGGCTAATCTTACCAGCAGTGAGTTAACAATTATGAGTTCAGCTAAGTGATTTGCTGGAGAAAGAGAAAGAGAACCCCATACATAATCTTCTGTTGACCACAGGTAGATTCTCATAGTCTGTTTTTAGCACTTCTCCCGGCGCCAAACAAGCTCCCTGGAACTGGTCTTTATATAAAATGAGTTATTATGTCTTTGCTTGATGTTTCTTGGTTGGCAATATAGTCAGGGAGAGCACAAATGCATTGTGTGAAGTTTACAAATTAATTCCAAATAGTTCTGGGGGTTCTATGGTGATGAATACCTCACTCAGCTAAAAGTTAGGGACTGAAGGTGTTAGAAACCATACTTAATGACTCGGTGAGGTAAAGAGCATCCATCTCTGCATGTGGAGTTAGGGGCAGAATGTTAGCCTTTCCCGAGAAAATGCACCACATCTCTTCAGCTGTGGTGTGAACTTGATGCTGTGTCTTAACTTGATATAATGATAGGGTGACTCTTTAAAGTCATGACATTTTGGTTGCAGATCCTAGTGTTTGAACAGAGCTGGGATGTGTGTGAAAGACAGAAAAGGGGGTCGTGTGTCAGAAGCATTTAGTGGGGATACCTACACAGCTTGTTGTCATTTACTTGAGTAGCATATAAAAGTGGATATTTTCTCTGTCTTAATTTTTTTAATATTTGTAGTTTCAACATTTTTATTCAAAAATAAATATGGAAAGGATAGTGGGTTGCTGTAAGCCACATACTTTTATGCAGTACCAGAGCTTGGTCTTTAGTAACCATGATAACCAGTTAAATAGTTGTGGCTTATCACATTGATATTTCAGGTTTTCTTCCCCTCGGATCTCAGTCTGCGGATGCCTGGCATGAATTCAGAGGACTATGTTTTTGACAGTGTTTCTGGGTAATAGATGTCTTTTAATTTGATTTTTAATTTGCAGCTTTTATAACTTACTCCTTTCACATTAACTTGATAAATCAAAGGTGGCTTTAGCAGGCTTTCCCCTTATCTTACTACTTTTACTGTGGTACAGTCTTGGGTAGAGGACATCTGCTTCAGTGCTTTTAATTTTGAACTCTTTAAACTATGTTTCAAGTTTCCTTAATTCTTGGTGTTGGTGCTTTTTCTTTCTTTTGGTTTCTTTATGTGATGGTAGTAGAATGGAATCTAATAGGAGAGATGACGGGATTAAATTAGGTCTCTGACGTCCTTTCTGTTGCCAAAAATATATAATTAGGTGAGAATTTAGGAGGAATATCAAGTGATAAAAAAGTGATAAAAGCTTTTTTTTTTTTTATCAGCCTCACTAACGATAAAATAAATGAAGTCAACTTTTTTCTGAGCTGACAACTTTCTTTTGACCTCACAAAATCGTATCTCACTCTGGCAATATGAATATTTTTCATGTTAATTGGGAACTCATATTTTGTTTTAGGTGTTTTTTACATGTGTTATATTTTATGGTTTTAAAAGTGTCTAAGATTTTATGGGAACTAAGACTTCCCTTATAGATCTGCCTGAAGATGCAGGAGTCCCAAACGGAAATGCCTTTAGGGTTTGGGATAGGGGTCAGCTAACTTTTTCTATAAAGAGTCAGAGAGTAAATATTTCAGGCTTTGTGGGCCATACAACCTCTATATGTTTTTGCAACTACCCTGGTCTGCTGCTGTGCAAAAGTAGCCATAGGTAATATGTAAACAAATGATGTGGCTATGTGCTAATAAAACTTTAGTTACAAAAATAGGTGTAATCTGCTGAGCCGTGGCCTGGGAAGGAAAAATAACTTTAGGGGCACATATGAGTGGTAGTGTTAGGTAATAGGTAATGTCGAGAATTGGGGAGTGCCTGCTATTAAAGACATTTAAATTACAAGTAGAAACAACAAAAAAGTGCTATATAGGCCAAAAGGAATTTAGTCAGAGGAACACCAGCCACCTGTCTGAAACCTCTGCTGGAGAAATACCAGATTGGCAGCATGTCTTGTGAGAAGTTCCTTCCAAAGTCCTTTCCACCTATTAGTATCTTTAATATCTTGAGCCCTCAAACTCAGGATGTCCGATTGCTAACATCCATCACATCATAGAATTTTTAATCGGCAATAATTTGTACTTCCACATCTGAGAGACTTGAGAATTTTCAGCTGCTGAGTACTTTTGTTTCAGATTTTCTTTATCATGAAAAAGATAGCAAACGCTATTTATAATATGATGTATAGCAAACTTCCACGAGAGTAGATTTAGAGACCTGTGACTTTTTTTGTCCTTTAGGAACAACTTTGAATATACCCTAGAAGCTTCAAAATCACTTCGACAGAAGCCGGGAGATAGTACCATGACATACCTGAACAAAGGCCAGTTCTATCCTATCACCTTAAAGGAGGTGAGCAGCAATGAAGGAATCCATCATCCCATCAGCAAAGTTCGAGTAAGTTCTGATCTTAGTCCTGTTCTCTAGGAAAGCTAGTCAGAGTCTAACATTTCTAGGTCTGAAGCAGCTCTGAATGACTGCCTGAAATTGCAGCTTTAAGCCTTCACTGTAAAATATAATATTAAATACATTTTCAAAAACATACTCACCCTTCAATGTCTTTATGTTGTAATGCATTCTCTTTCACAGAGTGTGATCATGGTGGTTTTTGCTGAAGACAAAAGCAGAGAAGATCAGTTAAGGCATTGGAAGTACTGGCACTCCCGGCAGCACACTGCTAAACAAAGATGCATTGACATAGGTAAGCAGCTCAAGAGCCCGCTCTTATTCCCAGAGGTACAGCCATCCAGTTTCTAAATCCAGTTATTTTTGGCAGTGATCAGCTTCCTGCCGAAAGCATTTGAATTTTTATGCCAGCTACTGATCTGTTCCAAACGCTGTCCTCGGCCTCCTGGAACCAGTGCGCTCACCATTCCTCCCATGCAGTAATGGGACATGTGCCCACGTGGTGGCTTTCCACAGGACACTAGGGCCAGAAGCCATGTAGCTGGCTAACCTGAGAATGTCCCCACTTTTCAGTCTGCAATTGCTTTAAGGGGTAATATCTTCTTTAATAGATTCTGATTATTATTTGGACATGATGGAGATAGAGAAAAAAAACAAGTAAAAGAAAATAAGTAAAAAAAGATACTGCTGCTGTGCAGTTGCCTAACAGTCTTCCCTAGTCATGTGCTAAACTGTGTAACTAACCTATCTGTGAGCTGTAGTGGCAAACCTGTGCAAATTCGTATTTACTGAAGTAGCGTTACACAGACCTCTATCCTTGCCATGTATGTTATTTTCATGTAAAACCATTGTCTGTATCACAGATGGCTGTTAATATTAGTGTTACTTTTTTCCTTTACCTTTTGTAATGCTCTTGTTGCCTTTTCAGGAGAATGAGAACTCAGTTCTAATCTTGGTTCTACAGAGCAGTTTTGTGACCTTGGGACTGTTATTTAAACTTTTTAGACCTAAATTTCCTAATTGTGACATAATGAGATTGAATTAAATATGTCTAAGCTTGCCTCTATTACAAAAACTCTGTGATTCTTTTTCTTCATATTTTGAACTTCTTCTAACCAAACAAAATGTTAAGTTGTCCAGAGGTGATAATGTTAAAAAATAGATCTTATTTTGAACTGCTGGGATCCCATGTTAAAACTAAAACTCATGAGTTTTCATTTTCTCTTCCCCTGCTTCCTATAGCTGACTATAAAGAAAGCTTCAACACTATCAGTAACATCGAGGAGATTGCGTATAATGCCATTTCCTTCACGTGGGACATCAACGATGAAGCAAAGGTGGGTGGTGAGGTCTGGGCGCCTTATGTCCAGCCGTTTGAGAATGGGAGAAATTTGGCCGGGCGCAGTGGCTCAAGCCTGTAATCCCAGCACTTTGGGAGGCCGAGACGGGTGGATCACGAGGTCAGGAGATCGAGACCATCCTGGCTAACACAGTGAAACCCCGTCTCTACTAAAAAAAAATACAAAAAAAAAATTAGCCGGGCGAGGTGGCGGGCGCCTGTAGTCCCAGCTACTCCGGAGGCTGAGGCAGGAGAATGGCGTAAACCCGGGAGGCGGAGCTTGCAGTGAGCTGAGATCCGGCCACTGCACTCCAGCCTGGGCGACAGAGAGAGACTCTGTCTCAAAAAAAAAAAAAAGGGAGAAATTTAATGATTTGACAACTGATTTTTTTTTTTTCCCACAGTTTTATGTGTTTTCATTCTCAGGTGTTATGAAACTATCCTCTCCCCTTTCTATTCTCCCCTCCTCCAAAACAGATCATTTTTTGTTGCCATCCTTTGCGTGGAGTCCAGTGTGTGTGAAACACCGCGATTAAGTTGCAGTCTGCCACTCCTGCCTGTTCAGCCTTGAGTCTGGCTCCCCATTCACTTTGCCTCATTTCCTCATTTGCACGGTGGAGGTGCTTTCTGTCTCCTCCCTCTGTTCAAGGAAGTGTAAGGAGTCATGAAACAAAGCCCATCAAACTGTTGGAGTGTCTTTGAGAAAGGCTCTTAAATATAAGTGATTATTAATAGTATTCTGTTTCATATCATCACCTTGTAAATATGATTACGTGTTAAGATTCTTCTGTCTTGTGCTTTTCCCATTGAAGAACTGCCTCCAATTCAAATGGAGTAACTCTAATTGGCTGGAGTTACTCCATCTGGGTGACTCTAATGAGACTTTTTGTGCCCTTTAAGACAAATTCATCATATTCTTAAGTCCTTTCTGCCTTTCCTCTGCCTTCTTCCCTGTGAGTGTGATCCTTCTCTTCACTCCATTATTAGAGTTCCTGTATTTCTTTCTTTCTTTGGATTGCTTTAAAAACTGGAAACTCAAGAAACTGAATAGAGGCCAGAAGTGGTGCTTCACACCTGTAATCCCAGCACTTTGGGAGGCTGTGGCGGGTGGATCACTTGAGGCCAAGAGTTTGGTGAAACTGGCCAACATGGTGAAACCCTATCTCTTCTAAAACTACAAAAAGTTGCCAGGCGTGGTGGCACACGCCTCTAATCCCAGCTACTCTGGAGATTGAGGTAGGAGAATCTTGAACCCGGGAGGCGGGGGTTACAGTGAGCTGAGATAACGCCACTGCTCTCCAACCTAGGCAACAGAGTGAGACCCTGTCCCAAAAAAAAAGAGAGAAAAAAAAAAACTCAATAGAAACATAGGTCATTTTTTCAGACAGTTGTTAACAGAAGGCTGATCTTTAGTTTTCGTTACAATATTAGGTATAGCATTCTCTCAGAGACCTGGTAGAAAGAAGTTATGTTCATCTTCTTGTCCTTTTTAAGTCTCTGTTTTTTACTTTTTCTTTTATGTATTCAATAAGAATTTTAGTAACTTGAAGAATAAGATACTGTATTAGGCGCTGACTATTAGGGTTTCATTTTATCCTGCCCAAGAATGCTTTTGAAAATCATGTGACGGGGTCTTGAGAGTCACGTTAAGCTTGTATTATAATTGCCCTTCTTTCTTATCATCGTCGTCATGTCCAAGACAAACATGTGCCTTTCAGACTGCAGACTCTAGGCAGTTGGGCCCACCAGGCAGTAAGGAAGCTTAGGTAATTGTAGCTTTAGATGGGTTTTCCTGCCAACCACCTCAGTCACATACAATTGTCAGGTGGCTGCATAGTCCAGAATTTGTTGCTTGGCTAAGCAATAAATAGATAAACTTTCCATTTTATATAATTGTTGTTACGGTTGTTTTGAAATTAAATATCGTAGTAGGACTCAGTCCACTGGCTACTAAGAACAGCCTATAAAAAGTGTTGGCCTTGTGCCCCACGATGCTTTTATTCTTAAAGCAGACTGGAGTGTTACTTGCTATTTGCCACTGGGGCCTCACTGAGAAATTGTGGAGGAGGTGATAAAGAGCCCATAAGTCCTGAGTTCCCTTTTCCAACTTATCCATGACCTTGGGTTAGTCCCTCAGCTCACTAGCTCAGTCCTTTCCCCTTAATCCCCCAGGAGACTCACAAGGTTAGAGTGGCCAACTCTTCTTTATTGGGTGTTGTCAGGATTAATAAGTGCTTGTCAGAGGCTTGGAGATCTTGGCCGAAAAGCCCAGTGCATGGGCAGGGTGCTTTGTTTGTTTGATGTGTCACTCTTTGGGGTGGGAGTAATGAAAGCCAAGATGACGGGTAGGGATAATGGCTTGTTTTATTCTGAAGGCCTGCAGCGTATTTGTATTAGAAATATTGTTGGGGGAGCGGCTTAAGTAGCCTTAGTAGCATTGCTAATTGATGTAGGTAAACTCAGTTTCATTTCCCCTTTCAGACCCCCAGCACTGACGTGATTTTAAGCCTTTGCCTGCCGCCAGAAGGGTGTTGTGCCATTTCTTAATGAGGCTACCGTCTTTTGAAGCTAGTATCAGGCAGCAACTTCAAGCGCGTGTTCTAATTAAGTATCGAGGTTTTTTGCTTTCCCTGGCCGACTTGGTGTTTTCTGTTTTTATTCTTAAAGTAATTAATGCCTCAGGGCAGCAAGAGTGAACAAGTATACATGCAGAATCCTGTATAGTTGGGTTTTTGTTGTTGTTGTTTTTACTATTTTCTGAAAATATCTACTTTCTTGTTCTCATTTAGGATACATTTGTTGATTTTTTTAATTTTAAGATTTATACTTGGCACATAATAATTGTACGTATTTATGTGGTATTTGTTAATGTGACTTCCAGTTCTTTCTTCCTCACAAACATAAGGGTTTATTGGAGCTATGTGGCATTTCCTCCCCTCCCCTTTTAGTGATCTCTAAGGTACTCTTTTGGCCATGCCAGGATGAGTAAAACTGAAAATCTGGCCCAGTGTCAACATCTGAATCTTACCTGTAGCTTCTGCTTCACCATTTGGAAATGACGATAGTTTGAGGATGTTTTGGGTTGAATCGTGAATGCTTTGGTTTACATTCCACTTTGGGAAAAACACTGACGAAGCTAGGACCCATCTCCACTGGCCCTGTGTGCACTCTGTTCATCACCATAAACACATGTCTACCATTGTCATGGAAACTTTTGGAAGTTTTGGAACTTGCGAAAATTTGTTCCTTTTCCAAGTGGTGGAAGAGAAGGAAGTTGCTTTTTGAGAAGCAGAAATGTCTCAGAAACAGGCCCTTAGTGGGATCTGTCTGTCGTGTAGGTGTATCTCATTCCTTTCATGGTCCTCCCGCAAAATTAGATTTGTTTGGGC
Source organism: Colobus angolensis palliatus (assembly GCF_000951035.1). Classification (NCBI taxonomy): domain Eukaryota; kingdom Metazoa; phylum Chordata; class Mammalia; order Primates; family Cercopithecidae; genus Colobus; species Colobus angolensis. The sequence goes on along the minus strand of NW_012118821.1, from coordinate 3,659,272 downwards.
AGTTAAGAGTCAGAGGTCTCTGGACAGGTTAAAGGCCATCAGGCATTCACATTTCATTGTGAAATAATCAGTTTTCTTCCTGATGCACAGCTGAGATTAGCTGCTTGAGGTAATTGTTGCAGGGAGAAAAAGCAATTGCCTTTGAAGCATTAAAAGATGGAGCTCTGGTAAGATGCTGAAGTTTGGGACTTGTAGGACAAGGTGAGGGCACTGGTCTCCTGCAGAACAGAGGCCTATGAGCTGAGGGGAGGGGTGCATACAGCGAGGTGAGAGAAAGATATACACAAACTCAGCTGGATCAACATTTTCTCTGGAGCCAGCGGTGCACCTTTGCAGGAATTCAGAACTGAGCCCAGCACTTATCCTAGAGCCTGCCGTGGACAAGGCGTGGGCTGGATCTAGGCTCCTGCCACTAGTTCCGCCAGCCAGGTAGATAGTGGCATAAGTTTGTGGGGACAGCCTGAGATCTTATATATGACATCGTGTTTTCTTAGGAAAAATGTTTTTATGCCACTTTAAAAATGAACTTTGGGAATGCAGTTTATAAATTGGGGCTGTTTGTTCTGCCACAATTTCAGTATTTTCTAAACCAAGCGAGTTTAGAATAGGCTGAACTGAATGGGCTGTGCATCTTGGCCTAGAGTGTAATTTCTTGCCTGAGTTGTAAATCTTAAGAGTCTACAACAGCATTGAGATTTGCTGAATGATAAGAAGCAAGGGCCTCTCCAAGCCTGAAGATCTAAAATAAACAGAGGAAAAAGAAGTTAGGGAAAGAGCATTAACTTCTTTGAGTGCCTGTTATATGCTAGGCACTGTGCTATGCTGCCTCACCTATGTTCATAGTTAGTGGGGCATGGCTGCCTGCCCAGCACCCATAAAAAGCACTCAGTACTCCATGCAGTTACGTGCTTGGTGCTTGGTCATCCAAATGAGTCTTCTGAGGAAGTTAAACTCTAGACCTTGAAATGAATAGAAAACGTTATTGACAGGGAAGATTACTTAAAAATGTAGGTATTATTATTAATAGAACAACTTTATGGACTCACTAATATAAATGAGAGCACCTTTGCTCGTAAGAAATAATTTATGTTGGATTATATTATAACGTTTACGTTGAATGAGTAACAGTTAAGCACGGAAGATAAATTATAAACTAAAAAGCTGCTGTATTGGAATCCAGTGAAAACTGGGCCAGCCAGCTCTGAGGGAGACCTGTGAGCCAGCAGGCACTAAAGAAGGGGATGTCTGGGGGTGGTGTGGGGACACCTTTGGTAGAGTCAGCTACCCAGTATGGCAGATGGGAAAACAGCTGCGGTCAAAGGAAATTGCAGGATTTCTTTGATCATCTGTGCGTAGGTATGATCTTCATGAATAGTAAGCACACTGTTAAAGGATATAATGAATCCTGGGAGTACAAAATAAGAGATTTTTCCAGTGGTAACACCTAAATCCTTACACTGTAAAGTGAATTATGTTGTAGTTTTCATTCACACATTTAATTTTAAAAATAGTAACAGCAAGAACTTTCTGCCAGACGTGTGCCAAGCTCCCGCTGGAGTAAGTGACATCAGAGAAGTAGATAGATGTAGAGTCTGACTTGGTTTTACTGTGTTGTGCGTTCCATGGTAAGACACCCTGAAGATTTGGGCATTTCTCCTGAAGTGCTGTGTTTGGAACCTGGTTGCTTTAGAAAGTCTTTATCAAACCTTTGGAAGGAAGCTCTTTGTCCCAGTTTGTGAGCAGGTTGCTCGCAGACAGATGGAACTGCGTCTTTTTCTTGATGGCGTGATCTTATCTCTGGGTGTGCCAGAGCCAATTTCAACATACTTTTGTCTCTTCCCAGTTCAGTCCCTGTCCATTTTTTCCCTTCAGTGTGGTGTCTCAGTCTGTGGAGAAGGAGAAGGGGCAGTCAGAGACAGGACAAAATCAGGGAGCCTTGTTTCCTGGGGGAAGAAAACCCTGTCAAATCAGAGGACGCTGTGCTTTTACTTTTAATTATGATCTATCAGCTCTAAGAAGGAACTCTGAGGCCTTTGGAAGGGTTGTCCTTCAGAGTCAAATGGTTTATGTCATGGAAAGACTCATGTTACAAAGGAAAGAGGATTAAAGTAGAATTTGGAGCCCAGCTAAGTACCAAGAAGCTTTTCTGTGAGGGAGTCTGTGTTTGGATGGGAAATCAGTATCTCTCTGTTTTGTCTCCTTGTCTCGGCAAAAGCCGATAGAGTTCTTGGTGAGGGATTATTGAGGCTTGTAGAGTCCATTCTGTAAAAGAGGGGTGTAACCATCCTAGTAACCTGAACGAAAGTCTTTCTGCTTGTGGGATGCAGGTTTATGAGTTTAATAAGTTTGTTGTTTTGTCTAAGCATAATATTTGGAATTCATTGTGAGAGTAATTTTTAGTTTGTTTGGACTGAACATATTGCTTGCATTTAGAAGGATTCCATTCTAGTGAAGCACCCATCAAGTGTGCCATTAAAATAAGGTGTTGCCACGTTTGGTTCCATTAGGCAGGGACAGGTTTGGTTTGTTTCACAACTTTAAATTTCCAGTGTGATGGGAGGAAGGAGGGGGGAGAGAAGTGAGTCAAACATCCTACTTGCAATTGCAATTAAATGAAGACAGGAGATTTAAAACTAAAGGTATACTCCCTGGCCTAAATAGAAAAAGATGTCAGGAAGCACTGTTACTTTTAAAGTGAAGGAGAAGAGGCTTTCAGTGTCTAGGCAGATCACGAAGCTAACTAGAGCTGGATTATTCATGCATTTCTATCCTTAAACCCCAAGGAAAACCCAAGGTATAGCCGTGGAGGCTTCTGAATTGAGATTTGTTAGATCCCAGGGTTTTCTCTTATGCAGTTTAACAATACATATCTATTAAAATAAAAAACGAAATGTTCTGTACCAGAGTCGAGATAGTCACATTCCTGTATAGGGAACGAATAGTCTTTAGAGTTGTAGCTTGATCAGTATTGGAAATAACAAGAAAACTTCCTGGATTGGAAATTTGTAGAGAATGCCTTTAATTAGCTGATATAGAATAAAGTCTTTATTTAGCAATTGGACATTTTTCTTTGACGAAGCTGCTGTTTTCGGGGTGATTGTGAGGATGATTTCTGCTAGAAACTTCTCATTTTTTTTTTAAAGCTAAGTCTGTTGGACTTTGGCTTGAAGACATGTTCCATGCAGATGTAAAATAAAGTACATCGAACCACGGTAGAGCTTGGAATCCACAGGTAACGAAGCGTACATTTGTCATCGCACAGGCCAGGGGGTAAGGGCCAAGCGGAAGCTGTCTCTGGACCAGGGAGGGACTTGGCAGCTGAAGAAAGCTGTAGTTTGGTAGTGAAACTTGCGTCTTGTGAAACGGATTTCAAGCACCCATGTCTGTGTAGCCTGCCTCTGGGCTGCCACTGGAATTCCTTTTTCTTTTTTTTTTTTTTGGTCAAATTTTCCCCCTTCCTCCACCCTGCCACTGTCAAGAAACAATTGACTCTTCTATAAAACTTTCTTTTTTGATAGCTTGTCACCTTAACCCTCCTTCTCCTAGGTCCTTCCTGGAAATTCTATCTGTGGTAGCTTTCTCAAGCTGTCTTTTCAACCAGTTTTGCTACTTGGAAACTAAAGCAGAGAGCTTGACTGTGACCTGACATCATTAGTAGTAACTGAACTTACCCAGCACAGCAATTTCAAGGCAGCATGGGGCCTTGGAGTTCAGATTTCTTTTATGTGGAGCTCTTCTGGACACAAGACCCTCAGTCCTTTAGTAAATACAGGGCACGCCCTACATTAACTTAGGGATTTTGTTTTTAGCTTTTCCTTGTAAATGAAAGAGAACTTCTGATTGGAAGGCAGCCTGCCCACCAACTCTTCCTTTCTGGCCCATGGGCTTGCCTGCCTGTTCCGTGCCTGGTGAGGATGGAATGTGGCCTGTGTGCCTTGTGTCACACCTGCATCCAGTTCTGCATATTTCAGAACAAACATTGTACTTACTTGGGACAACAGGTGCCAAATCACTGTATATGCCAAGTGTCCTTAGGTTCACCAGGTCCTGCTTACAGGACCGTGACACAGGGGAGAAGAGTGTGCAGGTACCTCCAGAGTGTTTTTTTGTTTTTTTTTTTTTTCTGTCTCTCTTTTTATCTCTGTGACTTTTTCCCTGGCTCCCTGCACGCCACAGAAACCAAGCCCACATGTGGGCGGTGTGGGAAGGTGGTGCTGAGGCAACAGCCAGGCTGCTGACTCGCTCTTGTTTTTCTTCAGGGAAACGCCCCACATAGATGTGGGAAGATTTCAAGTTAGTGCTTCTTTATTCCCACATCCCTGTCCTCCCTGCCCGCCTCCTGCCAATTCTTTTTCTTTTTCCTCGATGGTGATTGGATAGTCTGAGAAATAACACAAATGCTGGCTGCCACTGGAAGTCTTTTATTTCTTGGGGGTAGCATTCTGCCCTGGGATAGGCTGGTCTCCTCCCACCATCAGAGTAGGCATGCTGGGGTTCTCTGAGTGGGACTGGGTTCTGTTTCTGAGTCTGTGAGTCAGTCCCCAATATCTTCTTGGGCCTCATGAATTAATGGAGCCCACACAGATGGAGGACTAGCAGGGGACCACAAGGCCCAGAGAGAAGGAAAGTCATCAGTGTTTGTTTATTTTGCGTTGGGGAAGGAATGCTATGATGATTATGTGTCTGCCATATCATACTTAGTAAAATGTGCCTGAATAATCCAACTTTGATTTGTTTAACTATTTCCCACTCTTCCCGGCTTCAGCTGAATTTTATAACTGTATATAAATGTCTTAGAAAATGGTGATTTCATTCTCTTTTAGTGCTGTTGGATTTGGGGTTAGAATAAACTACATTATGGACCTCACATTTAAATTTTGGTTGTTAGGTTTCTATGAACTGTCTTAGAGCAATCTTTTTCACTGATTTAGAGAATTAAAGTAGAAATTTCCCTAGGGTTTCTACATTCAATTTAGTAGATAGATTACTTTCTGAAATGATATTATGTCGGCATTTGACTAAATTGAATTTAAATACTAGGATGGGTTAAAATGATAAAGACTCCCAGAGGCAACTGGGCCTGTGTCCACGACCGCTGCTGCTGTCTCATGGAGCCACGTCACCAGCTAGACTCATGACTTATGTGAAGTCAAATAGGAAGTTTGGAACAGCCTAGCTCTGTGGTCTGAAATGCAGAGACCTTTAATTTCATGCCTCGTGACCAAAAAGCAACCTGCTCAGAACCATTCAGGGTTTGCCCTTTTCTCTACGTTCGTCTACTTCACCAAACAATTTTTCCACAAAGTACTTCTCTGGCTTTCTATTTGTCACTGTCGCAGTGTGATTTTGAGAAAAGAGCCTTGAGGTTGGAGTCAGGAGACATGGTTCCTGGCCTTGGCTTTGTCACCTGTTTAACTGTGTGTCTTTTGCCATCTATATCTTCAAAGCCTGAGGCTCAGTCACAGCTTGACACCGTCTCTTTTGAGTTTAAAGATACTGATAGCCAGAGACTGTGCGCTGTGTGATATTCTTGTGAGAGGTGAATGTTTTCAGGGTAGGCAGTGAGGATAAGTGCATTTTGGGAATATAAAACTTTTTTCGGCGACCAACTTTCTGAAGCATCTTCTACAGTTAAATCAACCTACATTACTTTTTTCTTTTCTGCCTTCTAACAGATAATGTCTTGATATATTTACCAGGCAGTTAGAACTCACTTGAAACTTTTTAGTTGGGCGTGATAATACACACATGACAGCATGCCATACTGACATGGGCCAGCAGGCACTCTCAGCTCTGTGGGCTGGTGCTTCCAGAAGCCTGCTGGGGATCATCCTCTGATTCACAAAAGCAAAACACTTCCTCAAAGTTTTTTTTTCTCTCTCTCTCTCATTATTGACCAATTAGACTGTTTTCTGACATCCAGGAAATTCTATGCAAGGTGATCACTCTGTTGCACCTGTGGAAGAAGTGACTTAGGAAATCATTTTGCAGGGAGTCAGCTTCCCGAACTGTACATTCATTCATTGAGCGAATTGTTTGTTGCACTTCTCTATGTAAGCACTGCGAAAGAATAAGAAAATGACTGAAGCATAAAGCCTGTCCTCAGAGGAGATTACACTCTGTATTCTGGTCTATGTTGTAAGTGAGGGTAAAAACATGCTCTTAAGATTTCTAGGGAAATGGACTTTTAGCTGAGGGAATCCCCAAAGTCTTTGCTGGGGCTGCAGAATATTTTTGCAAAAGATGTTTGATTGGATCTTATTTATTTTTCCTTATCTTTCCCCTCATAGAGTTGCTGTTGTGAATGGAAGTAGAAAAGGGGCAGCTGGAACAGCTTAGTCTGAAGAAGTGCTTTCACCTTTTAAGGCCTGTGTAGTGCAGAGGCAACAGCTGCAGACTTGTCTTCTGCAGCTCGAAGTCACAGAGGAGTCTGAAGTCACAGACATTACCACATCTGTAAATGCAACATGAAGGGATAAACCTGTATTTATCAAATAAAAATTGTTAGGTACCTGCAGCTTTTGTAACAGAAAGATAGTCACTGGAGATAGGAATTGAAAACTAAAAGTGAATACACAGAGTAGAAAACCAGGTCATAGCCTGTGAGGTGGGTTTATCTCTACCCTGGCACTTATGTCTCAGTGTGTCTCAGGCAGTCTCTAAATACTATAATCTTTTCCAAAATAATTCAGGGGATGTAAATAGTCAGTTAATATTCAGCAAACATTTACTGTTCAGTATGTATAAAAAACTGCTTGGCATTTTGGATTCTACCCAGATGACCGAGGAGTTCAAGTCAGCTTAAAAGAAAGATATAAACGCAGGCCGGGCACGGTGGCTCATGCCTGTAATCCCAGCACTTTGGGAGGCCAAGATGGGTGGATCACCTGAGGTCAGGAGTTTGAGACTAGCCCACCAATGTGGTGAAACCCCGTCTCTAGTAAATACAAAAAAAACAAATTAGCCAGGTGTGGTGGTGCGTGCCTGTAATCTCAGCTACTTGGGAGGCTGAGGCAGGAAAATCGTTTGAACCCGGGGTTGGAGATTGCAGTGAGCTGAGATTGCATTATTGCATTCCAGCCTGGGCAACAAGAATGAAAATTCTGTCTCAAAAAAAAACAAAACAAAAAAACCCAAAAAATATATAAACACAACTTGTGGATTTGGACAACAAGTTACCTAACCTCTAAGCCTTGGTTTCCTCGTCTGTAAAATGGGGCCAAAATAGTACCAGTTTCATAGGTGTTTTTCAGGGTCAAAGAATGGTATAAATGTAGCCCAAATACCATAGCAGCATGTAGTTTTATTTGGCTGGAGTTTAGGAAAGTGGGTCATTCGTTCAGGAAACGTATATTTCTTATTGGCCAGGCACTGCCAAGATGCTCTTGGAATGGAAAGGTGAGTAATCCATGACCCAGAACTCAGAACTCAGTAGGAGGATTCCACTCTAGTAAGTGTAGGCATGCAGTGACACAAAGGAAGGGAACCTTACTTGGAAGTTTCGTCACGCTTCTCAGGTGACCCCAGTGGAGTGGGGGGGTTCCCAAAGGATAGTGGGAACCAGGCTGGCATGCAGAGCCCAGAATGAGCTGTGACCTTTGATGTCTTCTGAGCCAGGAGCGAGGGGGACTGCATAGGAAGGCCCTGGGGTGCCCTCACAAGGAGCTTGTCTCCAATCCGTGGGGTCTGTGGGCCAAGGGTCTTGGGGCTGGAGGTTCTTTGAGGCTGTGTAATGTTGTGTTTTCAAGTCAGTGATGAGACTTTTTAGTCAAAGCATATCCTGCATGCCACCAGAGCCAAATGCTGCCAGGAGACATCAGTGCCGGGGTATGTGCTTAGGTTTGGGGTTGAAGCCAGATAAAGGCCACATGAGGTCTTGGGGTGCTGGGTGATCAGACATTTTGCAGTCGTTTGAATAGAGTGGCATTTCTCAGACTCAGATCTGGGTGTATTTTTAAGGGTGAAACAACTTTCGCCTTTTAAAGAGGATATGTGTAGTATTCACATTTGGGAAATACTGTTACAGGTGGTACAAGGTATGGCTGGAAAGGTGGATTGGAGTCACATGAATAGCTTGAATGCTAAGGAATGTAGTCTTTCACATAGACTGTGGTAAGCTACTGAAAATGTTTAGGAATACATGATTAAGATTCTGAAGTGACACTAATATTTGACAATTGCCTAAGATTAAGCAATCTGTCTCTTTCATTTAATTGCCTGATTTGTAGCCATTTTATTGTTCAGAGGATCCTCTACTAGAGGTTGGAAGAAAATGTTTAATTTCTGTAACTTTATATTAGCTCTTTTTATTGTTTGTGTTTATTTGGTGGGGGCACTGTTGTGTATTTAAAGTTTTATGAGGATTTGAAACTTGTTGAAATAAGATTTGGAGACAGTATGTAGACTTTTGTATGCTCATTATTTTTCTGTCTCTCATTACTAGTATTTAATACAGTACCACTTAATAATGGATAATAATTGGAAGAAATACAAAATATGTGCTAAACGCTGGAAGAATTTTTTTTTTTTTTTTTTGAGACAGAGTCTCAGTCTGTCACTCAGGCTGGAGTGCAGTGGCATGATCTCGACTCACTGCAACCTCCGCCTCCTGGGTTCAAGCAATTCTCATGCCTCAGCCTCCCGAGTAGCTGGGATTACAGGCTTGCGCCACCTCACTCAGCTAATGTTTTTATATTTTTGGTAGAGACAAGGTTTCACCATGTTGGCCAGGCTGGTCTCAAATTCCTGGCCTCAAGTGATCTGCCCCCCTTGGCCTCCCAAAGTGCTGGGATTAACAGGCATGAGCCACCGCACCCAGCTGGAAGAAATTTTTAAAATGAACAACATCCCTGCCTTCAAGGGACCTAGGGAGCTTACTAACTGCAGTGTTACAGGGACAGGAGTTAAACAGAGGTGAATGTTAAGATTCTCGCTCCGTCCTCCCTGTCCTTGATCCAGGTGATGACCTTGACCGAGGTGATGAGAGTATACAGAAGTGGCCATTTCCCTAAAGAATCTCAGTCTGGTGTATTAGTCCATTTTCATGCTGCTGATAAAGACATACCCAAGACTGGGTAATTTATAAAGAAAAAGAGGTTTAATGGACTCACAGTTCCATGTGGCTGGGGAGGCCTCACAGTCATGGTGAAAGGTGAAAGCCACGTCCTACATGGCGGCAGGCAAGAGAGAATGAGAGCCAAGTAAAAGGGGAAACCCCTTATCAAACCGTCAGCTCTCATGGGTCTTATTCACTACCACGAGAACAGTATGCAGGAAATCGCCCCCATGATTCATTTATCTCCCACAGGGTCCCTCCCACAACACGTGGGAATTATGGGAGCTACAATTCAAGAGGAGATCTGGGTGGGGACACAGCCAAACTGTATCATCTGGCCTCACAGGAAGTTTGAGGGAAAGAAAAAGCTACTTAGTCCAACTTAGTAAGTGGTAAAATGGAGCTGTACACAGAGTGCGATGGACACAGCTGAGAGCATGAGGGATTTCCCTTTGGGCAGATGAGGGGATGGTGATGAGAAAGGGTGTATCCGTTGGTGCTGAGTCTTTATCCATAAGGGAAATAAATGTATGTCAGTAGACAATGGAGGAAACGGTATTTTAAAATTCAGGGACAGAGAAAATGAAGATCCCCAAAGTTTGGAAGTGCCTATAAAGGAGGTGTGAACGAGAATGGGCATTTGGATCTGGATTTTGGAAGGCCTTGAGAATTTGGATTTCTGCCACCAAACTGCAGAGAACCATTGAAGATTATTAGTGGTTTTTCCTAGCTAGGCTCTTTCATTTTCCCAAGCACTGAGATGATGCTGCCTGGATGAGCACCCGTGACATCTCACTTGGTCTTATGAACACAGCACTTACTCTATTTTAGTTTGAAAATCAGGTCTTTAAAAAGGAAACCGGCTGGGCATGGTGGCTTATGCCTGTAGTCCCAGCACTTTGGGAGGCTAAGGCAGGTGGATCACCTGAGATCAGGAGTTTGAGACCAGCCTGGCCAACATGGTGAAACCCCATCTCTACTAAAAATACAAAGATTAGCCAGGCATGGTGGCAAGCATCTGTAATCCCAGCTACTTGGGAGGCTGAGGCACGAGAATCACTTGAATCTGGGAGGCAGAGGTTGCAGTGAGCCGAGATGGCGCCACTGCATTCCGGCCTGGGCGACAGGGCAAGACTGTCTCTCAAAAAAAAAAAAAAAAAAGAAAGAAAAAGAAAAAAAGAAAACCTTGATAAAAACAAAACCTTATCCAAACTGTCATAAAGTTGCTTCGTATTAGTCTCAATGGATCTAAATGTTCACTTTTTTTTTTTTTCACTCTAACGACAGGGTCTCACACTGTTGCCCAGGCTGGAGTGCAGTGGCATGACACAGCTCACTGTAGCCTCTACCTCCTAGGCTCAAGCCATACTCCCGCCTCAGCCTCCCATGTAGCTGGGACTACAAGGGCACACCACCACACCCAGTTAATTTATTGTATTTTATTTTTTTAGAGACAGGTTCTCGCCATGTTGCCCAGGCTGGTCTCAAACTCCCGGACTCAAGCAATCCTCCCACCTACGGGCGTGAGCCACCACCTGGCCAGTGCTCAAATTTTGAAATTGTTTTATTCTACTCATTTGAGCAAACTGTATTATGAAAGTCTTATGGAAATTATTTTCAGCATTATAGCAGCAATGTTACAAAACCATGTAAAATTTTACCTAAATTTCTCAGTAGAAAAAAATTAAGACTAATATTTGGATGTTGGATTATTTTCTTATAGGTGAATGATAATATAGAATGAGTATTACTGTCATTGTGGTAATTTTTAAAGAGGAGCAGCCTTTTTGCTAGTTCATGAAAAAAGCCCTGATATGTATTAAACATTTTCATCTCTTAGCTCCTAACTTCACCACTTAATGTTTTTGTAACTTGTAACTGATGAACTCCAAGTGCTTTGTTCATGCTTTCTTTTCTATGAATTAGGAAAGTTAAATATATTTCTATAATTTCTCTCCACAAATTAAATTCACTTGTTAAAGTTCACATTCCTGACTACACAGTCTACTCTTCAGACTACACAGTTAGCAAGCTTTATTGGAATTGTGTCTTGGTTTGTGGTGTTGATGATAAAGCTCAAAAGGAGTGGGTGAGTTGGGGGTTTTATAAAACTGATTCTCAGTTACTTTCCCTATACTTGCTGTGAAATGAACCTCTGATGGTGATCTCTGTTTTGAGCACAGTGGGTTTTTTGTATTGTTTTGTTTTGTTTTGTTTTGTTTTGTCTTTTTCCTCCTTGTTTTCTCTTTGAGGACAAACTTGGCGGAAGTAGCCAAGTGTGAACAGTGCTTATGTGGCTGCCTCAGTGCTTCCTGGAAGAATCATTGTAAATTCAAGATCTGGTTTCTTGTTGGTTTCTGTGCTTGAGAGCATTTAGAATAAAAGTCTGTATCAGTTAATCCTTTGATCATTTAAATCATTTTATTTTGTTTTCCTCTCATTTTCAAACTGAGGTTTGAACACAAAAAAAAATAAATGTTTTGAAACATTCTAAGTGCATAAATTATTGGTCAGGAATGAGGAACTGTCCTTAGAAAAATGGGCTAGACATTTTAAAAGGAATCTTGTAGAGCACCTTGGCTGGACTGTTCAGCAGTTTATGTTTGTGGTTAGTTTTTTTCTCTTCCGATAATTTGGGTGGGAATAATATTAGTTGCTCATCTTTTGACATTAATGTTCTAATTATTTGAATACAAATGTTTTCTCTCAAAATAAGTGGGAAGTATGAAAACAGAAAAGGTCATCTTTTGAGTTCTTAAAGTTTTATGTCAGAGATCTTCACATCTTTCTAGAGAAGGAAGGTTGTAAATCTTCAGCCTACTCCGATTCTGAAATGGGGCTTTTTAAGCGTGTGTGTGTGTATACATGCACTCCCATATGTTTTACAGAGGAGGAGTTGAATGTGTCCTCATTCATCGTACTTTTTACCTCTTTCCCATCCTCTGTAAAGATAGTGGAGTGTTTTCTGTAATCACATTGATACTGTTTGTCTGCAGGATAGGAACGGTCCGAGCCTGGTTTTACCTGGATTTGGGTGAATAGCCCCGTGGTCTTGCTCACTCGGGGCTCCGCAATAGGTAGAATCCATGCCAAGTGTTAAAACTGAGGAACAAAGTGTGCCCATCTTGTTGCTCCCACTGGACCCAAGGGAGAGCTCTGGCTTGTGTTTCTACACTCGCCTTATATGTATGCCAGCAGGTTTTTAACATTAAACAAAACTGTTTAGTTGCAGACTAAAGAAGGCGCCCTTCTGACCACAAAGCTCCCCAGAAGCTGCACTTCTGCCTCAGAACTTGCCGGGTCCCCTCCATGAGCGTGGGCTGTGCTGATAGGGACAGTGTGTTTCCACAGGGGAGCGATGCATGGGCAGCGCACACTGGATGTCTTGCCAGGAAGTCACTTATGCGGAAAGTGGAAATACTCAATTACAAACAGGGAAATACACCTCCTCCCTATTTACTCCATCATGATGATGTAAGGATAAATTAATGTCCAAGCAACTTAGAGGATGGTTTAGATCAGTGGTCAGCAGATGACACCCCTGAGGCTGGGCCAGCTAGCTGCCTGTTTATATAAATCAAGTTTTATCAAAACACCACCACACTCATATCCGTGGCTGCTTTTACACTATTACTGCAGAGCTGAGTAGTTGCATGTGGCCCACGGATGTGAAAATACTATCGGGCCCTTTACAGAAAAATAGTTGCTTCTGGTTTAGATAAGGGGATGAAAAAATATTTTGTATATTTACTTTGTTCTTAGGCATACTTATTCACTACCCAGTATGTATTTTCCTCCTTTTATTAAAAGCATACGTTAAGCATATGTTATGATCCAGGCATGAGACATAGAGATGATTATTAAGACAGGGTCATCTCAAGGAGATTGCCGTTTAGTGAGGAAGGCAACACATCATGCTTTGTCCTGTGGTTCAGAGTTACAACCTCAGCCTTCAGCTGAACACACAAGTTCATCCACAAATGCCAATCCCTATGAAATCAAACATAATATGAGTAATAAAAATAAGCAGGAGAGTTTAATACGTGTGTAATTGAATTTTTTTTTTCCTGGTTAATATCTTAAGAACTTTTGAGGATTTGCATGATTTTATTGAATAGCAGGGTTGAACAAAATGGCTTTAATCTAGATCTTTCTGTTGATTACATGAATATTCTTATTTGATAGGGCTGTGCCTCTGTAAAAATTTTGTTTAATGTTAAAAACCTGCTGGCATACATATAAATACATATAAAAATATCTTAACTCTTTAAGGAAAGGAAGCCATGTATTGGAACTTGCTTTAATAATCTCAGAGTTTTAGAGCCAAGGGAGACCTTTTGTGGATCCTAGTGTGTAAGCAGCTAGAAGACTAATCACTTTACTGCAGTGGTTTCTATCTTGGCCAATCACTCAAATTACTCGAATTTGGTGCGGAGCACCAAAAAAAAAAAAAAATAGTCCCAGCGTCTCGAACCCACCCCAACACAATGAAATCAGAATCTGGGGTGTGGCCAGGACATCCGACATCCGTATGTTTTTAAGTCCTGCCAGGCACAAGTAATTCAGTCAGGGTTGTGAGGCACTGTTGTTCAGACAGGATTCTGAAACTTTAGTGTGCATAGAATTAGCTGGAGAGCTTGTTTACCTCCCCTTCCACTCTCCCTGAGTTCTTGGATTCAGTGAGTCTGGGGTGGGCACCAGGATCTTCATTTCCAGCAAGTTCCCTCATGCTGATGCTCTTGGCATCACACTTTGAGAGCCATTGCTGTATGAGATTCTTAAGTTTTACATAAGTAGTTATTGTGATGACTTTAACTGGCAACTTATGTGGTATTTTTAAACTAATATGACTTATAAAAAGTTGATAGATAAATGTATTACACAGAACTATTGTCACCAGTAAAAACAGTATGGATATAGGATTCATCCTTGGTCAATGTAAGTATATAATCATGGAAGTCCAGAGGTAGCCATCTAGAGATCCACGAACTCACCCTGCCCTTTGACAGGTAAGGACCCTTGCACTGGGTCGCAGCGCTAGTTAGGGGCCAGCTCAGGTGCTTTGATGTTTAGACCTAAGCTGCTTCTGTTGGGAATGTGGCTCCCCTTGTAGACTTTGGTTGAGGGTTAAACCCAGCACACATGTCCCCTCTGCACCACCATGTCCCCTCGATCGTCTGTGTTCTTACCTTGGATCCTTTCTTAAGAGCAGGGGCATTGCGAGCACCGGCCCCATCTTCTCTCTGGCATCTTCAGCCCACTGTTCCCGTCTCTCATGTTCCTGGCCTGCAGTGCTTACATTTCACAGCTTTGTCACTTTCTCCTGGGATGTTTGTGTATTTATCTAGGCAAGGTAGCTTTTTTTTTAATGCTGAATTAGGACCATTGTAAACTTTCTTTAATACATTTAGAAAACTGCCAAGTTTGGAAATAACTGGTTTTTTAAAATAAGAGAGAAATGTATATCAGTAAGAGACCACAGATCATCACAAATGCACACCAGCATGGGCAAAGCTGTGCCGAAGCTCCATGTTTGCCCTGATCCTGGGATTTGGCCCCTCCTCATTTCTTTTTTGAATAGAAATTTGAAACTGGGAAGCAAGGGGAGGTTAGGTTTTGGGTTGGATTACTGTGAAATCCTCTTGTAAAGGGAATATCACTTTGGGTCAAAGACTTCCTGGAATCGTGAGGGTAAAGTTGAACTTTCCCAGGCAGCTAGCTGTTTTTGAACTAGGAATTGAGCCACATGGCCTAGAATGACAGAAAAAATTCAGATTTTCCATTTGGTTGTACATTGAAAAATATATGGTGGTTTGGTTACTTTGCTTAGTTGTTTGCATGGACTTTTTTAAAAACCTGAATGCATTCCACAGACTCTACATACCTCTGATTTGTGGATTTAGAGATTGTACTTGAAGTGTTTTAAAAAAAAACGTGGCCAGGAGCAGTTACTCACACCTGTAATCTCAGCACTTTGGGAGGCCGAGGCAGGCGGATCATGAGGTCAGGAGTTCGAGACCAGCCTGGCCAATATAGTGAAACCCCATCTCTACTAAAAATACAAAATTAGCCAGGTGTGGTGGTGCAAGCCTGTAATCCCAGCTACTCGGGAGGCTGGGGCAGGAGAATCGCTTGAACCCGGGAGGCAGAGGTTGCGGTGAGCCGAGATAGCTCCACTGCACTCCAGCCTGGGCGAAAAGAGCGAAACTGAATCTCAAAAATAAATAAATAAATAAATAAATAAAAGATGTAAAGTCAAAGCATATATTTTCTGTAATCTATGTGCCACTTTTGCCTATATATCTAGATCTAGGTATTCTTTAAGTTAAAGCAGTTTACTTATTTACTGGAAATAAGTTTAAGTGGAAAGAAAAATTATAGCAGGCAGGATAAGGTACTGTGCTCGGTGTTAGAAGGGACAAAGCGTAGAATTATGGACCCGGCCTGCTAAATATTTACAGTCTAGTCAGGGAGATAAACCATGCACATATCAAAAGGCAAACCATCCCAGGTAGGAGATCAGAGCTAGCTATTTGGGGAAGATGTTAGTTTGGGAGTCGTAGTGGGGTGTAAAGGGGAAAGCTCTCCAATGAAGCCCAGTGTATCGCTTTCTACCTTGGGACAACTTTAAACACTGTTGTGGGCTTCATCTGTGCAAGAAGGACGATGGTCCCTTTCCCTGTGTGGTGATTCGGTGAGACGGTGCTTGACATGCCCAGCACAGGTCCTGACGCCAGGTGCGCAGTGTGTGGTCCCTCTGCTGTGTGGCCAGCCTGTGCTGCCATCTGCGTGCTTGTGACCGTGTGTGGGGTGGGACTTGGGCCGGCCTTACATGTGGAGACAGACGTGGGGAGCTGTGGAGGCAGGCCTGCCTGGGAAGTCGTGAGCAGGAAGCCTGGAGCGGGAAGCGGATGAGGACTGAGGTGAAACGGGAATGGATGTGCAGATTGTGTTCAGGGGTGGTGAGGAGACCAGCTGGGGTGGAGGGCTTGTGAAGGGACTAGATCAGAGATGACTTTTAAATCTGTTAACTTGGACCAGTCTTTCATCTTTTTAGTATGTGTTGGTCTTTTCCTGCTGAGAAACTGTGTAGCCTAGAGTGAGGGTAAAATCCCGACCTCAGCTTTCGCATTTTGCATGGCTTCTAGAGAGCCATCTTTGTCACCATGATCCTGACTTTCCTCTTCTCCCTCCCTTCCTTCTCTTTCATCTTAAAGTTCTTATAGCTGGGCTGGGCGTGGTGACTCACGCCTGTAATCACAGCACTTTGGGAGGCCAAGGCGGGCCGATCACTTGAAGTCAGGAGTTCGAGACCAGCCTGGCCAAAATGGTGAAACCCCCCCCCTCTACTAAAAATACAAAAATTAGCCAGGCGTAATGGTGGGTGCCTGTAATCCCAGCTACTCAGAGGCTGAGGCAGGAGAAGGACTTGAACCCAGGAGGCGGAGGTTGCAGGATTGCGGTGAGCCGAGATTGCACCATTGCACTCCAGCCTGGGCAACAAGAGCAAAACTCCATCTCAAAAAACAAAGTTATTATAGCTGTCCCCCACCCCCATTATAACTTAAATTTCTCCCCATCTGCCCTGGTTCAGCCAGTGACACCCAGTGCTGCTCGTGGCGGACCCATTCTTGGTTGTTGACCCAGGGACTAGAAGGAATCTTCCCCTGTCATCTCTTGGGTCTGAAATGGGCCAGTCTTAGTTTTAAAAACTGTAATTCCAATAATGTCCACTATGTGGTACACATGCATCAGAAATAAATTCTAAAACTAGTTGAAAGGGAACTCAAAAACATTTTAAAAATCCAGAATGATAAAAATAGCTGGGAAATGGCACATGTTTATTTGCTGTGCACTGGGTTCCTCTTAAGTAGCAGCTTCCAGTGTCATGTTCATAATGTGACTCAGTTTATTTTAACTTTTGAGAAAGTGTGCTGGGAGATAACTGATTTGGAGCCCAGGAGAGGAGAGAAGGGTATGACATCTTCTGCCTTCCATTTCCATGGTGGGGGATCCCCCTGGGTGGGTTCTCGCCGGCTTAATGCATCGCTCAGGCACACGCTGGCAGCTGGAGTGAGTGTACCTGGTACTAACCTACTGCACTTGGAAGTCATCTTTAAATATTGTTCTTGTGGGCTGGGTGTGGTAGCTCCTACCTGTAATCCCAGCACTTTGGGAAGCCAAGATGGTAGGATTGCTTGAGCTCGGGAGTTCAAGACCAGCCTGGGCAACATAATGGAACCCTGTTTCTACAAAAAAAAATACAAAAATTACTTGGGCGTGGTGGCATACACCTGTGATCCCAGCTACTTGGGAGGCTGAGGTGGGAGCATGGCTGGAGCCCAGAAGGCAGAGATTGCAATGAGCTGAGATCACACCACCACACTCCAGCCCAAGCGACAGAGCCAGACTGTCTTTAAAAAAAAAAAAAAAAAAAAGTGCTCCTGTGGGAAGTGGTGGCTTGGGCACTGATAGGAAAGCAGACTTTTGAAACTGTGGGTTGAGAAGTTCAAAGTCTGGTTTAGACAGTTTCTCTGAAGTAATTTCATGATTGAATAGTAGAACTGTTGCTTAAGGAATTGGATTCTTCTTTTCTCTCATGGAAATAGACCCACCAGCATAACATCTTCCCGGGTTATTCTAGGAAGTTTTGACCGCATCTGTGTGAAACGTCTTCAAGAAGGAACCACATTCCTGAGTGTTTAGTGATCGTTAAGTTCTCAGCCTATTAACAAACTTCACCACTTTTGTTTTAGGTTTAATCTGAGCATGTAAAGAATCCAGTTATGTTTAAATAAAAGACCCTTGCACTGATATTTCCGTACCTAGAAAGGAGTGTAGAAATAATTGTAAATTATAAATTATTCCTTGAAGACTGGGCCCAATGTGATTTGATAACCAAAAGATTAATAAGAACAAACTGGAAAGAAATGAGGACTGTTTAGTCTGGATGGGCAGAGATTGAGAGAGAACTTTATTAGAATCTTATAAAAATTGTGGATTAGAGGAACACCGATTTCATAAGTTCTAAAATATGAGGACATAGAGTACTACAGGTTATCCTAAGAGGTGGTGTCAACATAAACATAGGTGGATTCCCAGGAAGTTTTTACTAAGTTACAGAACAGCTGCAGAGGGAGCTATGCTATTGGTAACTTTGGAAAATGGCATCGGGAAAGCTAATCAGCCTCTTCCCCTGTCCTAGCTGATATTAAATAGGAATTCTGGAAGGGAACATGAGCAGAGATTCAGAGCTGCCGACTCTTCCTCCCCTTTAAGGTCTGCTATTTCTATGACCAAAAGCAGTTTTAAAATAAACCCCTGATCACCTCTTTTTAAAAACCCTTTTTTAAAAAATGAGAAACTGAAATTCTCATTTAAAATAGACTTGAGTAATTTCAGTGATGTTAATATTTTCATGAGCTGTGCTAGGTTTGACTTGGTGCCTGTTGTTTATGGAACCTTCTCTTCCCTTTGCAGGTTTTCATCTCTGTGAACTGCTTAAGCACAGACTTCTCTTCCCAGAAGGGAGTGAAGGGATTGCCTCTTAACATTCAAATTGATACCTATAGTTACAACAACCGCAGCAACAAGCCTGTGCACCGGGCCTACTGCCAGATCAAGGTCTTCTGTGACAAGGTAAGGTCGGCAGGGATGCTTGGAACAAGTGTTTGAGACACACTCATGGAAAAAGACCAGGGTCTCTTTAATTTAATATTTAATGTCAAAATGAGAATATAGCTGCTAATATAGAATAACTTTTAAAATTATTTTATTTATTTATTTATTTATTTTATTTTTGAGACAGAGTCTCGCTCTGTCGCCCAGGCTGGAGTGCAGGGATGCTTGGAACAAGTGTTTGAGACACACT
>NW_012118821.1:3636239-3639461 GCF_000951035.1 Colobus angolensis palliatus | reverse complement strand
TGCCTCAGTCTCTCCAGTAGCTGGGATTACAGATGTGCACCCACCACACCTAGCTAATTTTTGTATTTTTAATAGAGACAGGGTTTCACCAGGTTGGCCAGGCTGGTCTTGAACTCCTGGCCTCATGTGATCCGTCCACCTTGGCTTCCCAGAGTGTTGGGATTACAGGTGTGAGCCACCGTGCCTGGCCTAAAATAGCTTAATTATTGTTTTGGCCTTGCAAAGACACATTATATAGAGATTTTTAAAATTACTTTTTAACTGAAAGATTAGAAGGATTGATAGGTACATTTCATTGGGCATGTCTGGTAAGTAAAGGAGGTGCACACAGGCCCCTCTGAGCCCAGCTGCTGGAAGTGTAGGCAGTCAGCCCTGCACAGAAGCTCTTTCAGCTGTGTCTGATTGGATGAATTACAAAGGGCTGTGCCTTCACAGTGCAAGGCCCAGAGGGATCTCTGCATGACCTGTTTTCCCTGGTGTGGCTCCTTTTTATCCGGAGAAGAGAGGCTTGCTTTTGCCCAGTGCAGAGCCAGGGGCTGGGCTGGATTTGATGCAAGGAGAGTCTGGAAGGTGTGTCAAGTCTTGAGGGGAAAGTTTGTGCTGGCTCAGAACTGGGGAGCAACTGCAGATGAATGGACGGTCCATTGAACTAAGACAGCAAGATCTTGACTTTTTCCTACTCAAAAATGTTGGACCTATTTTCGGTGGGGGAGGGGGGCAGTTCTTTTCATCCTATTAAGGGAGCTTGTCTTTTATTGAGATTTTTAGAAGGAGCTAGGTAACTGGAAGTGTGTTTGCTGTCAGTCCTGGTCTTTCACCCTGGCTTTTGCATCAGGTATACAAAGTGCAGTGGCTGAGCACAGTGAATGAGTCTGAGGCCTTTTTCGGGTTGTTTGGATCGTGTTTACTCTTTGTGTGGCATTTTGGTGATTTTCACCTTCCTGGGTGCTCGACATTTTTGTATTATTGTGAATCTCCTTGAATTTTGTCCTGAAATCTGGTTAAGTTGCTTGGAAACCATTTGATCTTTCAGATCTTATGTCTATGGTTTGATAGGCGGATCCGGAGCTGTGCTCAATGTAAGGCTAATCATTCTGCGCTCCTGAGCAGGATTTTCCTGAATATTCTACCAAGTGTCCTGCTCATTACAAGTTTTTCCAGTCATATTGTTTCCTTGTAATAATCCTCATTACAAGGATTTCCAGTCTACCCCATATGGTGGGAACAGGTACTGTTTCTGGCTCTGTGTGAGTTTCGGGAGCTGTTTCTCTAATCTTTTCAGATGTCAGTTCCCAACCCTGACCCCCAGCCTTGGGCAACTTCCTCGTACCTCTGTACCTGTTGGTGCTGGCCACCCTGAAGATCTCAGAGCTTTTTCCTCTTTGGTACTTTGTCCTGCTGCCTTGATCTCTGTGGACTTCCAGCTCTGTCTCCTCAACCCTGGGCACCTGGACTGAGAATACATGGGCTCCCCCTCCCATGCCACAGCCTGGGAACTCTGAAGGCAGCAGCCAGCATGGTTTTAGGACTTGCCACGCGTTCCTGTTCTCCCTGTTCTTTAGTTGCCTACTGGTCAGGGCCTTGCGTTCTTGTTTTATGCATTTTGTCTGGTTTTTGTTGTTGTTTCAGGGTGGAGGGTAAATGTGATCTGTGTTACTCCATGTTATGTAGAAGCAGAAATGCCTTATTCTTTATAGATACACAGGTAAATAAAGAGGGACAGTCCTGTTTTGTAATATGGGACTGCACCCTCCACCTTTTGGAGGAGGGTGGTGTTTATCATCAGAATGAAGTTATGGTTAGACTGTTAGAACGGACAGGGAGACCCAGACCAACTTCATACAATAATGGCTAGGAGATTGGGGCATTTACCTGTTTTTCTGTGTCAAGGAGGGACTGTTATGTCAATGTTACATAGCAATTTTTATAAGCAGGTTGTATATTTACTATGTTAATATGCTACCACCTTCTAGAAAAGGCAGAAGGTGGTTTTATATTCTGTTTCTAAAGTGTTTTATTGTATAATAATGCTAAGATCAGTGGGATTTTTATTGCCTCTCTTTGCTATCCACAAATTTATTTAACAGAAAAATAAGCTACCAGTTCATCCTTAACTGGATAACTATGTAAAGAAATCTATACCATCCAGAAATTCCAGTAAGTCAAGCAAAATGATTAAATGTAATATTTTTAAATATACTTAATTGCTTGCCTTTAGGTAGTGTTTATTACTAATATGGTTCTTTTGAAAATTGTTGTGGGTTCAGTTGCGTGGTACTATCAGTCTTTGTGCAGTTGGTATACAGAGTACATGAGTGTCCTTTTTCTGGGACTCTGAGTACACTTTTTCTCTTTTTTCTTTGAGGGAATCTCACTCTGTCACCCAGACTGGAGTACAGTGATGTGATCCCAGCTCACTGCAATCTCCGCCTCCTGGGTTCAAGTGATTCTCCTGCCTCAGCCTCCTGAGTAGCTGGGATTACAGGCACGCACCACCACGCCCAGCTGATTTTTTTGTATTTTTAGTGGAGACAGGGTTTCACCATGTCAGCCAGGCTGGTCTTGAACTCCTGGCCTCAAGTGATCTACCCACCTCGGCCTCCCAAAGTGCTGGGATTACGAGCATGAGCCCCCACGCCCGGCCCACTTTTTCTCTTTTAAGTGATTATGCAGATGTCTAGTTCCATCTTCACTTTGTGAATTGTGCTTGGGCAGATCTGCCACATGGTTGATGCCAGGCCCTTGGACTGAATCACAGCTTTCAGTGATAACCTTGGCCATATAGGAGAGTATACTCAAGAGTAGGGCCAACCTAGTTTTTTTCTTTCATTTCCTTTTCCTACTGGACAAAGGGAAAATACCCTTGTGTCTTTGCAGGCGTGTGATATACTCAGATTTTCTGAGCTTTCATTTAACATGACCACATCCATTATAAGGAGGAATTTTGCTTTTTTTTTTTTGAGACAGAGTTTTGCTTTGTCACCCAGGCTGGAGTGTAGTGGTGTGATCTCGGCTCACTGCAACCTCCACCTCTCAGGGATTCAAGCTTTTCTCCTGCCTCAGCCTCCCAAGTAGCTGGGACTATAGGTGCCCGCTACCATGCTTGGCTAATTTTTGTATTTTTAGTAAAGGTGGGGTTTCACCATGTTGGCCAGGCTGGTCTCAAACTCCTGACCTCAAATGATCCACCCACCTCAGCCTCCCAAAGTGCTGGGAGCAACT
>NW_012118821.1:3580024-3636146 GCF_000951035.1 Colobus angolensis palliatus | reverse complement strand
CGGCGCGATCTCGGCTCACTGCAAGCTCCGCCTCCTGGGTTCACACCATTCTCCTGTCTCAGCCTCCCTAGTAGCTGGGACTACAGGCGCCCGCCACCGCGCCCAGCTGATTTTTTGTATTTTTAGTAGAGACGGGGTTTCACTGTGGTCTCGATCTCCTGACCTTGTGATCCGCCCACCTCGGCCTCCCGAAGTGCTGGGATTACAGGCGTGAGCCACCGCGCCCGGCCTTGTTTTTCAAATAAATGTTGTTCCCTGTGATTTCATGGAATTAAAAATAATTTTTAAGACTAATCTTTTTAGAAGAAACTACTATGATAAGCTTCATGAATATAGTAAGTAATGGAGTTCCTGTCCAGAGAAGGGAGAAGGGCTTTTTCTAAACTCCATTGGTCAGGATAAGAGTTAAATATTTTAAAGAAGATCAGAAAACAGAATCATATCTTGTCTTCTCTTGACCTACAGGGAGCTGAGCGGAAAATCAGGGATGAAGAACGAAAGCAAAGCAAAAGAAAAGGCAAGTGTCCTGACCCCAGCTCCCAGTTGAATGCCTGTAAGTAGAAATGTTCCCGGCAAGCTTCAGACCTTTTCCGTTCAGAGTGGTGGCTGGAGTTTGCACACAGAAGACAGTGGGTGTTCTTCCCGTTCTGCAGTGTGGCACTGTCTCTTCCTCAGATCAGCAGCAGATGCCGCTCAGCAGGGAGTTTTCCTGGGGACCACAGGGTAGATCCCCGGGTTTTCCTGACCTCAGCGTTTTTGGCTGCCAGTTCTAGTTCAGACTCCTGCTTCCAGTCTTGAAAAATGACAACACGTTCTGCATGAATCACTGTTAAAATTGGGACTTGTCTAGATTTTTTAAAGTTAAAATAATGGTCTTGAGAATTCAAGATGCCTTAACTCCAAGTAGGATCATATTTTGTATCTTAAGTATAGTATTTTAATATTTGCAGAATCTATAGGACTTCTGTTTGGACATTTCACCAGGAAAGCTTTGTTTTCTTGTTTTCTTTTTTTAAATTGTGACCAGTATTCGTATTCACAAAATCTTGTATCTACAATGAAGAAAGTGCTGCTCTGTGCCTGTAGGGTTCCATCCGTAGTACGTGGGCTTCTGGCACGCTCTTTTGAATGGTCTGTCTGGCTCAGCAGACATTTGCCCTGCAACACCTTAGTCAGGATTCTCCCACTGGTATCAAAGTGCAAACTCCCAGTGACACTTCAGAGAGCAGCTGACGAACTAGGAGACCTCATTACTGAGTACTGCAGGGCCAGATTATTGGGGAAGATGGAGTCTATAACTTACTAAATTAAAAATTGGATGGGCATGCTTACACTTTACCTCATTGTCGAGTTTCTTGATATGTTCTGAAGTCAATGGGTCCGTGAGTGTTGGAATGTAAATTATTTAATGAGGACAGCTGAGGTGAAATTTCTCCCAAATTTATATAATTATAAATTTTAGCCTTTCCAATGAAAACTAAATACGCTCTGCCTTTGTCACAAATCTTCTGTGGATATGTGTCTGTGTGTGTTTGAAAATACCTTTTCCCTTTTGATTTGATAAAACATTCAGTTGATTTTAGTGGAAATACAGCAAATTCCTTGACATACACTGGGATTCTTAGGCAGCGTGCCCTGTTGTATCTTACAGAGTGCTACACTTGGAGTGTCTTACACAGAGGCGAGGGCTCTGTGGCCTCATCCCGTCTGTATGTAATCCTTTGACCTTGGCTTCCTCTTTGTTAATTTTTTTTTTTTCAGTTTCTGATGTTAAAGTACCACTGCTTCCCTCTCACAAGCGACTGGATATCACGGTTTTCAAACCCTTCATTGATCTTGATACTCAGCCTGTCCTCTTCATTCCTGACGTGCACTTTGCCAACTTGCAGCGGAGCACTCATGTAGGTAACCAGGATCCCAGGGGAGGCTACCAGGAAGGAAGGCATGGCAAAAGGAAATTCTTTGGCATTATTCATGGGAAATAGAAGCCAAAATTGAGTGAGGTTTGACCAGTTAGTCAGCTCTTTGGAATATTCTGCTGGGGTGACATGATGCCCATGCAAAAAAAATGGTAAGCATCGTTGATTGGAAGGTGCAGTGCAGCCTGTCAACTTTATTCTGTTTGTATTCATTCATCGTTCATTCTTCATACCTACATATCCTAACTCATGTAAAAGATTCTAGAAGAGTCACATAATTTGGAGTTTGAGCCTGTGATCTTTTTGGATTTAACTTGGGGGAATACCTGGGTTAAGGAGCTCTCATAACATAAGAACATCCGAAGGCTTTTCTTACGGTTCCAGTTACTGAGCCGTCCTTGCCACATGTAGTTACCAATGGCCATGTCTTGGCAACTAAAGCTAAATTTTAAAAAATAGTCACTCCCTGTTTTGTGGCAAAGGCTTACAAGAGATAGGAGCTTCAGTAGAATGAAGCATGGTTTTATGCTGAGTGCAAATAAATATCAAAAAGACAGTCTTTCATGCACTTTGTGGACAGATTTCTAAGGACTAAAGATTTGTCAGAGTTCTTGGAGCCGTGGCCAGTACGTTTAGTTTCTAATGGGAAGCTGGAGGTGAGCAGGGGTTAGCATACTGTTTTTGTGAAGGGCTAGGCAGTAAAGGTTTTCGGCTTTTGGGACCCTGCAGTCTCCACTGTGCTGCTCAGCTCTGCCGCACTAGTGTACACGTGGCCATAAGCAGCATGTGAATAAATGAGCATGGCTTTGTTTCAGTAAAGACTCTATTTACATAAACTGGCTTTAGACCAGACTTGGTGCAACCACTGAGTTAGAGGAGTTCAAGACTTCTGTAAGAATCTGGTTATTGGAAAACAAGGCTTAAGGATTTTATATTAGATTAATCAAATTCAAAATTATTTACATTTTAGGAATAATTCATTTATGGTCAAACATTTTGAGCATACATTTGAAAAGCAATCTATTTCTTTGGTCTTAGGTCCTTCCCATTGCCTCCGAAGAATTGGAGGGTGAAGGGTAAGATTTATGTTTTGTTTTGTTTTGTTTTAATAATGGAAAAAATATCAAACTTGTAGAAAAACCGGAACAATGATTTGCTCATGGATCTGGGGGTTAACTGGGTTCCACTGGGCAGTTCTTGCTCAGGGACTCCCATGTGTTTCCAGAGACATGCAGTGTAGAGTACAAAGAACTCATTTTTCCCTGAGCCATTGAGGGTAAGTTGCCAACCTGATGGCCCATCACTCCTGAATATCGTGGGGTATATATCCTAATATCCTAGCAACAAGGACATCCTCCTTTGTCATGGTCAAGACCAGAGTATTCACATTGCTACATTCGCACCAATAACGTCCTTTATAGCAAAAAAAGGATCCAGTTCAGGATCACATGTTGTAGTTAGTTGTCATGTTTGTTAATCTTCTACAGTCTAAAACTAAACACTCCTTAACTTTGCTGACCAAATATTTTTGAAGATTACAACCAGCTAGACTGGTTGTAGACTCTTCTCAGTTTGCCTGTGTCTGCTGCTTTCTCATGGTTAGATTCCAGGCCTGGCAGGGATGTCACAGAGGCGAGGCTGGGTTCTCCGTGCGTCCTAGCAGATGGCGTTTGATGTCAGTTTATCTGTTACTAATGGTGTTCTTTGGTCACTTGATTAAGGTGGTATCTGCCAGCTTCTCCACTGCAGAGTGACTCCTTTTATAATAAGTGTTGCCTGGGGAGGTGCATTGTAGCTTTGTAAATATCTCATTCCCCATCCAACTTTCAGTTTACTCGTTCATTTATGGTTATCAGTATGAACTCATAGTTTCCTGTTTTATTCAATAAGTTGTGATTCATTAGTCATTTACTTTGATGCACAGGTTGTCCCAGAATTGGGCTCTGCCTTCCTGTGCCGGGCAGCCCCCTACTCAGACACTCTGCCTAGTGGAGGGGGCTGACACTATCCCTCTTTGGGCCATCAGAACCTTCTTGATGGCTCTGGGACTTTTTCAACAAGGCAAAGATTCTTTTTGTTTTTGTTTCATTTTACTTTTAGAGACAGGGTCTTGCTCTGAGGCCCATGTAGGATTGCAGGGGTGCAATCACTGCAGTGATTGGGCTCAAGTGATCCTCCTGCCTCAGCCTCTCGAGTAGGCAGGACTACATGCACATGCCACCACGCCCATCTAATTATTATTGTTGTTGTTATTATTATTATTATTATTATTATTGTAGAAATCCTGGTCTCAGGCAATCCTCCCGCCTCAGCCTCCCTCTTTCTGTTATCTACCCTCAGAAAGGTGCATCCTGATGGAAAGAGCCAAGGTTTCCATGGGAAGTTCATTCCTCAGCATCCTTCTTCCCTCATGTTCCATCCATTCCCAGGGCTTAAACCATCATACTGGGGACATTCATGCCCCACTCGTTACCCACCGTGCCTCTCTCTGAAGGCGAGTCCTGCGCTGCCCCTTTGATTCTTAGTGTTTCAGGCTTGAGTCCTGCAGGCACCTTCACTAGATGGCTGCTATGTGCTAGGAACTGAGATGGCAGAGTCTCAGAGGCTCAGCCCCAGCTCCCGAAGTGGCCATTCTGCTCCAAATCCAGCACTCCCTCCCTTCACTTTCAGTTACTTACCTCTTCTCTTGCTCGCCATGACAGCGCCTGCTGGACCCTCCATGCCAGGTGCCCCTGGTAGCCAGGCGCTCGATCTGAGCTTTTCTCTCCTCAGACTCTCCTTGGTCTGTTCTCCCCTTCTGGCTTCCATGATACCACCGTATTTTAAACCTGTGGAACCCTGTGCTCGGATCGCACCAGCCTCTCCCTCCTCTGTTTTTTCTGCTTGAAGGTCCTGGGGTCCCCTCCAGTCTTGACCACGCTTTGGGGACCACACTCTGTCTCACAAAACTTTCAAATATTCCCTCTTCCCTGCCATGTAAAATTTAATTCCTTAGAACTGAACGATCAGGACATTCACGGTGGAGCCGGCTTCCCAAAATGTCTAGATATGGCTTCTTGTGGGCCATTCTGTTTGAGCCAGGCTGGCCCTACGTTTTCCTGCTCACACTTCCGCAGTGTTTTGAAACATCATCTCCTTTGTCAATGCCTGTACAAGGTTATCTCAGATCCTACCTCCACCATAGAGTGTTTCCTGAAAAGAAGCACCCAATAGCCAGGCACGGTGGCTCACACCTATAATTCCAGCACTTTGGGAGGCCAAGGTAGGAAGATCGCTTGAGCCCAGGAATTTGAGAACATCCTGGGCAACATAGGGAGAACCCATCTCTACAAAAATAAAACAATTAGTTGGGCGTGGTGGTGTGCGCCACTTGAGAGGCTGAGGTGGAAGGATTGCTTGGGCCTGGGCGGTTGAGGCTGCAGTGAGCCATGATCCATGATTGCACCACTGCACTCCAGCCTGAGCAACAGAATGAGGCCCTGTCTCAAAAAAAAAAGAAAAAAACCAAAGCGCCTCATCTTCGAGAAGGCAACTTTATCTAATGAGAGTGCAGATACCTGCCGGGAACCTGAGTGTGGTCCCATGTCTGCCTGTAAATATCCATGAGCCCTGGAGTCAGGATTTTCATTCAGCCGATTTTTCATCCACAAATAAGGAAGCTGGACCAGATAAAGAATGAAAGTCACTTTGAATCTAGTTCCATGATAGGCTCTAAAACACCTTTTGTTGATGCAGCTGGTTAAGTTGAATTGCTAACGGCATATTTTGGATCACTGCAGCTCTGTCTTGAAAAGGGGGCCATACGGCACAGAAGATGACTTTGCTGTCCCTCCTTCTACCAAGCTGGCCCGGATAGAAGAACCAAAGAGAGGTGTGTTGGTTTCCATGTCTTAGTGGGAGTTTTAAATCAGAAATGAGTTCGGAATCTATCAAAAGCATAAATGGTTCAAGCACATTTTTTCCAGTTTCACTTGCTTAGGAATTCTTCCATCAGACTGACATCTAGCTTGAGCTAGGACTTACAGCAGAGTTCAGAGAAGCTGAAACCCATGTTCCTTAAAACAGAATTGATACTGGCTAATGCTTGCCATCCTTGATGTGAATGTGGTTTTTATTTTAGCTGGTACCATGGTCTGTTTTCCTCTTTTGCTCATGTGAACTGTATCCTTTTTTCTCTCATTTCCCTTCCTTATTCCTGGTTGGGGATTGATTAGTGCTGCTCTACGTTCGAAAGGAGTCAGAAGAAGTCTTTGATGCCCTGATGCTCAAAACCCCATCTTTGAAGGGCTTGATGGAAGCTGTAAGTAGGATCAACTCTGTAATCCCCTGTACAAAATGAAAGGACACATACATAGGATTTCACTGA
Source organism: Colobus angolensis palliatus (assembly GCF_000951035.1). Taxonomy (NCBI): domain Eukaryota; kingdom Metazoa; phylum Chordata; class Mammalia; order Primates; family Cercopithecidae; genus Colobus; species Colobus angolensis. The sequence continues at coordinate 3,629,861 of NW_012118821.1, read as the reverse complement.
AACACTTTATCAGATGATCCAAATCCTTGGTCAGACCTTCTGGAATCCTTGACACCTTTCTTGAGTCATCGTGTGTCCCACATTTTATCCTCACCCAGGGATCTTAACTCACATAGTCACTCAGTCATACCTGTTCCACTGAAGTGAATGCATTTGTGATGGCCTATGAAATTGTTTAATTTTTTATACGTGGTTAAAGGGAGACTGCCATTTAGCAAGCCACTTAGAAGCTAACAAAAATGATTTTTAATCAGGTACAATCTTAAAAACTTCATACATAATAAAAACAGTGGCTCCTCAGTCTACCTTTGAAACTCCCAATCCTAGGAAATTACCGAACTTGTTGTTTTTTTTTTTTTTTTTTTTTGAGACAGAGTCTCGCTCTGTTGCCCAGGCTGGAGTGCAGTGGCCAGATCTCAGCTCACTGCAAGCTCCGCCTCCCGGGTTCACACCATTCTCCTGCCTCAGCCTCCTGAGTAGCTGGGACTACAGGCGCCCGCCACCGCGCCCGGCTAATTTTTTGTATTTTTAGTAGAGACAGGGTTTCACTGTGGTCTCGATCTCCTGACCTTGTGATCCGCCCACCTCGGCCTCCCAAAGTGCTGAGATTACAGGCGTGAGCCACCGCGCCCGGCGAAATTACTGAACTTGTATCAATACCTCACCACAGCCTATTGCAGAGAAAGTTGACGTGTAACCAGTGATGGCCATATGTCCATCTTACAAAGATCTCAGCATGAGGCTGGAATAAACTGACCCCATGCTCCCTGTAGGGACATCAGTAAGAGAGGAAACGTGGAAGGCTGCTATGTTAATTTCCTGTTCCGGCTGTGCCTTGGAAAAACGCATGTTAGCAGCACTGAGTGCAGATATTTACCAGCCTGTCTCCTATAGACCGTAGAGATCTTAAGCTCAAAGTGTGTCCATAATTGGGCTAAAAGCATCTCCCCTAGCTCCCTCTGATGACTGTAGTATGTTGAATTCATTTAACACATCTTGATAAAGGGCTCGCTTCATGCCAGGCACTGTGGTGGGCACTGGAGTTATAAGCATCAGTGACAGTGCTGAATGGAGTTATGTTCTAGTTAGGAAGACAGAGACACCAAAATAAGCAAAGAAGTTGAGGTCCTTTTTCAGGTACTGATAAGTGCAATGAAGACGATAAAGCAGGGAGATGGGGCGTGGGTTTGGGGAGCTGCTGTGCGGTCTCTCAGCCAGGCGGCCCAAGTCCACGGGTGTCATTCAGTGCATCCCTGCCTGCCCACAGCACAGGCAGTGCCGTTTCCACTGTCGCTTCCTGCCTCCTGGGATGTCCCCTGGGTTTCTCTTTTCTTGCCTTTTGATGACCCTTCATCATGTCTTAAGAATCATGCAAACTGGCCAGGTGCGGTGGCTATAATCCCAGCTACTCGGGAGGCTGAGGCAGGAGAATCGCTTGAACCAGGGAGGTGGAGGTCAGCCTGGCCAACATGATGAAACCCCGTCTCTACTGAAAACACAAAAATTAGCTGGGCATGGTGGCTATAATCCCAGCTACTCGGGAGGCTGAGGCAGGAGAATCGCTTGAACCAGGGAGGTGGAGGTTGCAGTGAGCTGAGATCCCGCCACTGCACTCCAGTCTGGCATAGCAAGACTCCGACTCAAAAAAAAAAAAAAGAATTGTGCCTACTCTGATTACAGGAAGAGAGGAGAGCGAAGAGGATGCAGAGTTACTGGGCCAGCATGACTGTTCGTGGCTCACAAGGAACTCATGACAGGTCTTACATATCAGAACACAAAGTATTATCCACTGGTACAGAAAAGAAAAAGGGTTTGTGTGGTGAGAACTCGGAGCTAGGGTCTGGTCTGAAACACATGTGTTTGGGTGTTTGGAAGGTTGGCGGGATCCACAAGTTCGCCACCTGAGGCTCCGTTTCTCAGCCCCACCTTGAGCTTTGCTCTGTGGCTTGAGGTTAAGCTGGTGATGCCAACCTGAGGATGGTCTGGATGACAAGTGTAATGTTTGATCTAGAGTGAATCAGCTGTTTGCCCTTGGAGGAATTCACCCATTCTGTTTTAAAATATTAAAAATAGCCTCTTTGCCCTGAAAGGAAGACAGCCAGAGTTTACACAGAGAAGCTCATTACAGTGAGGGGCAGCCGGGCTGAGGAGAGGTGGAGGCCCCCAGCACGCGAGCTGGGGCTTTTCCACGTCTTTGTGTCTGCATTTTGGAAAAACAAAGTCGGGTGACTATGCACATATGTATATATTTGTTGTTTGGTTTCTAAAGCCTTGATACAGGGTTTTATAATTATTTTTCTTTCCTCTTTTAGATCTCAGACAAATACGATGTTCCCCATGACAAGATTGGGAAAATATTCAAGAAGTGTAAAAAGGGGTAAGCAGCCACTGTGTCCTGTCTTTGAAGGGCTTAGCTAGGAAAGTGCTGATGCCCTCCACAGTGCCAGTGAGACGCACCCCCCAGTGCTGTTGACACCCCCAGCACCAGTGTAACACACCGTGCACGCTAGTGACACACCCCCTGTGCCAGTGTGACATGTGTCCCTTGTGTCCAGTCCAGAAGCAGCCAAAGAAACCTGGGTGCTAGAATGTGGCTTTTCTAAATTATATACGAAATTACTGAGATAAAATTGATCTGCCTTGAGGAGATCTTTGTGTATTGTTTCTCCAAGTCACCTTCTTTGCCCTCCACATGCCTGGCATCAGTGCCATGGCTCCACACTCCAGGGTGTGTGGCCAGCACCACTGAGGATGGCCAGGCAGCACCTTCATGTGTCGAGCCCGTTGGAGCCACGCACTGGGTTGGGCACGTCCCACGGTGCTGTGCTGGGTCTTCACTCTTCTTTCTCAGCTGGTCTTAGGGCTTGTTCATAGTTTATAGACAGTCGGCTGCAGCTCAGAGCTCGAGAGGCTTGTCGGAGCCACGGTTGGTATCTGCTCCCTCTGCAGCCCATGCCCTGCTCTACCCTCCTGCCCAGGATCCTATTTCCAAGTTATATCATATTGCTGCTTTGTCCAGAAATTAGTATTTTTAGTTCTTTTTTGTCTGTCTATGATGTTTGGCATGGATAAGCAGTGGCTAGCATAAGAATTTTTTGGCTTAGTTTTAAAACAAATTCTAATGGGGAATTTCTAGATGGTTCTAGTGGAAAGAGTTGGACTTAATAGTAGTTAATTTATTTTTGTTTGTTTGCTTGTTTTTTTGTTCTTTATTTTTTGTTTGATAATAGTAGTTCATTTAAACTTGGAGGCTAACTTGCTGGAGTGTGTAATTTGTCAGGGGGCTGTGGCTTCACATCGTGTAAGTTAGTGTTATTGATGTGCTTTTGCTTTATTCGTTTAGAGATGGTTTCACTCTGTCGCCCAGGCTGGAGTCCAGTGGTGCAATCGTAGCTCACTGTACCCTTGAACTCCTAGGCTCAGGCAGTCCTTTCACCTCAGCTTCCCAAGTAGCAGGGACTACAGGCGTATACCACCGTGTCCAGCTAGTTTTTAAAATTTTTCTGTAGAAATGGGATCTTGCTATATTATCCAGGCTGGTCTCACACTCTTGGGCTCAAGTGATTCTCCTGCCTCAGTGTCCCAAAGTGCTGGGATCACAGGTATGAGCCAAGTACCATTTAGCAAGTGACTACTATTAAATACATGCTGGAGATAGTAATCATAAATAAGCTAGTATATTTCATTTTCCAAATGCTGTGATAGAAATGTATCACCTGATTTCCTCCTAACTCAATTCTCTCAACAATCCTGTAAGATGGGTACTACTATTATCCCCATTTTATAGATGAGGAAGTTGAGGCTTAAGGAGATTTAAATAGTTTGCCTCACATGCCACAACTAGTAAGTGGGAGAGCTAACAGTTAAATGTAGGTCTGACTTCAGAACCGAGTGGGAGTGAAGTTGCCTTGGCTTGTCCCTCCCCATCCAGGATCCTGGTGAACATGGACGACAACATTGTGAAGCATTACTCCAATGAGGACACCTTCCAGCTGCAGATTGAAGAAGCTGGGGGGTCGTACAAGCTCACCCTGACTGAGATCTAAAGGCCCGCAGGCCACAGCTCCCCAGGAGTTCAGTGCAGGTGTTTCTAGATCTTATGGTTTGGCAAGTGCAGGTAACCCCAGTCAGTCACGTCGCCGGCACAGCTCTATGTCAAGGGAAGGGGTTCCTTGCAGGTTGGAGGCGGGGCTGCATCTGGCTTGGTGGTAGCATTTAATCTATTGCATTGGCGTTTTTCAGATGAAAGAGAAATCCATATACCATTATATTTGAATGTCCTGATATATACAGGATTTAAAGTGAAAACTTTATTCCAAGAGTTAACAGAGTCTCTGGGAAGCTTTAGGACATCTGCTACGTTATTTATCAAAATATTGGGATATCTGCCTTGTGCCTACAATGTCGTGGGCCTGCTCGCTAGCGGAAGTCAGAAAAGGCGATAGGCTTGGCTTTAAGATTCCGTGCCCTTGCCTGAATTCAGTACAACTCCACTGCCTCCGGTTAGTGGGAGCGCACTGAAGAGTACAGGGGTGAGCCCTCTCTCCCTTAACCTCTCACCCTCCACCAGATGTTTACTAAACAGGGCATGTTACTGAAATCTTCCTTTGCGACTTTCTTGGACATATCGACTGCCTTTCTCATGAAGAATTTTAATGGGTTACAGTATGGATTCAGTTAAGATAAAGCTGCATTGTATATAAGTGCAATATATTTTTGAAGGTCTGTAAATGTGTACATACATGTCTTATATAAATATATAATATATAAATATGGTGTCTGTGTACATATAGTGAAGATATGCAGTAAGAGCTACCTTAAAGACTTGCCCTAGACAAAGGTTAAGTTATTTTTGATGATGTACACCAAGCAGATAGAAGACTGTGCTTAGTGAAACCCACTAAAAACCTTTTTCTCTGTTTTTCCAAACACAGTCATTCTGTAGCATAGCAAAACCTTCTCAAATGACAGAGATTCTGTTTGCTATTGAGAATGGTGTTAATTGGATTTCTGCACTGTTTAACAAATGAAGTAAAAGAAAAACACTACTGCAATCACGTCTTTTGTTATGCTAGTATCAGTCAGATGCACTTAGAGTGAAGAAACACTGTAATTACAGCACACAGATTACAAGTATTGTGGACCAAGTGATACAACTCGAAATGGGGTTCTCATCTTCCTGTTTTGAGAAATGATTGTTTTTTCACACATCAGAGCCTTCGTGCTTTGATTATCTTGTATGTTAACAATTCTAGAAAACATTCATGAATTTATAAAAATGCGTTACTATGGCAGGGGAACATTTTGTACACATTTAAATATATAAAAATACTAAAATATGGAATTTTATAACAAAGTCACGGGTATCTTTAGGTTCAGGGAACTAGACTAGGTCATTCGTGTAAATGGACTGGTAGTAAGTCTTAGGTTAAAGTATTCTAATGACGTATGGGAACTAAATTGCTGGTTTTCTAAGATAAGATATGGGATATGGGTCATATAACTATTTTATATTTTTTATGAAATTGATTTTATCTTGTGTGTTATTTTTAATTGTATCATTGAAGATGTATTTTAAACCAAAGGGATTAAATTTTCTATGTCTATTTCGTAATATGTCATTTCCTGTTTTTCAGTTTGACTTTGCATTGCTCAGTAAAACATGAGAGCTGGAAAGCATCTCATTGCTGGCACTTTCTCCTTATTTCTCAGTGTGTGTGCGCTTAGGTCGTTTCCTTCGTGTTAGCTTTTCCTTACTGATGCCGGAAATGATCCACACAACTGTTAAGTCAGGATCCCTGAATGACTTTCCAGTTCTTACCAAAGTTTAACCACTAAGGCTGAATGCTTTCATACCGAAAATCTTAGCATTCTTAGTTTTTAAAAGCCTAACAGAAAATATTTAGTTAAAAAATTTACCAATATTTAAATCATCAGAATCTCTAACACAGGCATCCTGAACGTATTCCAGGGTAATCCAGGGCCTAAATATGGTAGACACTAGAATGGATTTTAAATGGATACATGGTCAGATTAATGAAGTACACTCCCTGGTAGAGCTCCTGGGACATCAGCACTTTTCACAGTAACCCTCGGGCCCAAGTGAAGACTCTCCTGCAGCCTGGGTTCCCGTTCACTCAGTGGTTCTGGGGTTCAGCTCCACACAGAAGGCCTGGGGACCCGGCCGGCGCATCCTCTCCATGGGAGCCCTGCCTCGCTCCATGGGTTTCCTTCACCCCCCGCCTTCCCAGGACTTACCTTTGCCTCAAAACTCGCCTTTTCCCGGGCCTCCCCAGGGACATTACCCCTGGTTCCTCAGCCCAGCCCCCTCTCCCTGCTCTCACGGCTCCAAGTACTGACAGACACCTGCTGGCTCTCCATGGCCTCTGGTTCCCTAGAGAGCAGGTTCTGGTGTCTTTGTCAGCTGTGGATCTCTGGCACCCAACCCAATGCTGGTTACGTAGTCGATGCTCAGTGAATGATTCTGTAATGATAAAGTGACTAGTTTATCATTAGGAACTGCCTTCAAGTAACACAGTTACTTGCAAAGCATCAGCAGGGAGCGTTTTTAGACGTTACAAGCCCAGAAATCAGTCAGGGCTGGACTTAGACCAGTAGGCCACAGAGTAGGACCAGTAGGTGGAATTGTCTGGGGCTCAGGTGTGTGCCACTGGGCCTAGATTTCTGGCCTGGATCTTTGCAGTAACCCAACTGAACTCATTGTTTCCACGCCGGGCCCCTTTGTTTTATTCCTAATCTAGGTGCCATGATGATTCTTCTAAGATATAAATTAGGACTCTGCTCAGAACCCTGCAGTAACTCTCTGCCTCACTCATAATGTAGACGGGATCTGTCCTCCAGCCACTGACCTCAAATTCCACCATAGCTGAAGGTCCTGCAGAGTTAGGCCTGCTGAGGTTATGCCATGTTGAGAGCAAATGTGGGTATTCAGGTGATAAATGCCTTTGACTCTTAGTTTCTGTTGCTCAAAGTCACGTTGGAGACGTTTGCCCGATCTTGGTCATGTTTCCAGGAAGAAAGACTCGTTTTATGAGCCTCATGGGATATTGGTGGTATTAATAACAAGATGAGTTGAAGTCTGAGTGTCAAGATTGCCATTCTTAGCAAATACTTCTTTCTCCCTATTAAAATTCATCAGAAGCAGTTCACTTGCGGCTGGCAGGGCCAACGATATACCTTCAGTGTCTGCCTCGGCCCTCCTGGATTCCTTAGCCCAGCATTCACTATGTGAGGGGGTCTGGTTTGCAGCAACTGGGGTCACCTTTCCAGCCCACAGGGCGTCAGTCAGCCAGTCCCATTGCTGAGAGTGCAGGAAAGCCCTGGAGAGCAGGGGTAGCATCTTCCCCAAACAGCGTTAGGAGGTTACGTGAATGTCAAAGGGCAGAAAACAATCCCTGCAAAAATGCAGGGGCTGCCTCAGTAGCATTCTAGGGGCCCAGCAATCGGGCATGTAACAGACCCCTCCAGGGTGAAGGACAAATGCTCAGTGACAATCTAGTCACAGCCCCTCAGTCAGTTTCCGGACTTGAGCTAGTTTACAGAGCCAGAACCTCTTGAATAAGGGGAGCCCAAGACCCCTCAAGGAAGGACCTTAGTACATTACCAAAAATTGATACTGTCAATCTCTCTCCCAGCCTTCCCCGAAGGGAACCACCCTGGCCAGAGGAACTGTGTATTGGGGGAAAGGAAACAGACCTTTTGTTGACTATTGGGCACTGGCTTTATCTAAGCTGATACTGGTTCCAGGAGACTCAAAGCGACACTGGCCTTCCAGTCAAGAGTAAGGGCTTATGGAGGTCAGGTGATCAGTGGAGTTTTAGCTCAGGTCCATCTCAAAGTGAGGCTGGCGGGGCCGTGACCCCGTCTTGTGGTTATTCCCCCAGTTCCAGATGTGTAATTGGAGCAGACATACTCAGCAGCTGGCAGGACCCCCACACTGGTTCCAGGACCTGTGGAGTGAGGACTATTATGGCTGGAAAGGCCAAATGGAAGCCACTAGAACTTCCTCTACCCAGAAAAATAGAAAATCAAAAGCAATATTGCATCCCTGGAGGGACTGCAGAGATCAGTGCCACCATCGAGGATTTGAAAGATGCAGAGATGTTGAACGGGTGCAGCACACCAACGTGGCACATGTATACATATGTGACAAACCTGCACGTTGTGCATATGCACCCTAGAACTTAAAGTATAATAAAAAAATTTTTTTAAACTAGAAAACAACAAAAACAACAACAACAACAACAATAATAATAATAATAATAATAATAATAAAAGAAAGATGCAGAGCTGGTGATTCCCAACACATCCTCACTCGGTTCTATTTGGCCTGTGCAGAAGACAAATCGATCTTGAAGAATGACAGTGGATTATCATAAGCTTAACTCAGTGGTGGCTGCAGCTGCAGCAGCTGTGCCAGGTGTGGTTTTATTGCTTAAGTAAATTACCACATTTCCCACTACCTGGTACTGTACGCAGCTATTGATCTGGCAAATGCCTTTTTCTTCGTACTTGTCCCCCAGGCCCACGAGAAGCAGTTTGCTTTTGGGTGACAAGGCCAGCAACCTCCCTCTCTGCTGGGGCACATCCGCTCTCCAGCCTTACATCGCACTTTAGCGCACAGGGATCTTGATCTCTCCTTCCCACAAGATGTCACACGGGTCTAATACATTGATGACGTCATGCTGACTGGACCTGGTAAGCGTGAAGTAGCAACCCCTCTTGACTTACTGGAAACATACTTGCACGTCAGAGGGTGGGAAAGAAATCCAACTAAAATTCAGGGGCCGTTCCCTCAGTGAAATGTGTAGGAGCTCGGTGGTGTGGGGGTATGTCAAGGTAACGCTTCTCAAGGAGAAGTTGCATCTGGCCCTTCCTACAACCAAGAAAGAGGCACGATATCTAGTGGGCATCTTTGGATTTTGGAGGCAATACATTCTTCACTGGGGTATGTTACTCCAGCCTGTTTACCACGTGGCCCCAGAAGCTGCTAGTTTGGAGTGGAGCCCATAGCTAGGGTAGGCTCCGCAGCAGGGCCAGGCTGCTGTGCAAGCCGCTCTGCCACTTGGACTATGTGACCCAGCAGATCAATGGGGCTCAAAGTGTCAGTGGCAGATAAGGAAGCTATCTGGTGGCCACCATTGGTGAACCCCAGTGCAAGCCTTTAGGATTTTGGAGCAAGGCCCTGCTGTCATCTGCAGATGGTTACTCTGCTTTCAAGAGACAGCTCTTGGCCTGCTACTGGGCCTTAGTAAAAACTAAACGCTTGACCAGGGGCCACCAAGCTACTATGCGACCCAAGCTGCCCATCGTGACCCGGGTGTGATCTGACCCTCCAGGCCATAAAGTTGGGTGTGCACAGTAACACTGTCATGAAATGGAAGTGGTGACTACAGGACCGGGCCCCAGCAGGCCCTGAAGGCACAAGCAAGTTACGTGAAGAAGTGGCCCAGATGCTCCCGGTCCTCACCCCGCTGCCCTGCCTTCTGTCTCCCAGCCTGCACCTATGGCCTCGTGGGGAGTGCCCTGCATTCAGTTGACAGAGGAAGAGAAGACTCTGGCTGCTTTGCAGATGGTTCTGCATCATATACGGACACCACCTGAGGGTGGACAGTGGCAGCACCACAGCCCCTCTCTGGGACATCCTCCCAGTGGGCAGAACTCCAAGCAGTGCAACTGGCCATTCACTTTACCTGAAAGGAGAAATGGCCAGATGTGGGTTATACACCCATTCATGGCAATGGTTTGCCTACATAGTCAGGAACTTGGAAGGAGCATGATTAGAAAATTGATGACAAAGAAATTTGGGGAAGAGGTAAAACCTCTCCAAATGAGCAAAAATGTGAAGATATTTTTCTCCCAGGTAAATGCTCAACAAAGAGTGACCTCAGAAGGGGAGGACTTTAATCAGCAGGTGGAGAAGATGACCTGTTCTGTGGATGGGCTCATGAACAAAGCAGCCGTGGCAGCAGGGATGGAGGCTGTGCGTGGGCTCAGCAACATGGACCTCCAGTCACCACGCCCGATCTGGCTACAGCCACCACTGAGTGCCCCATCTTCCAGCAACAGAGGCCAACAATGAGCCCTGATAGGGCATCGTTCCCCAGGGTGATCAGCCAGCGACCTTGGGGCAGGTTGATTACATTGGACCATTTCGATCATGGAAGGGGCTGCATTTTGTCCTTCCTGGAGACACTTACTCTGAATATGGATTTGCCTTCCCTGAACACAGTGCCCCTGCCAAAACTGCCATCTGTGCACTTATAGAATGCCTCATTCTCACCTTCATGCTACTCCACAAAGCATTGCTTCTGACTAAGGAACTCACTTCATAGCCAGAGAGGTTTGGCAGTGGGCCCATGCTCATGGGACGTGCTGGCCTTACCATGTTCCCCGTCATCCTGAAGCAGCTGGCTTGATAGGACAGTGGAATGGCCTTCTGAAGCCACAGTTACAGCACCAGCTAGATGGCAACACCTGCAGGGCTGGGGCAAGGTTCTCCGGAGGGCTGTGTCTGCTCCAAATCCACATCCAATGGATGATGCTGTTTGTCCCATAGCCGGATTCGTGCATCCAGCAGTCAAGGGTTGGGAATGGGAGTGGCACCACTCACCATTACCCCTAGTGACCTGCTAGCAAAATATTTGCTTCTCGTTCCCACAACTTCATGCTCTGCTGGCCTAGTGGTCTTAATTCTTGAGGGAGAAATGCTTTTACCAGGACACACAACAACGATTCCATGAAACTGTAAGTTAAGACTGCCACCGGGTGCTTTGGGGTCCTCATTCCTCTGAGTCAACAGGCAAAGGAAGAGAGCTATGGGTGATAGAGCCAGACTACAAGGGGAAATTGGACATTCCTGCACAAAGGAGGTGAGAAGGAGGATGTCTGGAATGCTAGCAATCTCTGAGGGCGCCTCTTAATATTCCCGTGCTCTGTGATTACTGCCAATGGGAAATGGCAACAACTGAATCCAGGCAGGATTACCAAAGGCCCAGACCCTACACAGGAATAAAGGTGGGGTCATCCCACCAGGTATAGAGAGTTACAGCCAGCTGAGGGGCTTCCTGAAGGCAAAGGCAGTGCAGGATGGAGAGTGGCAGAAGGCAGGAATAAAGCCCAGCTCCGACCCCACACAGAAATAGGACCGCCATTGTCATGAGTGTTTCCTCCTTAGTTTTGAATACATTCGTCGTATACATACAGTACTCAAATAGCTTTGTTTCCATTCTTCTCTGATCCCCTTAGCATGTAACATACACGTGTTGGCTTTCTGTCAGTGGTTAAGTATGGTTAATTTCACATCATTATATTTAGAGTATGGGATGCCAGGAGAAGACTGAACATCCAAGGGCTCTATGATGACCTCGTTATTGCCTTCATTTGGAGATTAAGTGAGGTTTAAGGAGATGCAAATAGGTGCTAAGTTGACAAGGGGTGGGTGAGGGGCTGAGAGACGCCCAGGTCGCTAGTGAAACCTCATTTCTGAGCATCTGTGAGGATGTTTCCAGAAGAAACTGGCATCTGAATGAGTAGACTGAGGAGGAGTCACCTCCACCCATGTGGGCGGATGGCCCTCAATCTTTTGAGGACCTGAATAGCACAAAGAGACCAAGGAAGGGTGAATTCACTTTCTTCTTGAGCCGGAAAACTCTTCTTCTCCTGCCTTAGACACCGGTGCTGTTGGTTCTCAGGCCTTCTGAATGGGATCAGGACTTGCCCCACCCTCCCCTCCCTGCCCACCTCCATCCCCAAGTTCTCAGTCTGAGACTCAGAGTGAATGAGCTGCCCTGGTTCTACAGTTTGCAGATGGGAGGTCATGGTGAACCAACTTCTATCATCTCTCTTGTTGGTGAACCAACTTCTACCCATCTCTTTCAGATAGATGGGAGATAGATAGATAGATAGATAGATAAGGGATAGATAGATGAGATAGATGATAGATTGATAGATGATAGATGAGGGATAGATGAGATAGATGATAGATTGATAGATGATAGATGAGGGATAGGTGAGATAGATGATAGATTGATAGATGATAGATAGATAAGGGATAGATGAGATAGATAGATGAGATAGATGAGGGATAGATGAGATAGATGATAGATTGATAGATGATAGATAAGGGATAGATAGGTGAGATAGATGATAGATTGATAGATAGATGATAGATAGATAGAGGATTAATGAGGGGAGTTGGGCCCCACATTTATGGAGGCTGAGAAGTCCCACGACAGGCCGACTGCAGGCTGGAGCCCTGGGATGCTGACAGCTTGGCCCTGTCCAAGTGTGAAAGTCAAAGAACCAGGGAAGCCGATGGTGTAACTTTCAGTCCAAGGCCAAAAGCGTGACAGCCCGGGCACCACAGTCATAGGTCCAAAGGACAGGGACCCTGGAGTTCTCCAGGGACAGGAAGGTGTGCCTCAGCTCCTGCAGAGTGGCCCCCCGCAGAGCGGATGCCGCCCGCCCACGCTGAGGGCAGATCTTCCCCACCCAGCCCACTCAGACTCACACGCCAGTCTCTGGAAGCACCCTCACAGACACACCCGGAAACAAGGCTTTGCCAGGTTTCCAGGTATTCCGTAATACAGCAAGTTGACACCTAAAATTAATATCACTGCAGCCAAGGTCAAAGAATGCTCATTTGGGGGGTGGACAGACAGCCTTCCCCAGTCTGTATCCCTGGGTGGTGTCTGGGGTGGTCCTGCTCCCAGCGTGGGCGCTCAGAGTGGTCTGTTTGCCCAGAGCTTGGTCTCAGTCATGGGGTAAGGAGGGTACCTGGGCAGAAGCCCTGCCTCCCACAGCCTCCCAGGGCCTGTGGCAGCCTCTCTGCGGCTGCTCCCCACCCCAACTGGCTAGGTGTCCCCCTGGCCTCCCCTCCCTTGTCTTTGTCCCGTTGGGCCTGTGTGGGTTGGTGGACTCCCTCCCCTGTCACTGCAGACAGCACAGGGAGAGCATGGCAGCCAGCAGGGTGGCCCAGTTGCCAGGCGCCCACACGAAACACTTGGCTCTGTTCACAGGGCTGGTCTTGATAAGAGTAAGCAAACATCCTGCAGGCCGTGCAGGCTGGGGGTGAGGCTGCCAGGGTGCCCCTGAGACCAATAGCCCCTCTGGAAGCAGCCCCTGAGGGAAAGACCAAAGGAGAGGAGAACCCCGTCCTCAGGCCGCTCTGGCACCTTGAGGCAGACAGGGCAGAGCTGACCAGGCAGGATCGTCATCCCCAGGGCTGTGGGCAGTGACTCGTCACAGCGGCAGACAGAGCGGCAATCTCTTGCCTGTCCCCAGAGCCCTGCACGCTGTACAAAGGCTGAGCCCTTTCCAGTTACCGTCCCTCACCCGATACCCAGCTCCTTTTTTTTTTTTTTTTTTCCTTGACAGCTGTCACTCTGTCACCCAGGCTGGAATACAGTGGCGTGGTCATAGCTCACTGCGGCCTCGAACTCCTGGGCTCAGGAGATCTCCCGCCTCAGCCTCCCAAGTAGCTAGGACTATAGGGGCAAGCCTAGCTTATTATTATTATTATTATTATTATTATTATTATTTTGGAGAGACGGGGTCTCACTATGTTGCTCAGGCTGATCTCGAACTCCTAGCCTCAAGCAATCCTCCTGCCTCGGCCTTCTGAGCGGCTGGGATTACAAATGTGAGCCACTGAGCTCTTTGTCATTTTTGTTCTTTTGGATCCAGCCTCAAAGCAGGGTGTGCCCAGCTCGACAGTGCCCGAGGACTGCCCCCTCCGCCTGAAGCCCCCACCTCCTCGGAGGCCAGGCTGGCTGCTGCTTTCATTCCAGCTCCCTTGGACTTGAGGGGGCTCCTAGTGCCTCCCCTCCCCGATTTCTCATCTGGTAGCTGTTTGCAGGCAACTTTTGGAGGGCGGGGTGGCTCTGGCCTGCAGACGGCACCTCAGAGGTGCTATGCAGTGAGATTGTCGTCCTCATATTTTCTTTTCATTCTTTTTTTTTTTTTTGAGGCAGTCTCGCTCTGTCGCCCAGGCTGGAGTGCAGTGGCCGGATCTCAGCTCACTGCAAACTCCGCCTCCCGGGTTTACGCCATTCTCCTGCCTCAGCCTCCCGAGTAGCTGGGACTACAGGCGCCCCGCCACCTCGCCCGGCTAGTTTTTTGTATTTTTTAGTAGAGACGGGGTTTCACCATGTTAGCCAGGATGGTCTCGATCTCCTGACCTCGTGATCCTCCCGTCTCGGCCTCCCAAAGTGCTGGGATTACAGGCTTGAGCCACCGCGCCCAGCCTCTTTTCATTCTTTAGACATGCTTTCCTTTAGTTTATTTAGCATATTTTAAACAACAGATTTAATGTCTCTGTCTAATAAATCCAGTCTCTGGGATATTTCAGGAAGTTTCTGTTGATTTCTCCCCTGTACATGGGCCGTACTTTTTTGTTTATTTGTATGTCTGGTAAGTTTTTCTTAATAACTGGACATTTTGGGTAACATAGTGTGGCTACTGTGGAAATCAGATTCTCCCTTTCCCCAGGTTATGTGGCTGCAGTTTTGTTTGATTAGTGACTTCTCTGGACTAATTCTGGAGTCTCCGGAGTCTACTTCCTGTGTTGTGTGGACCCTGCAACCTCCACTCAGCAGTGCGGTGGGTGGCTAATGATTGGAGAGAGATGGCCTTCGACACCAAAGCTTCCCAGTCCTTACCAAGAGCTCCGTGGGGTGCTGGGGTACCTTCAACACTGAGCCAGGCCAGCGGCATCTCTGCCTTAGCCTGCACTTCCTGCTGCTCAGAGCCTCAAGATCACCCAGAGATGAGATCTCAGCCGCTCCAGGTCCTTCCTGAGCACGTCCACAGCCCAGGAATGTGCACAGCCTCCCGGGTGCCTGGGAGTGTGCACGGCCTCTTAGGAGCTGGGAACACGTTGGAGCCTCCGAACGCACCTCTGCACCTTTCACTGCCCGGTTTTTCCTCCTAAGCCTTTTGGTGAGCCCAGTGTCTACTCCAGCTGCCATGTGCCTCCTCAGCCATGAAATTAGGCAATTTCTTCCAGATCGTTTTTGACAAATCCCCTTGGGAAAAAGGCTTTTCTTACTGGGGGAGCTCCCAGGCAGGTCAAATGAGGGCAGCCTTGCAAGGAGGGTTTTCCAGGGAACCACCAGACGGCAAAATAACGACAGTTCTCCGGATTAAGCCTTCGAAGGAGCTCCAACCCCGATGTGCCACTTCTGGGGCTTCCAGGCTGCTGGTTGTGATTGTGGCTTTTGGTTTTTAAGGCTCCCGCAGGAGCTGAAGAATACAATGGATGCCACTCAGTGAGAGGAACAAACCACTGACCACACAGAAACATGAATCTCAAAATAACTGCGGAACTCAAGAAGCCAGACAAAAAGAACACATTCCACGTGGCCCAATCATCTGCAACTCTAGAAAACGCAAACTGATCTATGGCGACAGAAAGACGGGAGGCTGCCTGGGCTGGGGGCGGGGCGGGAGAGGGGGAGTAAAATGGGGCTCGAAGAACCCTGTGAGGGTGATGGAGATGCTCGGTATCTGATGTGAGGACAGTTTCAGGAGTGCAGACGTGAAAACTTACCAAATGATATACTTTGTTAAGTAGGTGCAGTTCATTGTATATGAATTATATCTCAACGAAGCTGGGTTTTTTTTCATGAAAAGATGACCTGGATCTCTGTCTACCTGAAAACAGCTGTCTCCTTCTCCCGGCTTCCCCCAGCTCCAGTCTGCCTGCATCGAGAGTTGGCAGGACCATGTCTCTGTGTGAGACGACAGCTACCTCCCGTGGGTCCCTGTGGACACGGCTCTGCCCTTGCCCACCTCTGCCTGCACAGCTCCCTGCTGAGAGTGCCCCCTCACCCTGGGTGAGGTGCCCTGGTGAACACCTACGGACTGCCAGCCAAGCCCATGCCCGCAGCCCCTCCTGCTCTCCCTGTCCAGGGCTTGCCTCTGGTTGTTCTGGAATCCTCTGTGTATGCAACTGCTTCTGCCCACAGCAGGCGGTTTTGGAAGGGCACTAGGACGCGGTGGCAGGAGCCGGGCTTCCGCATCTGCTGTTGAAACAAACTCAGCAGCAATCTGGAAACAAGCTAGAAGCTCAGCAGCCTGGGCCTGGCGGAGCGCCCGGCACCTGCGCTGGGTGGGGGCTGTGCAGTCCTGGCCGTGGCCTGAAGGGGACAGGCCTAGCTGAGGGATGAGCACGGTCTGCTGCTCTCCTTCCTGCCTCTGCCTCTCTCCTCCATGAGCCCCTGCCCATGGGTGAGGAGGGCCGGAGGGCTAGCAGGGCTCCCATGGGGGGCCCCACAGCCACCAGACCCCTGTCTAGCCAACTCCTCCCCTCCAGCCATCACACCCTGGCATGGCCCCAGAATACCCTCCTGTTGGGACAGCAAGGGCTGGGGCCTGGAGGAGCCTTTCCAAGCAGGAAGAGGGAGGTGCTGCCATGGGGCCTCCTCTTTCCACGGCCCACAGCCCTCCCTCCCCACGCTGGCCTGCACCTGCCCTGGAGACCAGAAGCCAGCCAGGCCTGTCCGTAGGTCTGTGTAGCTGGCCCTGGTGGCTGACAGCCAGGCCGGGGCTGGCCTGTGGGTGTCTGGCCCAGCTGGCCACTGGCCACCTTTCTCCCACTGGTCTTGGCCACAGCCCCACAGCTGGCGTAATGCTGCGACCTTTCCCCCACTTCCAGCTCTGGCTTCCAGATGATTCCAGGCCCCTGAAGTTTCCACGAGTCACATGTCGCTGGCAGGCTCCCACCCCGTTCCCTCTCCTTGCTCTGGGTTTAAAGGGCCACTCTGGAGAGCAGGCATGGGGCCTTGTGCCCCTGAGCAGGGCCAGGTGTGGGACCAGAGTCTCTGTTGCGCCCAAGGTCCGCAGGCCTCAGAAGCCCCTGCCCCACACCGCGCCGGTGCTCCCAGCTTCCCCTGAATGTCATTCGTCATGAGGGCTGAGGTTCAGTGACCCACTTACTCTGGTGGCCGACAGGATGGTGTCCGTGGGCCACACCCCTCCCAAAAGAGACTCTGACCTCTGCCCCTGATTAGTGCCCACAACCACCACCCCAGCCACTGCTCTGCTCCCTGCAGCGTGGCACAGCCTCCCAGGCACCCCCTCCTGCACACCTGTCCCCAACACAAGAGTGACAGGTGGGCCCCTCATATCCGCCCTGAGGAAGCCTGAGGCCCAAGCGATCTTCCCAGAGACCCGCAACAGGGGTACAGGGCTGTCCGCCTTCAGAGCAGGGGCCGGTCCCACTGCACCACATGGGCCAGATGGAGAAACTGAGGCCCAGAGAGGGAAGGCTTCCTGAAAGCAGTGCCAGATACATGAGTGACCCGCAGCCCCTCGCTCTGCCTTGATCAATACTTGCGGACCCAGAGGCACAGAGCCGAGGGTGGGAGGTGTAGGGGGAGCTGGTGACTCCCACACCTCTCACACCTGCCTGAGGGTGTGGGGCAGGAATGTGGGGAGGTCATCTTGGCCCTCCCCTGGCCTTAGGGGAGGGAAGCAGGGTCCTGGGCAGAAACTACTGCCTGCCATGGAAGCCTCTGCCTGGCTTCTGTGTTCTGAGACCTTCCCTGTCTCCAGCCTGATGCTTTGTAGACCTTGGGCAGGGGGTTCCCCCGATTGCATGTTGATTGCAGGGCAAACGGCACCAGAGTCGGTTCTCGGCTTCTACCCACTCTCCCCTCCCTTCTGGCAATTCTTGTTCTTCAGGTCTGGGACAGGACTCAGTAAGCAAACTTGGGAAGTGGCATCCACCAGGCCACCCCAAAGAGCCTCCCGTCTGCTGCCAGGTCCCTTGGGTCTGTGCCCTTCCCAGGCTGAGGCTCCTCAACCTCCCATCAAGCAGTGGTCCACCTGCCCCTGCCCAGCTCCTGGAATGGGCTCTCACTACTTTCCCGTCCCCCAGGGAGATCCCCCATGGGCACACAGGTTGCAAGAGGTCACTGCAGTCCCTAAGAGGAACCTTCTTATCTAAAACTTGCAAGGACCACCACACCTGTTTGAGGAGACCCCAGAGCTCAAGGGCCTGGGACAAGTAAGAAAGGGAATCTAACTGTATTTCTGGAGGTATTCCAAGCCTGCAGAAACAGGCAGGGAGGTGGCCCGTCTGCCTGCTGCACTTAGGCTGTGACAGGTGACTCGCTGCACCCCTTCTGAGCTTCCATGTCTGCAGTTTGAAAATGGGAGCAATGATGAAACTGACTCATGGGCTAGCGTGGAGACGGAGATGGCGCACAGAGCTTGCGGAGCACGTGGTGGGTGCTCGGTGCAGCTGAATGAGGGTTGCTATGGCAGCACTTCTGAGCGCAAAGCACCGGCCTCTGGCTTCTATCCAGAAATACCATCGGCTGCACATGGGGACTCATGCCTGAAATCCCAGCTCTTTGGGAGGCCAAGATGGGAGGATCACTTGAGGCCAGGAGTTCAAGACCAGCCTGGGCAACACAGTGAGACATCTCTACTAAAGATTTTTTAAAAATTAGCTGGGCATGGTGGTGTGTGTCTGCAGTCTCAGCTACTTGGGAGGCTGAGGTGGGAGGATCGCTTGAGCCGGGGAGTTTGAGTTTGCAGTGAGCCGTGATTGTATCACTGCACTCCAGCCTCGGCGACAGAGCGAGACCCTGTCTCAAAAATAAAAGAGTGGGCATGCGTGTGTGTATGCGCGTGTGTGCACCCACGTTGCTGTTGTGAGTGTGTGTGGCTGCTCTCTCAGGGGCAGGGGGACACTGTGATGAGAATAATCACCCTGGTGCCCAAGTCTTGGCTTCTAAGTGTCGTTTTTCACTAAAAGAAACCAAACCTCCTTGGAAAAATGGCTGACTCCAGGGACAGGCCTGGGAAAGGGGCAGGTGGGCCTGGTGTATCTTGTTGAGCCAGAGCAAGGACTTGCTGGAAGAATGATGGGACATATCAAAAGGCGACAAGAGCCAGGGCGGAGGGGCTCTGTCTTAGTCTGTGCGCGCCTCCATGACAAAATCCCATAACTTGCTGGCCTCTACATAATAGGAATGTATCTCGCGCAGTCTGGAGGCTGGGGAGTCTGAGATCCGGGCCCGCATGGCTGGCTCTGGTGCGGGCTCTCTTCAGAGTTGCCAGCGGCTGATTTCTCACGGTGTCCTCCCGTGGTGGAAATAAAGGAGCTAGCTTTCTGGCCTCTTCCACCCCTATGACCTCATCACCTCCCGAAGGCCCAGCCTCCTAATGCCGTCACCCTGGGCTGAAGGCCCAGCCTCCTAATGCCATCACCCTGGGGAATGAGGATTTTGACACCGGAATGTGGGGAGGGTACAGATGTTCAGACCATGAGGGCTCCCACCAGCCAAATCTAGGAGAGTTTTGAGCATCTAAGTAAATAAATAATTATAACACATCTGAACAAAACAGAACATCACCCCTCCACACGGATATAAACTAATACATAAGTAAATTGAAATGTTAACGAGAAATGGATATTTACATAATTTCAATGTACCTCCCCTCAAAACACTTACTAATCTACAAAATAAAGAAGAGTAACTTTACGTGGAGATGCCTGGCAGACGACACTTGATCAAAAGACCACAGTGAACGTTGTTGGTAACAGGAGAAATCAATCCTCTTAGGCACCATGAGCTGCAGTGAGAAGAACACAGCCTGGCTTGGGGATTTCCTGCCAAAGATGCAAACTCTGAATCCAATCATAGGCAAACATCGCACAAACCCAAATGCAGACCCGCCGTGGGCACTTTCCCTCGCGGGACACCACAGAGAACCCTCTGGCCTGAGAGTGTCCTAAAGCACATGTGCTGCCGTCTCTTCCCGGGGCACAGCCACCTCTGCCTCACCTTGCCGGTGCAGACAGGGCCGGGCGGCTGCAGAGGCGGTCCGTGCGCAGGGTCTCTCTTATGGATGTCGTGCCCGAAGGGCTTCATGAGAAAGAGGGGAGGAGTTGGACCCCGAGGAGTAGAGGGGAACCGAGGAAAGACAAGGAGAGAGATCGGGCTTCGTGTAGTCAGGGAACCCAACTGAAAGTGGCCCGTCACTGGGGGAGCCCCAGCAAAGCAGCCCCACAGCACCCCTGCTGTGGGGGCTGCCCTGGGATGGGCAGAGTCTCATGTGGCAGCCAAGGACTTATGCGGACAAGGAGGGGCAGTGAAAGGTGCATGCATGTGTGTGTGCCCCTGTGCACACAGCACGTGTGTATAATTGCATGCATGCACGTGTGTATAATTGCATGCATGCATGTGTGTGTGTGTGTGTGTTGGGCGGTGGGTTCCCTTGGCTGGTGCCGGTAGCTTAACTGCTAACTTTGCAAAGGGAGGCCATGTGGAAGGGTGGGCCCAGGGCTTCTCAAGAATCCCTGTGTCGTGGGACATTTTTAGCTGTTCTGTTTCTTCCCGAGGGCAATTTGCCATCAGGTGGGGCCTGTCAGCCTGGAGAAAGAGGGGTACCTTCCAAAGGAAAAGACGAAGAGGAAGGAGCTCACCTTCCTGGGCTCTCACCTGGTTCTGGGCCTTGCACTGGGTGCTGGGGATTCAGCTAATTCACACTGATGTCAGTCAGTGCTCTTGGTCGCAAGCAACAGAAAGCCCTCCAGCTAACGTGGGCAGAAAGGCAGCTCTAAAAATCTATAGGAAGGCTGGAAAAACAGACAGGAACACGGCTGAGGTCTCGGCCCAGGAACTGGCCAGGACACAGCCCGTTGTACTGGGTGAGGCAAAACTGCAGGACAAGGGTTTCCTGGAGACAGGAAGGGAGGGGTGAAGGCACCCATGAGTGACACAAGTCCCTAGGCTACCCCGGGTCTCTCTGAAGGGGCAAGGTGGCAGTAGAGCACCTGAAATGGCAGGAACCGGGCAGGGAATCCCAAGGTAGTCTTGGGGACCTTCACAGAAGTGGTGACGTGGTGGCAAAGGCTGGGCCAAGCTGGAAGGAGAGCATGGAGAAGGGCACTCTGGGGCTGGGGCAGGTGGGGTGGGAGCCCGGCCTGCCTCAGAGTGGCACAGCTGTGATGTGAGGGCTCTGGGCGGGCTGCGGAACTCGGGCGAGGAATGCAACGAAACTGTTCGCCTCTTCCCTCTCCGAGGGTCTCCTGTCACGGGAAAGGGGGTGGACACCTGTGCAGCTCCTCAGGCTGGAGTCTCCTCCTCCGACCTCTCTCAGCTGTTGCAGGCCCCTCCCCATCATTCCCTGGGACATCCGCATCATCTCCAGCGAGAAACAGCAGAGCCGGGGCCCACATCCAGGCCTGGGACTCTGCATTCCTCACTCTGCCACTGAATGTGTTTGGAATTGGTCCAGAGGGAAGGGGGGAGCAGAGAGGGGTTTGAGCAGGAGAGTTCCAGAGCTGCTGGGCTGTGGAGAGCTGATTTGGCTACAGCTGGACAATGGACAGGAGACAGTGAGGCAGGAGGCAGAACTCCGGGCACAGACGAAATGAAGACGGGGACAACGCAAGAGTGGGCTTGGCGAGAGTGTGGAAAGAGGAGAAAGTGGTTCAGCTTAGTGACTGGATGTGGAGGGTGAAGGGGAAGTGGCTTGACCAGAATAAGCCTTCTTGTCTAAGGGAAGGCACTGTGGTTTTCAGGCCCCCTGAGCCTGTGGCCCCTCTGGCCTGTCGTGGCCCCCACTGTGGAGACATCTCCTCCCCACAACAGTGCCCTGGGCAGCAGGCTCAGAGCCACAGGGTTTTCTGGAAAGGCGTGATTTCCTGGAAGGCCCAGACAACAAACACACAGCATATCTCTGCACTTGTGACTGTGCCAGGGCCTTGACTTGGGGAGATGAGGCCGTGTGCACAGCGATCACATGCAGAGGGCTCACCTCGGCTCCCCGGAAGCTGATGGGAGATGCGGGGGCGACAGGGAAGAAGTCTGAGGGCACAAAGGCCCAGGAGATACAGTGCCCTCCTCACGGGGCTGCATCTGAGACAGGGGTCCCAGCTGGAGGCCCGAGTATGCCAGGCTGTGAAGCTCTGCCAAGTACTTGGGAATCTATGTGCATGCGGGGCACCGTCTCAAACTGCATGAGTCAGGTGGGCAGGCGTGCATATGGGTGTGCGTATGGGCAGGTCAGGTGGACAGACGTGCGTATGATCGGGTCAGGTGCACAGGCGTGCGTATGGGTGTGCGTATGGATGAGTCAGGTGGGCAGGTGTGCGTATGGGCGGGTCAGGTGGACAGGATTGTGTATGGTTGGGTCAGGTGGGCAGGCATGTGTATGGGCAGGTCAGGTGGGCAGGCGTGCATGTGGGCAGGCGTGCGTATGCATGAGTCAGGTGGGCAGGCGTGCATATGGGTGTGTGTACGAGCGAGTCAGGTGGACAGGCATGCGTATGGGGTGATCAGGTGGACAGGCGTGCGTATGGGTGAGTCAGGTGGACAGGTGTGCGTGTGGGCAGGTCAGGTGGGCAGGCGTGCATATGAATAAGTCAGGTGGGCAGGCGTGCGTATGGGTGTGTGTATGGGTGAGTCAGGTGGACAGGTGTGCGTGTGGGCAGGTCAGGTGGGCAGGCGTGCATATGAATAAGTCAGGTGGGCAGGCGTGCGTATGGGTGTGTGTATGGGTGAGTCAGGTGGGCAGGTGTGTGTATGGGCAAGTCAAGTGGACAGGATTGCGGATGGGCAGGTCAGGTGGATAGGCGTGCGCGTGGGCAGGTCAGGTGGGCAGGCGTGCGCGTGGGCAGGTCAGGTGGGCAGGTGTGCACGTGGGTGGGTCAGGTGGACCGGATTGCATGTGGGTGAGTCAGGTGGGCAGGTGTGTGTATGGGCGGGTCAGGTGGGCAGGTGTGCACGTGGGTGGGTCAGGTGGACAGGATTGCGTACAGGCGAGTCAGGTGGGCAGGCGTGCGTACGGACGGGTCAGGTGCGCAGGCGTGCGTACGGGCGGGTCAGGTGGACAGGCGTGCATATGGGTGCATGTGTGTGCACAGGTGCTACTTTATTTCTTTCTGTGTTCAACACATGTTCATGGAAGTGCTCCAGGCCCAAGGCAAAGGAATAGGATGCAGCAGGGGCAGGGTCTCCGCTCCACACTGAGTCCTTGGGCTCTGGAGAGACACACAGATAAGTGGTTACGTGAATGCCTGGGAGCCATAAGCACACACAGACCCACCTGGGCCCGGCATAAGGGCCAGGGAAGACTTCCTGGGAGTCCAAGTGGAAGCTGCAGGGTGAGTAGGAGGAGGGAGGGTGGGTGTCAATGTTCTAGGAGTCAGGGGTGCACAGAGTCCAAAGCAGGTACTCCGAGCATGGGATGGATACTCTGGGGATCGCTCAAGCTGCCTGAGCATAGAGCTTATGGAGATGAGCATAGAGCTTATGGGAGGAGTAAAACCAACTTTAAATTCCCACAGCTCTGCTGGGACTGCTGGGTCCAACCATAAGACGGTGACAGATAGCAGACTTACCTTTCCCCCATAAACAACTAGAAAAATAGACAAATTATATGAAGCAACGGTTTTTAAGCATAGGTGCCATGGCAGGGCTGTGACCCTAGAGGACACACATGAGGGGGTTCCAGCTTCACCCTGGCTTTCTGCCCAGAGGTCGTTGGGGCATTTTCTGAACACAGCACAGGGAAGTAGAGCTCAGAGAGTGGTGACGGCATGGGCCAGAGCAGGCAGAGACTGGAGTTTAGGGCCCCTGAGGGGGCTGGAACTTGTGGGGTTCCAGAGAGGAGAGGATTGAGCAGGGGAGGAGCTTTCAGACATTTGCAGAGGAGCTCTCTTGGGTGTTTGAGTGAATACTAAACTGCAGTGCACAGGATGAGACTGCAAAGTCTGGCAGATGAGAGCTGCTGGGAGCTGGGAGCTGAAGGGGGTCCGGAGGATACACGGGCACAGAGACCTTGGAGTTCTGGGAAGCCAGAGTGAAGAGACCACACCAAACATGCCAGGCATTCAGCTGAGACCTCAGAAAAACCACCCTTTTTTAAAAAGTTACATTTATTCAGGTATCATTCACATACAGTGAAATTCTCCATTAGGTGTACAACTCCATGACACATGCATACAGTCATGTAATCACCACCACAATCAAGACAGGAAACATTTCTACTGCCCAAATGTTCCCTGTGCCCTTTGGTCATCCTTTCCTCCCTCCACTCCAGGCCCCGGTAACCACTGCCCTGATTTCTGTCCTTTTGAAAAGCACATGCCTTAGGAGTCCTACGCTAACCCTGGAGGAAGGGCTGGTCTAGAGTTGTCCTAACAAGCCCACAAACAAGCCTTGAGAGGACAAAACATCTACCAACAATTTAGTTGCCAAAACAAAATTCACTAATCTTTGAAAGAAAAAAACAAAATCCAGATTCCCAACAATGTCATATCATAATGTCCAGCATCCAATCAAAAATTATTAGACATGTAATAAAGCAAGAAAATTTGAGTCATAACTGGAGAAAAACTAGTCCATAAGAAGTCCTGTTGAAGCCGGGCATGGTGGCTCACCCCTGTAATCCCAGCACTTTGGGAGGCTCAGGTGGGTGGATCACCTGATGTTAGGAGTTCAAGAACAGCCTGGCCAACATGGTAAAACCCTATCTCTACTAAAAACACAAAAATTACCTGGGCATGGTGGTGTGTGCCTATAATCCCAGCTACTCAGGAGGCTGAGGCACGAGAATTGCTTGAACCAGGGAGGTGGAGGTTGCAGTGAGCTGAGATTGCGCCACCGCACTCCAGCCTGGGAGACGGAGTGACACTCCTTCTCAAAAAAAGAAGCCCTGTTGAATTCATGGGGCAAAGACAAGGTGTCTTTTGTTATTGAGTGTTTTCCACTGATAGATGGTAGAGCTACCATGAAAAAATATTAACATTAAAAGGAGTCTTCAAAAGCAAAAGAGAAGCACAGGTGTAGGAGCCAGCCAGAACCCAAGTGCACATCTAGATGGCCAATAGGTGCACAGTGTGGGCAGGCCTGGAGTTAAACACTAGGACCAGACATGTGCACAGTCATATCACTGAGGGGTTCAGCCTGGGTGAAGACACAGACATATGAGCATAGCACAGAGGGTAGATGCCACAAGAGAGGCACAAATGTCCCAGGCATCAAAGAGTGACAGATCATTTCTGCCTAGAGGAACTGTAAAAGACTTCATGAAGGAAATTTTTTTTGAGATAGTCTCACTCTGTCACTCAGGCTGGAGTGCAGTGGTGCAATCTTGGCTCACTGCAACCTCCACCTCCCGGGTTCAAGCAATTCTCCTGCTTAGCCTCCCAAGTAGTTGGGACTAAAGGCATGTGCCATCACACCTGACTAATTTTTGTATTTTTAGTACAGACAGGGTTTTACCATGTTGGCCAGGCTGGTCTCAAACTCCTGACCTCAGGTGATCTGCCTGCCTCGACCTCCCAAAGTGCTGGGATTACAGGCATGAGCCACTGCACCTGGCCAGCAAATTTCTTTTGCACTGGGCTTTTAAAGATGATTGAGAAATAAACAAAATAATTTTAGAATCACCGTTAAAGTCATTTATTACCCAAATGTGATCACTGTTGGTATTCTGGTAAGTTCCTTCTTTCTGAATTATCTTATGTTTTCCCAAGTGGAGCTCCATCTTCTTAATTCTGTTTTGCATTTTTCAGTTAACGTTATTTCAAAAAGCATTTTCTGAAAATTCTTTGTAGCAGCTATTTTTCACAGCTGTGAAATATTAACTGTCTGTGACATAATCCAAGTAACTGATTCTCTGTTGTTGGGCATTTAGATTATTTTCAAGTTCTAACTAATCCCGCAATAAGCCTCTTGTTCTCCCCTGTTCTGGTTACTCTCTTAAATTAGATTCCCAGAAATGGGATAATTGTTTCCAAACATATTTGGGAACACCTGGGAAGTTCCTGATCTGTATTGCCAAATGACTTTTCTAGAAAAGTGGAGTGAACAAATTTACACTCCCACTACACGTACTCTCTTATGTTGTAATACATGTTTACATGCTTTTTTCCCACAAATTACGCCCTATCCACCTTCCTGTCCCCGGTGCCTGCACAGGCAGCTGCCCAGTGGCGTCCCTTTCATCACACATACCCATACTTGCACCATACGTGACTGTACTTTCACAGAGAAGGAATATCCAGGGTCAGGGGGAACATCCCTGACAGACACTCCAGGAACCAAGATGTGGACAAGTGTGGATGGACACTTGGGTCTCTGGACTTTTTCTAGAACACCTGGCGTGGAGATGAGACGGCCGTCAGAGACTTGTCTGTTCTGCTTTCTCGCTTAGTGGCTGAGATGCTGAGATCTAGGTGGGGCAAGTGGGCTCCACACGGCACAGTTCATCCACGTCAGCACAGTGCCTGCTTCTCAGGGTATGGCCAAGCCGGGGTCTTGCAGCCTCAGCTCCCAGCAGGACCTGCCCAGCCAGGGTCCTCAACCCTAGGCTGACATCTTGGCCTCACTGGAGTCACAGCTCAGCCCTCACCCTGCGACTCTGTGCACGTGAGGAGTGGGAGATAAGAGCTAGAGGCCAGACCTCCTAAGAGGAAGGAAAATAATGTGGATCTGGGGGAGGCATGGGGGAGGCAGGGTTTACCCTCCTTTTCTTCAGTGAGAGTTTCCTCTTCTCACAATGCAGGGAGGACCTCAATATGGCTGTCTCCCCTTTTAGAGACGCTGTGTCGCAGCGAAGGGGCACCCAGAACAGTAATTCTCAACCTTCCAGGACAACGGGTGGCCACTGAGAAGCCGGGAGACCTGAGGCAAGTGTCTCGGGCTTTCCTCAGCTACTCTACCTGCAAACTGGAGCTGGCAGGACTGCCTCTCGAGGCTGCTGTGAGCATCCAATTAGACCACGTGGGTGGGCGAGGGGCTTGTGCCTTGCCCCGAGCAGGGAGCTCAATGCACACTTTTATATAGGACATGTTCAAGGAGGCCAAGCTCACCAGGCCACACTGCAAGGCCTATTTTTTTGGGGGGGGGGGCGGGCGGGTTGGGGGACAGGGTCTCACTCTGTCACTCAAGCTGGAGGGCACTTACAGCCCCAACTTCCCGGGCTCAAGCAATCCTCCCACCTCCCGAGTAGCTGGGACTGCAGGCGTGCTCCGCCATGCTTGGCTAAGTTTTTCAATGTTTATAGAGACAGGCTGTCTTCGCTGTGTTCCCCAGGCTGGTCTCAAACTCCTGGCCTCAAGTGGTCCTCCAACCCTGGCCTCCTTAAATCCTGGGATTCCAGGGATGAGCCACCCCACCCGGCGGGAAGACTGCTGCCTTGATGGCCCCCAGTGCATCGATCTTCTGTAGTCCCCTCCCTCACCAAATCTGGACAGGCCTTGAGACCCGTTTGGCAGAGAGAGTGTAGGGGAGGCCTGGCAGCTTCCTGGTCTCTGGGAAGCTGCCACGTTGTGGGGAGGTCAGGCCATCCTGCTGGAGGGAAAAGCCATGCAGACAGCTGCAAGAGTGACCTTCCTCAACACCACATGGAGCAGAAGAACCACCCCAGTGACACACAGACTCGTGAGGAGGAATCAATCACCCTCATCTTAAGGTCCTCAGGTTTTTTTTGAGTCTCACTCTGCCGCCCAGGCTGGAGTGCAGCGGCACGATCTCGGCTCACTGCAACCTCTGCCTTCTGGGTTCAAGCCCTTCTCTTGCCTCAGCCTCCCGAGTAGCTGGGATTACAGGCACCCACCACCATGCCTGGCTAATTTTGGTATTTTTAGTAGAGACGGGGTTTCACCATGTTGGCCAGGCTGGTCTCGAACTCCTGACCTCAGGCCATCCACCCGCCTCAGCCTTCCAAAGTGCTGGGATTATAGGCGTGAGCCACCACTCCTGGCTAAGCCACTAAGTTTTGAGGTGGGCTGCTACTAAGTAATAGATACCTGAACCTCCTTCCTCCCCATCCCAGCCTTCTCCTCTGGGGCTTCTCCTGTGGTGTGCTGGTAAATGTTTAACAAGCAGCTCTCTGTTGTGGACTGAGGGGAGCTAATGTGAAGCGTTTGTCAACATCTGTGGTGTAAATATTCTCATCATGGCTGATTTCAAGCTGCCAACATGACATGGCTGAACACGAGATTGAGAAGAAACATGTACCATCTGTCCAGGAGCGGGTGAGCTGGATCCAGCACACCTGCGTTCTCCTCCCCTGACACGTGACAACCCTGCAGCGATCTGAGATCAGCAGCTCAGATTAGGCGATCAGAAGCATTTTGTCACAGAGACACAGAGTTCTGGGCTGGGCCTTATCTTCGGGGCATCTGGTAGGATGGAAAGGACTTCAAGCCATGTGCCAAGCCCATGTCCTATTCTCTGGGCCTGTTCCTTTCCCTTGAAGTGCTGGAGGCAGAGCTCGTGGCTGAAGAGCTGCAGCCGGCTCTCCCTCATGTCCGGGCATGAGCGGTCTGTGGAGGTAGCAGCCAGGCTGTGTTCAGGTGGCCCTGACGGCCACTGCGCATGAGCAGTGTCAGGTAGAGGGAGTTCTGAGCACCCATCTGCTCAGCCCCAGGCTCCATCAGAGGCGGTCATCAGAGGATGCCGCAGTCCCAGGCCTTAGGGGCAGGCCTTCCAGGTGAAGCCCTGAGGACCAGGTAGCCCTGCTCAGCAGTCCCGGACCCCACCTCAGCAGCCCCAGACTCCACCTCAGCAGCCCCAGACCCCACCTCGGCAGCTGCGGGAAGCCAAGGAGATGAGGGACCAACTCAGGAAATGGTGGGTGAGGCTGGTGGCGCCTGGAAACGCCGGTCACCAGGGCGGCAGCACCGGTCCTGACCCCTCCCTGCCAGGACTTCAGCAGCTCTCAGCCCCTAGGCATGATAGTTAGTTTCTTAGGTCAACCAAATAGTCATTTAGGGGTAGCTGTGAAGGTGTTCTGTCGGCGTATCACATCTGCAGTCAGCTGACTGGAGTGAAAGGCCATTACTCGCAATCATGTGGCGTGGATGGGGGTGGGAAGGCAACCAGTGACATATCTTACAAGCAGAGCTGGGGTTTCCCTGAGGACAAAGAGATTTTGCCCGTGGACTATAGCATCGCCTGCTGCCCGAGAGGCCCAGCTGCCGCCTGCCCTGTGGATTTCCGCCTTGCTCAGCCAGCCCCCACCTTGTCTGAGCCAATTTTTAACAATAAATCTCTCCCTCCCTCCCTGCCTTCCTTTCCTGTCTCGTCCCCTCCAGGTATATGTAATATCTCTTATGTGTCTCATAGAGAAAGATTTATTGCAAGGGATTGGCTATACAACACACGTACATGCATATCCACGTGTAAACATGTGCACACACACACCACACACACACACACACCACACCCCTATCCTGCAGGTTCCTTTCTCTGCTGGGACCCTGCCTGCTCCACCAGGGGTGCTGAGCCCCTGTGTCACCAGCGGAGGTCTCAGCAGCACAAGGCCCCAGGCACAGCCCCTCAGCTCCCTGCCCTCGACCGTGGCTTCAGGGGTGAAGCAGGACCTCAGGGGTGCAAAGACCAGCTCCACGGTTCCTATGGGGCGTGTTCTGGGAACGCTTATCTTCACGAACATGTGAACCGTGCCCCCAGTCCTTTCTATTTCCTTGGGGGAGGCCTTGGCTTCTGGAGCTCAGAGTCGGAAAGTTCCTGGACCTCCTATGCAGGCTGCCCCACCTGGCTCTCTCTGGCTGTGGGTCCAGGGCCTCCATCCTGAGTCGGGGCAGGGAGGCTTGAGACTTGGGGAGGAAAGGGGAGACGCTGGGAGCTGGGAGAGCGTGCACCCCCAAAACCAGGGGCCTGTGGGCTGGGCCACAGCTGGTTTGGGGGCAGATAGGCCATAGGGGTGAAGTGGCAGAAAGGGGTACCCCTTTCCGCCCTGACATCTTGGTGGATGCTGAGAGGGTGTGGCTTTGAATTTCAAGAGCCCTGATGGTGAGACCCCAGCAAAGGTCTCACTGGGATTGGGGCTCTAAGGCTTAGATACTCAGGCTTCTACCGACTTTGTGACCTTGGTTGCCTGGTTCCAGGGTCCCCCACCATGAAAGGGAGGACTCTTGCAGGACCAGCTTTGTCCCTGGGTATCAAGACACAGGGTCTGGGAAAGGACCTCAGAGCCAGGCACTCAGTGTAGTCACAGTGTGGCGATTCTGCTGCTGTTGCTCTATTCTTAAAAATTCATTTTATTGTGGTTCTGATCCCAGGCTGCTGTTGGGCAGTGAACAAATGGCACTGGATTCAGAGTCAGACAAACCTGGGTTAGAGTCCAATCCGCCCCTCAAGCTGTGTGACCTTTCGCAAGTCACTTCTTCCCCTTGGGCCTCAGTTTCCTCATTTGCCATCTCACCCTTCACAGCATTGATGTTTGTATTAATGGGATGAGGCAGGTGACAGCACTGTAAATGGCACCCAGGCACGGAGCTTTCACGGGACAGTTGAAATGCAGGTGAAATGGAAGTCAGTGTCCTGTTGTCCTCCGACCTTATGTTGACCTTATGTTATTAAAGAGAATTGGGCTGGATGCGGTGGCTCACGGCTATAATCCCAGCACTTTGGGAGGCCGAGGTGGGCAGATGACTTGAGGTCAGGAGTTTGAGACCAGCCCGGCCAACGTGGTGAAACCCCGTCTCTACCACAAATAAAAAATTAGTCGGATGTGATGGGCGCATGCCTGTAATTCCAGCCACTCAGAGGCGGAGGCAGGAGAATCCCTTGAACCTGGGAGGTGGAGGCTGCAGTGAGCTGAGAATGAGCCACTGCACTCTAGATTGGGTGACAGAGCAAGACTCTGTCTTCAAAAAACTAAAAATTTTTAAAAAAGAGAATTGACATGTGCGTGCACACACGTGCGCTTGAGTGCATGCATAAACATGACAGGTGGGTCACAGGAACACATATGGGCTGGCTTTGACATTTGCCATTAAAAACATGATCCTGATAAACAACCCAACAAAAGCAAACTGGCAAAAGAATCCATCAGACACTTCACAAAGGAAGATGCTGTATACAGAAGGCCAAAATCAGCATGCAAAAAGCCTTCCACTTTATTAATCGTCAGGGAAATACAAATGAAACCCACAATCATAAGCCACTTGGGCCCCCTGGGACAGTGAAAATGACAGCCTGGTGCAGCATCGTCACGTGCTGGAGAAGAGTGGGGCAGCCGAGGCTCTTGCACGCTGCCATTGGGAGTGCAAGATGGTGGAGCTGCTGTGAAACACCAGTTTGGCTGCTTCTTCTAAAATTAAGAATGGCCCAGCAATTCCGCACCTATGTTTTACCCAAGAGAAATGAAAGCGTATGTCCACGCAAAGACTTGAACATGAATCTTCATGGCAGCTTTATTCCCAAACATCAAAAACCGGAAGGAAGCCAAGTGTGCACAAACAGATGAATGGATAAACAAAGGCAGCATCAGGCAGGCCACAATGTGGTTGGCGCATGGGCCCATGGGAGTGTTAGAGGAGCCCCTGCTTACCAGGCCCCTGGTTTAACAAAACAGCACTAGAGTGAGTGCACTGGGCGCAGTCGCTGATGCCTGTAACCCCAGCACGTTGGGAGGCTGAGGCAGGGGGACTGCTTGAGTCCAGGAGTTTGAGACCAGTCCTGACAACATAATCTCTACGCACACACAAAAATTAGCCAGGCATGGTGGCATGCACCTGTAGTCCCAGCTACTTGAGGGGCTGAGGTGGAAGGATCACTTGAGCCTGGACACTGTGTGCCACTGCAATCAAAACTGGGCAACACAGCAAGACCTTGATTTAAAAAAAAAAAAAAACCCAAAAAACAAAAAAACAACTGTGGTACCTCCCTACAGTACTATTCAACAAAACCACATAAACATAAAACAAGAAAGACAGAATTACTGGTACATCCATCAACATGGATTCATCTCAAAAACATGATGCTGAGCAACGCCCCCCACAAAAAAATAAATAAATAATAAACAGACACAGAAGAGTACAAATTGTATAATTCCGTTTCTATGACCTTCTATAATGACAAAAGAGCAGGTGTGTGGTTTCCAGTAATTCCAGGGGAGAATTCACTGCAAAGGGGCACAAGAAACAGGATGAAAATGTTCTGGGCCAGGCCGGGCGCGGTAGCTCACGCCTGTAATCCCAGCACTTTGGGAGGCCGAGCGGGTGGATCACAAGGTCAGGAGATTGAGACCATCCTGGCTAACATGGTGAAACCCCATCTCTACTAAAAATACAAAAACAAAATTAGCCGGGCATGGTGGCAGGTGCCTGTAGTCCCAGCTACTTGGGAGGCTGAGGCAGGAGAATGTCATGAACCGGGGAGGCGGAACTTGCAGTGAGCTGAGATCCGGCCACTGCACTCCAGCCTGGACGACACAGTGAGACTCCATCTCAAAAAATAAAAAAAGGAAAATGTTCTGGGCCGTGAATACGGTGGCAGTGTCACAGCTATGGATAGCTGTCAACACTCACTGAATTGTCCACTTTAATTGAACGTAGCCTCTTGAGCATAATTTCTATCTTCATAAAGCTGGTTTTCTAAGCATGATAGCTGAAAGGATGGTCCCAGCCTCCACTCCCTTTCACAGTAGGAACCATAGCCTTTCCCAAGACGTGCTTATGGTTTCCCAGGGGGATGCTCCTGTGGCCGGAAAAGAGGTTCCCAATCCAGACCCCAAGAGAGGGTGCTTGGATCTTGTGTAGGAAAGAATTCAAGGTAAGTCACGGAGCACAGTGAAAGAAGCGAGTTTACTGGAAACGACTGTTACAGAGTGGGGCATCCTCGGGAAGAGGGAGGAGGAATGCACTGTCCTTTGTTAGTGTCGCTGCTTATAAGAAATTCTATGGAGCCAGTGGCTCATGCCTGTAATCCCAACACTTTGGGAGGCCAAGGTGGGCAGATCACCTGAGGTCAAGAGTTTGAGACCAGCCTGACCAACATGGTGAAACCCCCTCTCTACTAAAATAAAAAAAAATTAAAAATTAGCTGGGTATTGTAGCGCATCCCTGTAATCCCAGATACTCGTGAGGCTGAGGCAGGAGAATCGCTTGAACCCGCGAGGTGGAGGTAAGAAACTCTAAGGAGTGGTAATGAAACTTGTAATGTGCAGATATGCTCACTAAAGGCGGGGCTATTGGTGTTATTGACGACCATTATTATTATTATTATTTTTTTTTTGAGACAGAGTCTTGCTCTGTCGCCCAGGCTGGAGTTCAGTGACGCGATCTCGGCTCACTGCAAGCTCCGCCTCCCGGGTTCACGCCATTCTCCCACCTCAGCCTCCCTGGTAGCTGGGACTACAGGCGCCCGCCACCACGCCTGGCTAATTTTTTGTATTTTTAGTAGAGACAGGGTTTCACTGTGTTAGCCAGGATGGTCTCGATCTCCTGACCTTGTGATCTGCCCGCCTCGGCCTCCCAAAGTGCTGGGATTACAGGCGTGAGCCACCGCGCCCGGCCTTGACGACCATTATTAATCCTTCAACCTAAGCTTGCTCATCAGTGTGATCTTGAAGTAAAGAGGGCTGTATTCTCCAGACATTTGGGCATTCTGCAGGTGTGGTGGGAGATGATATTTTGTTGCTTTAGTTGGTGGTTGGCTTAGAATGCAGCTATTTTCAGACTTTGAATATTCTTGTGAGTGCCTAGCTACCCACTTCAAGATGGAGTCACTCTAGTCATGTTTTATTAAACCAGGGGCCTGGTAAGCAGGGGTTCCTCTAATACCCCTGTGGGCCCAGGAGCCACCCTCATAGTCACCTACCTGATGCAGCCTTTGGGGAAGGCCACAGAGAAGTCTCCAAACCCAACGAGGGAGTCCGCTGCAGATTTCAGACCTGGCCGTATCACTGTCTCTGCTTCTCCCATGGTTTTGGCTTCAGTCTGTCCTGCTGCTGAGAGACTCTCGCCATGTCTGCTAGACCTATGGCCCTGGCAGGCCCAGGGACATCTAGCAGCCTGGGAAGGAAGAGGCTGTGACTCCTGCCAGCCCCAGCAGAAGTCCTGGGAGAGTCCCTGTGGGTGTGGCTACGTCCCATGCCCACCCTTCAGCCACACTGTGTCCTGAGGAATGCAGAATTAGGACTGACCCACTTGGGCCACTGGTGGGAGACAGGAGTGGTCAGAGCTCAGTTCCATTTTTCCCATGAGGCCTTTCGGCCCTCAGATGAATTCGAGGATAGAAACATGTATGTGAGCAGAAGAGCTCCATGCAACTTCCCTGCAGCCTCCAAACCCCAAGGACCCGTGAGGAAGGAAGGAGAGCTCCGGGCGCTTCCCAGCCAAGAGAGCCAGCCTTGTGTGCGGGTCTGTGTATAACGTCTTCTCAGGTCTCCGTGGATATGAAGGGAAGTGTACACAAATAAACGGGAGGAGGCCCCTGTCGTAGGCAGAATTCCAAGACGATCTCATGATCTTGGACCCTGAGTAAGCCCCTCCACTTGAGCATGGGCGGGACCTGTGCCTGGCTTCTAGCCAACAAGATATGCCACAGGGATGTCACCCGGTGGCCACACTGCTTAGCTGGAGCGTGTCTCCTGTGGCCTGGAAGAAGTGAGCTGAGGTTGCACTGCCCACGGAGAGGGCCACGTGGCAGACCTAGGGGTGGCCTCCAGCCCATAGCCACAGGGAAAGGGCAGATTCCTCCCAGGAGAGCTTCCAGATGAGAACACAGGCAGCAAATGGATCCACAGCTGGCTATGAGGCTTCCAGCAGAAGGCTCTAGGCCAGGCCTAGGCTCCTGCCCCACAGAAGCTGTGAGATGAGAAATGGGTGTTGTTTTAAGCCACTGAGTTTATCACAATTTGTTACACAGCATAGAAAACCAGTGTACCTCCATTTTTCCTTGTGGAATAGCTGCCATAGCCCCAAACTGGCCCCAGCCCCAGTGTGGTGTCTGCTCAGCCCCTCGCCATGGTCCACTTCAGAAACAGCATCCTAAAATGCAAAGGGATTGCCTCGGTTCCCTAGCTAAAGCCCTTGGGTGCCTCCTCTTGGTTCTCTGGATAAAATGCAAACTATTTAGCAAGGCCATAGGAATGGGCCTTTGCCCTACCTGCTGTCTGTGTAGGGCTGAGGTGGGAGAGGTCAACTCCCCCCATGTCCCTCATGCTCCAGGCCCTCCTGATCCACTCGTTTTTCCTCTGGATCTCTGTTCCCTCCTCCCCTCCAACACACATGCAAGCACATCCCCTTTCCCCTTCCTCCTTCATGCTCAGCTCAAATGTGGCCAGGAGGCAGGGCTCCCGCCCTAGAGGCTGGATGAGGTGTCCGTCTGCCTCAGGCTCCCCTCCCCATGTAGTTCCTCTGGCCTGGCCCCATTGCCTGGTCACATGACTGCCCACCCTCAGATCCTATACTGGCGGTGGGGCAGCAAAACCTCAGGGTGTCCCTGGACCAGCTCAGCCCGGGCTCTCAGTGAGGGTCTGTTGAAATGAAATCGTGAAAAGCATAGGGGTAGGGGCCATTTCACCCTTTCCTGCCCTCTGAGCGAGGAGTGGGAGTGAAACATGAGCAGGGCAGTCTTGGGAACAGACGCTCCCCAGCCCCCTGGTCTGGGCCACCTGGGAACCTGGAACTCAGCTGCCATTTGCTGGAACGCAGGGAGGTGGGTTGGTGCCCACATGGGCTGTTTTATCTATGCTTGCCACCCCCTTGCCAGCATACTGACAACATTCTCTCATTCCAGAGAGGGAACCGAGGCTGGGGCCTGCCTCCCACACACTCACTGCTGAGACGATCGGCCTGGGTGTGGCCCTCTGCAGGGGAAGTGCGGCTCGGCCCACCCGGAGGGCCAGGGAGGGGTTTTCCTCAGGGCGGGAGTTTCTTGCTCCCTGGATACCAGACAAAGCCCTCAGTGACCTCCCGTGAAACAGGGGGCGCCTGGCAGTCCCTTTCCACCTGTCTCCACCCGGAGGAAAGCGCGGGGCCTGAGACGCCCTCGTCCCCTCCCTTCCTGCCCCACCGCTGGAGCTTTGTAGAGCCGGGAAGCCGGAGTGTGGGGAACTTGAAAGGTCTGCAGCCGCTGCTCTGATACCCTGAGCAGGACACCGCGTGTATCCAAAAGCCTTGTTGTAGGACAGTGGACAGTCTGCTCTCCCACTGGGGCTGTCCACCCCAGGGTTCCTACAGTACCTCACCTGCCCCTGTCCCTGCCAAGCTTTCCAGGGTCCCCCCATGCTGGGATGACAGAGGCAGCCCCCCAAGAATGAGGTACCCCAGTGATCCCGTCCTCCTATAAGCAAAAAACGATCCCCACTCCTGCCACACACACACACACACACACAAGCTGGTTCTGCTTTTGGCCCAGTCAAGCCAAAATCTCCCCTGCTCTGGGTGGGGATTGTTGACTGACTGTAAGTGCCACATTTATGGAGCATAATCTCTAATTCTTGAAACAACTCAGCCAGGAGTGTATTATTATTATTATTATACCCATTTATCTTTTTCATCCATTTCTCCTAACCTTGGAATTATTACTCCCGTTTTATAGTTGAGGAAACTGAGGCTTCACAATGTTGGGTGGCTCCTGGAGAGCTGGTAAAGCCAATGAGCTAGGGCTGCAAGTGCGGGCTGGGCGATGACTCCCAGGACACAAAAAGCCAGGCGCAGGGGAATAGGCTTGTCACGGGATACACTCGTGAGCAGAAAACGTTCCAAACCCAAACCAGAGAGAGTGCGTGTGCACGTGTGTGTACTTCACACACCCAAGAAAGCCCAGCCCTGATCGCCTGCCTTAGGAGGTAGGAGGTGTCGAGGGACTGAGAATGCGTGTCCCCCTAGGCGCATACGTTGACCCCTCATGGTATTAGGAGGTGGGGCCTTTGGGAGGTAATTAGGTTGTGCCCGGGGAGCCCTCATGATGGAATCAGTGCCCTTACCAGAGGCCAGAGGGCCGGTGCCTCCCCCACGTCACGTGAGGACATGATGAGAAGGCAGCCATCTGCAAGCTGGAGGACCGCCCCTGCCCGAATCCGAACATGGTGGCGCCTGATCTTGGATTTCCAGCCTCCGGAACTGTGAGAAATCAATGTTGGTTGTTGAGAAGCACCTAGTTTATGGTGTTTTGACACAGCTGACTGGACTAAGGCAGAATGAAAGAGGGGAGCACTTGTTTCTTCACAGGATTAAAGAGGTAGGCTGGTAGATGGAAAGAAGGGGAAGAGGGAAAAGGGGGGGGGAGATGGACAGGGCAAAGGATAAGAGAAAAATGGACTTTCTTTTTATGTACTTTTCTGTATTTCTGTTTTCTGTAATAAGGATGAGCTGCTTTTGCAATAATAATATTATAATTTATTTAAAGCAGTACATAAAAATATTAAACAAATCTTCCATTGTGCCAGTCACAAAAGCATTACTTAAAGATCTAAATAGGGAGGCCAGGCACAGTGGCTCATGCCTGTAATCCCGGCACTTTGGGAGGCCAAGGGTGCGGATCACCAGAGGTCAGGAGTTTGAGACCAGCCAGCCAACATGGTGAAACCCCATCTCTACTAAAAATACAAAAATTAGCCAGGCATGGTGGTGCGCACCTGTAATCCCAGCTGCTCAGGAGGCTGAAGCAGGAGAATCGCTTGAATATGAGAGGCAGAGGTTGCAATGAGCTGAGATGGTGCCATTGTACTCCAGCCTGAGTGACAGAGGGAGACACTGTCTCAAAAAAAAAAAAAAGATCTAGGCCGGGCACGGTGGCTCAAGCCTGTAATCCCAGCACTTTGGGAGGCTGAGACGGGTGGATCACGAGGTCAGGAGATCGAGACCATCCTGGCTAACACGGTGAAACCCTGTCTCTACTAAAAAATACAAAAAACTAGCCGGGCGAGGTGGCGGGTGCCTGTAGTCCCAGCTACTTGGGAGGCTGAGGCAGGAGAATGTCGTAAACCCGGCAGGCGGAGCTTGCAGTGAGCTGAGATCCGGCCACTGAACTCCAACCTGGGTGACAGAGTGAGACTCCGTCTCAAAAAAAAAAAAAAAGATCTAAATAGGGGATTCCCTCCTCCCCCCACCATAGTCCAACACGTGACACTGCAGGCCACACACTCACTGGGAGGGCAAGGCTTGGGGCACGGGCAGCAGGGGTGGCAGGGGCAGCGGGCAGAGCAGGCTTTACCTGGGCCAGGTGTGTGGGCAAGACTTGAGCAAGTCCTTTAGCCTCCCCCCACACTCAACCCCCTCTGTAAAACACGCTGAGGATACCTACAGGGTCTGTGTGAAAATTCAGTGAGAGACTGCGTCTGTGTGTATACAACAGTGTCTGGCACACCGTGTTTGACAAATAGTGGCTAATATGATTAACTGTGTGTTCACTTTATGTGAATATTCTTAGTGTTGCTCCTGGACCTAATACTAAGAATGATAAATTAGGAGCATTTTGTTAATCAAGCCCCAAGCTTTGTTAGCCTTCACAAGCAAATTGATCCTTTACACACTTTTTAAGCCCTAAATTTCCAAATGATGTTTATCACCTTGCTACCCCTCCCCCCAGCTGTTTTGTTTATTTATTTATTTATTTATTTTGACATGGAATCTCGCTCTATCACCCAGGGTGGAGTGTAGTGGCACAATCTTGGCTCACTGAAACCTCTGCCTCCCAGGTCCAAGTGATTCTTGTGCCTCGGCTAGGATTACAGGTGCCTGCCACTACGCCAAGCTAATTTTTGTATTTTTAGTAGAGACGGGGGTTCACCATGTTGGCCAGGCTGGTCTCGAACTCCTGACCTCAAGTGATCTGCCTGCCTCGGCCTCCCAAAGTGCTGGGATTACAGCCATGAGCCACCACGCCCAGCCCCGCCCCACTCTTGTATTTTAACGACAAGTTGGCAGGTGTTCCACCAGAGGGGGCCTCACCCAGGTGCCAGAGGTAGCACAAGGCCTGGGTTTGTGCAGGCACAGGCTGCAGACTGGCCACAGGGCTCTCCTATCCTAGGCCCCTAGGCAACCCCTGAAGGTTAGCCTGCCATCAATGACCCAGTGAGTTGGGTTTTGGAGCTCACTTTTAAGGAGCTGTTTATACTCGGTGAGATAGGAGCAGCCTGACATGCGCTCAGAACCTCCTGCCCTTGACCCCACACTGCCCTCCCCACTCTCTCCGCCCTCTCCACACTGTGCTGCTCCCGCTGCCCACTCCTCAGAGATTCACCCCCGGCTGCCTTTTGTGTCTGACCAGGTGCATTAGAGGCCCACCCTTCAGGGAGCACCCTTCTACCCCCTACGCCATGTGCTGACCCCAAAATCCTGGGGTTCAGAGCCAGACAGTGGTGAAGACACGCTCACAGCCCAGATGTGTGCAGCCCCAGAGCTCTTCCCATCCCCCTACATGCACATGGATGGCATGCCTGGGACAGATGCCAGCCCCCAGCCCCACAGTGTGAGGCTCTCAGAATACCTGGGTCCTGGGAAGGCCTCAGCCACTATCGCCTGTGGGACTGGCCAGGCTGCTCACCCTCTCTTAAGCCTGCACTCACCTACAGATAATGATCCCTGCCGGGTGATCATGAGAGGATAGCAAAAGAGAAAGTGCCCGGTAAATGTGTGTAAACGATTGGCACAGCAGCCCCGTGTGTGCCAGGCTCCCAACCCAGGCAGCCTTAGACAGGGGATGCCAGGCTCTGAGAGTAGATGAAACCAGGGTTCAGAGATTCCACCTGGGAGCAGGGTCAAGCTGCCTTCTGGTGCCCCCTGGTTGCTGCCCGGGTCAGAGACACCCCACCTTCCCCCTTGAAAGCATTTCTCCCAGAGAAATGCTTCCCCAGCCCCAGTGGTCACACTACCCTGCAGCCACTGTAACCTCTCAAGCCTCCTCCTTTTTACTGTTTAAAAAAATTGTATGATTTTTAAATTTTTTGTAGAGACAGGGTCTTACTATACTGTCTAGGCTGCTCTTGAACTACTGGGCTCAAGTGATCCTTCAGCCTTGGCCTCCCAAAGTGCTGGGATTACAAGCATAAGTCACCACGCCCAGCCCCAGGCCTCCTCCTGAGTCACGAGGCTGGGGCCTCCAGGTGCCAGCAGAGCTGGAGGCCTCAGGAAGCCCCTGGTAAAGGAGCTCCCAGGGCAAACAAGGAGACCAGCATGCAGCACACAGGCAGGGAGTGGGGCTGTGGGGCAGCCCCCGGGGAAGCTGCACAGAGGAGCTGTTTCCCGCTGCCCCTTCCCAATGCCAGAGCCCGGCAGGGCCGACATTACTGCTGCCTGTGGGCAGGACGAGGTGAGGGGCACTTCCTGAGGAAGAGGGGCTTAGAGGCCCTTCCCCAGACCCTGAGCCAGTCTTCGGGGCTGCCATCTCACAGATCCTTGACGTGGGGGCATGAGCTTCAGCGTGGCTCCCTGGCAGGCTCCACATGCTCAATGAGCTGATCTATGTGCTGAAAGGGAGACAGCAAGCCGGGCCTGAGCCCTAGCCTGAGGACTTCTGGGGCATGGCTTGGGGCAGATAACACAGGTAACTTTGGCAAGAAGTAAAGAGGGACTTCCTGGACATGGGGGCTGTCGCTCTGTACTAGAATGGGCTGCCAGGTGATGTGTTCCAGTCGGGTGGCACTAATTCTCAAGCAGAATCGCTTGAACCCAGGAGATGGAGGTTGCAGTGAGCCGAGATTGCACCACTGCACTCTAGTCTGGGTGATAGAGTGAGACTCTGTCTCAAAACACAAACAGGCTGGACTCAGCGGCTCATGCCTATAACCCAGCATTTTGGGAGGCCGAGGCAGGCGGATCACCTGAGGTTGGGAGTTCAAGATCAGCCTGACCAACATGGTGAAACCCTGTCTCTACTAAAAATACAAAATAAGCTGGGTGTGGTGGCACATGCCTGTAATCCCAGCTACTCGGTAGGCTGAGGCAGAAGAAAGGCTTGAACCCAGGAGGTGGAGGTTGTGGTGAGCTGAGATTGTGCCACTGCACTCCAGCCTGGGTAACAAGAGCAAAACTCCATCTAAAAAACAAACAAAAATTGCAAAAACAGTACAGAGTCCCATGTACCCTCCACCCAGTTCCCCCTAATGTTGACGTCTTGCATAACCAGGGTACATTTGACAAAACTATGAAATTAACATTGATTCAATACTATCACCAACTGCAGACTTCCTTTGGATTTCACCAGTTTTCCACTAATGCACTTTTACTATTTCCAGATCCAGTCCAGGGCGACCAGGGTGCACTTAGCCATCGTGCCTCCTCCGACGTGAGATGGTTTCTCAGTTCTTTCTCAGTTTTCATGACCTTGACCCTTTTGAAAAGCACCGACGAGGCATTTTGTGGGTGTTTCTCCACTTGGGTTTGTCGGATCTTTTTTTCATGATTAGACTGGAGCTCTGCATCTTTGGAAAGAGTAACATGGCGAAGAAGGGCCCTTCCCATCACGCCGTATCAGGAGCAGGTAATTTCAACACAATTTATCACTGGTGACATTAACCTTTGTTTCTTGATCAAAATGATGACTGCAAGGTTTCTCCACTGCAAAGCTGCGATTTCCCTTTCCATACTTTATTTGTTAGAAACGTGTCACTAAGTCCAGCCCACACTCAAGGAGAGGAAAATTAAGCTCCATTTCCTGGAGGGGAGTTCTCTCCATATATTATTTGCAATTCTTCTGTACAGAACTGTACCTTCACTTCCATTTGCTTATTTACAATGCATTTTCATTATCTCCTGTCCCCTCCCACCAAGCTGAGTGGCTAGGTGAGCTTCTCCCTGGGGCGTGTGCTAAGGGAGAGCTCCATCCCTGTGCTTTCTCCTTGCATTTCGTGAACTATACCACAATCATTACTTTCCTTGTGAGCTTCCTTATCATGGGACAGTTTTTAAAAAGTCATTTATTGAGCAGTCATTGGCAGGCACCTTTGTCAAGTAATTTTATGAGCATGATCTCATTTAACTCCTGTGACATCCTGTGGTTATAGTTTCCATCCCCATTTTACAGATGAGAAAACAGGCTCAGAGAGGTTAAGCTACCGGGCCACGGTCACACAGGAACTGTCACACCCATCTCTTCCCAGTGTCCAGTCCAGTGGCTGGCAGCATATCCAGCTTCAACAGGAACTTGCTTACTGAAGAGCAGCCCACATGTGAATGGGCATAAAAAAGCAAAACAGCAAAATCCCAGGTGGTTGTCCATCACCGCCTCTGGGAGTTGAGCCTATAGTCGGAGTTTGGTGAGTTCGGTCCAGGGTCTCGCCCCCTCCTGCCATGGCCCAGCACCATCAAGCAGAAAGAGGGGTCCTTCTTGTGGTGGAGTGAGGGCTCCCACTTTTTCTTTTTCTTTTTTTTTTTTTTTAAGATGTAATCTCACTCCGTTGTCCAGGCTGGAGTGCGGTGGCGTGATCTTGGCTCACTGCAGTTTCCACCTCCTGGGTTTAAATGATTCTCCCACCTCAGCCTCCCAAGTAGCTGGGATTATAGGCACCCACTACCACACCCAGTTAGTTTTACCCAGGTTTTCAAGTTCCCACACAGCAGTGGTAAACTGGGGACAGCGCAGCTAGGGTTAGTGAAAGGAATGACGATTCCGTCCAAACTGCAAGCGCCAGATGATTGCAGATGGGGGACTGCGCCTCTCTCAGCTCCCCATGCCATGCAGAGT
This sequence comes from Colobus angolensis palliatus, assembly GCF_000951035.1. NCBI lineage: Eukaryota > Metazoa > Chordata > Mammalia > Primates > Cercopithecidae > Colobus > Colobus angolensis. The sequence goes on along the minus strand of NW_012118821.1, from coordinate 3,587,427 downwards.
GGCCCAGAGCGACCCAAGGGGACCCAGCATGGATCTATGAGTGACACTGAGCCAGGAAGGTGTCTAGGGAGGGGCTGCAGACCAACCTGGGCACGAGGCCTCTTTCTAAGCCCACCCTGGTGAAGTGCTTTGCCAGTTTCTCGGTGAGGAGCAGCCTCAGCCTGCACGGGGCCTACTCGGTGGAGATTTCCACGGTCTTTGGAGTTGGAGCCCCCAGTTTAGGGCAGAGACAAGTATAAACTGACCAAGCACTAGAAGAGATGCCCACATAAGGACTCCTGGGAGGGGTACCGACTGCAGCCTGGGTGGCACCTCCCGGGCAGAGGTGGAGCTGCTGTGGCTACGGAACAGGCCAGCAGGAGGAGCCAGTGGTGATGAGTGCCCTAGTGCCAGGAAAGTCCCTGGCAGAGGGCCTGGCCTGCCTGGGGGAGGCTGGTGACTCCTGGTTCCATTGTGGTCAGCTCTGAGCCAGAAGCTGGCCTGCCTCAGATGGTGCATTTCCTTCAAGTGGTTAAAATTCGTTTTTGTGCTGAGTCAGGAGGCTAGCCGGTTTGGGCCTCCCTGCCCCCAACGCTGAGTGGCACCCGGTACCAGTCATCAGCCTGAGCAGAGAACTGGGTGAGTGCCCCCTGGCTCTGCCCAGGGGATAGGAATGACAGCAGCGTACCAACAGATTCCTGCTCGGGCCCTGCAGGGATCCACACCAAGTCGCCCTGTGAGATGTTTCTCCACTGGTCACTCTGCCAGTGCCTTGAGTTCCTGGCCTGGCTGGCCCTGCTGCCCCGTCTGCGCTGGTGCCAGCACCACGCTGGGTCACTGGGGAAGTCGGGCTGGCAACACACCCAGATGCAAGCAGTTGGCTGAGCAGATGGGCTGCGTGGCCACGAGGACCCCTGGAAGCCTGCCCTCCCAGGCCAGTCGGCAGTTTGTGCTGTTGCCCAGTGACATGCTGGCCTCCTGACGCTTTCTTCTGGGGCTGCTCCTGGGGCACTCTGTCCAAGAGGTGGCAGGGTGGCGCTGCAGTGTGGTTCGGGGCGGGACTCAGCGTGAGCCTGGAGGCAGGGCGTCCAGTCATTCCTCTGCCCACACTTAGAGTAACTGGGACAGGCTGCTTCTGTTCTGTGTCTCCATTTCCCTTTCTGTAAGACACAGAGACTGGACTAAATCAGTCATTCTAACCACCGCGATTCCTGGACCAGTGGTGTCAACATCATCTGGGAACTTATTAGACATGCATATTTGGCAGGGCACAGTAGTTCATTCCTGTAATCTCAGCACTTTAGGAAGCCGAGGCTGGTGAATCACCTGAGGTCAGGAGTTCGAGACCAGCCTGGCCAACATGGCGAAATCCCGTGTCTACTAAAAATACAAAACTCAGCCAGGCATGGTGGTGGGTGCTTGTAATCTCAGGTATTTGGGAGGCTGAGGTGAGAAAATTGCTTGAGTCCAGGAGGTGGAGGTTGCAGTGAACTGAGATCATGCCATTGCATTCCAGCTTGGGCGACACAGCAAGACTCCATCTCAAAAACACACACAAAAAAGACGTTCAGATTCACAGACCCAACGGAGACCTGCTCAGTCAGCAGCCAGGGGGCAGGCCCGGCAATCTGTATTTTAATGTGCCTTCTGGGCTCATGCTGGAGAACCACCGGCCTGGCAATGGCCTAAGTTTCTTCCTACGCTTATTTCAATTCATTGGGCACCCACCACATAGGAGCGTCTTGTGCTAAGAGCTGAAGAATGCAAAGGTGGATGAGGTATGAAGCTAGTACCAAAAGGTCACCTCTGTTTCCCGGGTAGCTACCTCCTATCTGTCCTTAACACCCAGCTCAAATGATGTCTTCTTTACGCACTGTCCCAGACCAGCCCTCCCACCAGTTCCTCAGACACGAGTAGGCAGCTCCCACCTCTTCCCCCGACGCCTGTGCCAGCACGGCTCTTGGTATGTAGGATGTCTGTGAGTCTATTTCCTGCTGAACAGTAGGGATGGGAAGGGCCGAGGGTGGTTCCTGTTCCTCCACCATCCCACAGCCCTGAGCACCAAGGGGTCCCCTTCCCCGCAAGAGACTGTACTAGTCCAGCCTCTCCACGGCCCCTGCCAAGTGCCCATGTCCTCAAAGAAGCTTTCAGGGCCCACTACACCCATAGCGCCATTCTGGGGCTTTCCTTTGGCAAAGTTGCAGATTGGGTCATGTGGCCCCTCTACTCTGAGCCTAAAAGCCTAAGCCAACCTGGTTCTCCCACTTGGGAGGTTTGAAGACGTAACACACAGTGAGGTTGTAGCCCAGCCTGGAGACACAGAAAGAAGGCTGAGTGCAGCCGCCGAGGCAGCCAGAGCCACGCAGCAGGTGTGTCCAGTGCGGGGAGGGGTATGGCAGCCATAGTAGGAACAAAGTGCACCGGCTTCCTCACCCTCCCCGGAGTGATCGGACTGAGCACCCCTTTTTGCGCCTGGTGGGAGCTGCCCGCAGCCCCCTGTCTCGGCTGGCTTACAAGGACTCAGCACGTGCTCTTAGCAGCCCCTTTTCCAGGGGCAGGCAGCTGGGAGAAAGCAGCACTGGACCCGAGCTGGAGGGATGGATCCTGGGCCCTCTGCTCACGGGCCAGCAATGACGGGCAAGTGGCTTCACCTCTTGTCCCTCAGTGGCTTCATCTATGAATGCGGCTGAAATCAGGATCAAAAGGCATGAAGAGCTAGCCCCTAGCACGATACTTGGCCTACTTTTGGTATTTAATAAACGTCTTCTGATCTGGTCCTCCTTCGTGCCTCAACCACACCAGACACGGCGTCATGATGATTTCTCCCCTGAGCAAAGTGGCTTTGTGTGAAGTTGCTAGGTCTGAGTTTCCTCACCTGTAAAATACGCAGGTTGACCTGGATGATCTGTGCCTCAGCTACGCCTACAGACCTCTCTGCTCACCATCGTGAGTGCCCCTAGCAGAGGGAGACAGGGGCCTGGGGTGTTCGGAGGAATGGACGCTCACTTCCAGTCAGGCATTGAACACGTCAGTGGATTGGTGGGTCTGTGATTCATTCATCCATCCATTCTGTCAACCATTTGTTAGGTCATTTGTCAACTAGACAGCCAGCCCAGCAGCTGGTCAGCTCACAGCATGTTCTGGTCCTTGTACGGCTTCCAGCCCAGTAAGCTCAACCAGAGAGAAAGAGAACAGAAGAATGAGAATAAGCAAACTCCAACTGCCCACAACATCACACTGAGTGAAAGAAGCCAGACCCCAAACTGAACATACTATATGATTTTCTTTGTATTATGAAAGTGTCACACCCACACAAAAAGTGTCAATACATGCAAAACCAACCAACGGTGTCAGAAGCCATGATAAGGATTATCCTATGCAGGGGATCGGGGAAAGGGTAAGTAGTGACTGGAAGGCAGCTCAGGGGCTTTTGAGACTCTGGTAATATTCTGTTTCTAAATCTGGGTGCTGGTGACACAGTGTGTTTGCCTAGTGAAAATTTATTGAATTGTACATGTAAGTTTTTGCACTTTCCTATATCTATGCTATGCTACACTTCAATAAATATTTACCAAAAAAAGAAAAAAAAGAAGAAAGAAAAGCAAGAAAAAGCAAGGAAATGCACAGAGCAGTTAACTCAGCAATTCTGGTTCTAGGAGCTGCTTATCCTGTAGCTATCCTTCCACGTGGGCAAATGATGGAGGGGCATGATGTTCCTGGAAAACTGGAAACAACCCGTCTTTGTTATTCAACCAGAATGTTAAATAAATAACACATCACATTCCATATGATAGAATATTACTTAACCATTACAAAGTAAGAGGTTGATCTGCATAAGCCCTAAGGCTGCAAAGCCAGTGAGCGAGTCCAGGAGGCACAGAGCACTAGCCTCTGTAGCAGCATGCGTGCATGGCCATAGGCTCTCTCTGGAAGGACACAGGAGAAAGTGGTGGCATTCTGACCTGCAGGCTCACACTCTCCCCTTGGGTCTGTGGCCACATCCGGTCTGCCTGCCAGACCACGCTCTTCCCGAGGGCCTACGGAGCCAGGTGCCAGTGGTCTTAGTGAAGTCTCCAAGTGAATGATTCGCAATAGTCTGTAGCTTACAAACAAATTGCCATCCCTCTGACTGTGGGCAAGGCCAGAATTAGGGGTTTGGCAACGACCACAGCCTGTCTGTCCATCTGGAAGATGGGCTAGATGTGGGCAGAACAGGGGCTCATGGCTGAAGAGCTCACAGTTCCCACAAATGCTTGCTGTCCAAGGAGCAGAAACAGAGCCTGGGACAAGAGAAGCCCGAGTGCCAGGTCAGGGAGAGCTGCTGCCGCCTTCTGTCCTGTAGGAAAGAAGACTTGGCAAGGTCATACCAGCAAAACAAGGATTTGTATCCAGGTCTGACTCCAAAGCCCAGGCACACTGCCTTCTGCTGAAGCATCAGCTATTTGGGGGTATCAGGGAGGGCTTCGCCAGGGAGTCATATGCAGTCTTTTTCTTCTGTTTTTCTTTTCTTTTCTTTTTTTTTTTTTTGAGACAGAGTTTCACTCTTGTAGTCCAGGCTGGAATGCAACGGCATGACCTCGGCTCACTGCAACCTCTACCTCCGGGGTTCAAGCGATTCTCCTGCCTCAGCCTCCCGAGTAGCTGGGATTACAGGTGCCTGCCACCACACCTGGCTAATTTTTTGTATTTTCAGTAGAGACGGGGTTTCACCATGCTGGCCAGGCTGGCCTCAAACTCCTGACCTCAGGTGATCTGTCCACCTCGGCCTCCCAAAGTGCTGAGATTACAGGTGTGAGCCACCATGCCTGGCCATCTCATGCAGTCTTGCAGGGTCAAAGCAGACAAGGGTTGGCGTGTTCCACACAGAAGGAATGCTGGAGAGTGGCATAACCTTGGGAGTACAGGGTTCTGTATTGGGTCACTGCGGGCAGGAAGGTAGCAGGGAAAGCAATTTGGGAAAGTGGTCAGAAATGATGCAGGAAGTGCTGGCTGGAGCCTGGTTACAAAGACTCACGGGTTCCTGGTCATGGAGCCTGAAGTCAGTCCTACAACTGTTTGGATTCCAGCTGATGGCTTGAATACAGGTTCAGCTCCATCTCTACTTCCAGAAGAGCATTCTGGCAGTAAGGTGATGGCAGATTGTAGGGCATCTGGCTGGAGGGAGGGAGACCTATTGGGAGGCAGTAGCAACAATTCAGACGAGCAGGTGGTGGCCAGGACAAGGGCTGGCATGGGTGACATAAGAGTTTGAGAGGAACTGAGAAGGAAGAAGGGCAAGGCATAACTGGCAGAAGAAAGCAACTGTGGGAAAGGGAGGAGATAAAGGTGACGCTCAGGTTTCTAGATCAAGGAATAGGGTCTCCAGTTGTGCCCTTCACGGAGGTGAGAAATCCAGATTTGGGTGGAATCTGAATTCAGTTTCTTGTTTGTTTGTTTTTTCAGACTGAGTCTCTGTCACCCAGGCTGGAGTGCAGTGGTGCGATCTCAGCTCAGTGCAATCTCTGCCTCCTGGGTTCAAGTGATTCTCCTGCCTTAGTCTCCCGAGTAGCTGGGATTATAGGCGCCTGCTACCACACCCAGCTGATTTTTGTATTTTTTGAAGACACGGGGTTTCATCATGTTGGCCAGGCTGGTCTCGAACTCCTGACCTCAGGTGATCCACCCACCTTGGCCTCCCAAAGTGCTGGGATAACAGGCGTGAGCCACCGCGCCCGGCCCTGAGTTCAGTTTTAAGGACACAATTAGAGGTGCCCACAGGATATTCAAGCAGGAAGGCTGGTAGTACCTTCAATTTGCTCATGCACCTACGTGGATGAATTAGACAGCCAGGCTCCCTGGCCTTGGGAGAGTCCTTCTGATGGGGAGACAGATGATAAGCAAATAACTGAAGTAATGGAAAAGGGACAGTTCACGAAAAGTGTTGTGAAGGAAGAAAACAAGAAGGCCCGCGAGAAGGGCACTGGAGGTCTCCCCAAGGGTGCATTCGCTAGAGGAAGCCTCTCTAGGTGGACTGCGGGTAAGGGCAAAGGGGGCATCTGGGGGAACAGCATCCTAGGGAACAGCAGGTACAAGGACCTGGAGACGGCAGAGGGGCTGGTGAGACAGGTGTCCAGGAGGAGGCCCGGGCTGTCCCTCGGGGGAGTGGGGAGAGTCGTGGGGCTGGAGACAGAGGGGCTGGGTCCCTGCAGGAGCTCACAAGCCACAGTGGGGAGCAGAAGCATTACGCTGAGTACAGTCGGAGCCACTGAAAAGGTTAAAGACCCCTGGGGGTGCTGAGTGGCAAGGGGCTGTGGGAGCTGGAGTGGACGCAGGGAAACCAGTTGTAAGGCGAATGCAGGAGTCCAGGCAAAAGAGAATATTCCAGTCTGTATCTAAGACTTAACTTTTCACATACACAACACCCTGCACCCCTCTCAGAGCCACCGGGGTCTTCATGAGAGAAGCTTATCATGGTTCACTTAAACCCTCTTACTATTTCAGCAAACACCTTCTCCTCAGCCTGCTCAACCCCTCTGCTCAGAGTGGGCCCCGCAGGAACAAGTGGGGACCAGAGCCCTGCTCAGGTGAGTGGTGGGGCCCGGCCTGTTCCCTTGAGCCCAGGCTTCTCTGGCTCAGAGCAAAGCCCCCGGGTGCTGGGATTCTCTCTCTGCTCCTTCTCCCTGGATGTGAGCTTTTAAGGACGATTCCTCACTGAGGCCTCTGCCCCTTGCACTAAGCGCCAACATACATCGCGGCTCAGCAAATGCATGCGCAGTGGACAGACGGAGGGGTGACTCCTCCCTGAGCTGAAGGCTGCGGCGACGCAAACAAACAGCATAGCTCCTGCTCTCCATGAACCTGGCGCTGCAAACGTGGGCAAACCACACCAAGAGACGCCAGCAACCGAAATACAGGGAGGAAAAAAAAAAAGGTGCCCTGCACAGCACACTAAATCTCTCCTGCAGGCTCGAGGACTACCCGGAGGGGGCGGCGTTTTCTCGGGACCTGGGAAGAATGAGCGGGTTTCAGCGGGCGTCTTTTGGGTGACTGCCCGTCTGGGCTTCCCCTGACCCCGTAACAGAGCGGAAGAGGCCCAGAGACGCCAGAGGAGGGGCATCAGCGGGACACTCAGGCCGAAAAGCTCCGACTCCGGGTGTCTGCAAAAATGACCGGATGCAGGAATGTCGCCTAGAACCAGCCAGCTTTCCGACCTCTCGGGTCATGGGCTCACTCCAAAGAAACGAAGGGAGAGTGACAGAAATAAAAACAACGAAAGCCGGGTTGAAGCCTCTAGGTGGGTCTCCGCTACCGACTGATTCAGCCGGTGGCGCTACAGGAGGTTCCTATAAGTGCGGTCCCCGCTCCCCGCACCGAGCCCGAACCCCGCCCTGGGATTTCCCCAGGCGCCGCCGCTGCCGCCGCGGCGCCCTCTCCGCCCCGCGCGC